>NW_028084643.1:6666303-6687136 GCF_014824575.4 Sturnira hondurensis
TATTAACAACCACACCTAAAACAAAAGCAAACCAAGAAGACAGCTAGATCAGGAGTGGAACCATAGAAATGAAGAACACATGGAGGGTTAGAAACAGGGGGGTGGGAGGAGGAGAAGGGGGGAGAGGGCACAGAAAATAGCATAGATGGTAGGCAGAAAATGGATAGGGGGAGGGCGAGAATAGTGAGGGAAATATAGAATCTAAAGAATTTGAGACACGTGGTTATAAACTAAGGCGGGGAGAATGGTGGGGGAGGGAGTGTGCATGTGGAGGGGAATGAAGGGGGGAATAGAACAACTGTAATGGTATAATCAATAAAATATATTTTTTTAAAAAGGAAATAAAAGGCATTCAAATCGGAAAGGAGGAAACAAAACTGTCATTGTTTGCAGATGACATGATAGTGTACATGGAAAATCCTATAGACTCTACCCCCAAACTTCTCAACCTAATAAATGAATTTGGCAAAACAGTGGTGACAAAGTCAATATCCAGAAATCAAAGGCATTTTTATATATTAACAATGAATCAGCAGAAGCAGAAATCAAGAAAAAATCCCATTCAATATAGCAAAAAACAAAAATAAAATATCTGGGAATAAACCTAACCAAGGAGGTAAAAGACCTGTATGCAGAAAACTACACAACACTGAAGAAAGAAATCAAGGAAGACACAAACAAATGGAAACATATGCCATGTTCATGGATTGGCAGAATTAACATGATCAAAACGTGCATTGCTGCAGCAATTTTGAGAAAGAAGAACAAAGTAGGAGGGATCACAATACCTGATACCAAACTGTATTACAAGGCCATTGTAATCAAAACAGCCTGGTACTGGCATAAGAACAGACATGTAAACCAATGGAACAGAATGCAGAGCCCAGAAATAAACCCAACTTTCCATGGTCAGTTAATATTCAACAATGGGGAAAGCAGCATAAAACAAAGTAAAAATAGCCTCTTCAACAAATGGTGTTGGGAGATCTGGACAGCAACATGCAAAAAAAAATGAAACTTGAGCACCAACTTACACCATACACAAAAATAAATTCAAGGTGGATAAAAGATTTGAATATGAGTCGTGACACCATGAAAGTCCTAGAAGAGAGAAAAATCTTAGATATTTCACAAAGCAATATTTTCACTGATATGTCCCCTAGAGCAAGGAACATAAAGGAAAGAATAAACAAATGGGATCTCATCAAAATAAAAAGCTTCTGCAAAGCTAAAGAAAACAGCATTAAAATAAAAAGGTAACCAACCATATGGGAAAACATATTTTCCAATGATACCTCAGACAAGGGTTTGATCTCCAAAATATATAAAGAATTCACACGACTCCACTCTAAGAATACAGGCAACACAATTGAAAAATGGGCAAAGGACTTGAACAGCCACTTCTCCAACAAGGACATACAGAGGGTCCAGAGACATATGAAAACATGTTCAGTATCACTAGCTATCAGAGAGATGAATATTAAAACCACAATAAGATACCACCTCACACCATTTACAATGGCCGTTACAAACAAAGCAACAATTAACAAGTGTTGGAGAGGTTGTGGAGAAAAGGGAACCCTAGTGGTGAGATTGCAGACTTGTGCAACCACTATGGAAAACGCTATGGAATTTCATCAAAAAACTAAAAATGGAACTGCCTTTCGACCCAGCAATTCCACTGCTAGGATTAAGTCCTAAGAACCATGAAACACCAATCCAAAAGAACCTATACACCCTGATATTCATAGCAGCACAATTTACAATAGCCAAGTACTAGAAGCAACCTGAAGTTGCTCATAAGTAAATGAATACATCAAAAAACTATGCTACATTTACACAATGAAATTTTATGCAGCAGAAAGAAAGAAGGAGCTCCTACCCTTTTCAACAGTATGGATGGCAATGGAAAACATTATGCTAAGTGAAATAAACCAGGCAGTGGAAGACAAATACCATATGATCTCTCCTTTAACAGGAATCTAAACAACAAAACAAACAAGCAAACAAAATATTTGTTTTGGAACCTAATCAACAAAATGAACGAGCAAGCAAAATATAACCAAAGACACTGAAATTGAGAACAGGCTGACAGTGACCAGAGGGGAGAGGGGAGGGGATTGTAGGGGGAAAGAGAGAAGGGTTTTCAGGAACAATTATAAAAGACACATGGACAAGAACACAGGGGGAGGGAGATGAGGAGGGCTGGGGTGGTAGGGAGGGGTGGGGGAAAAGGCAGAAAACTGTACTTGAACAACAATGAAAAGTGTTAAAAATAATAAATAAATAAATAAATAAATAAAATTACTAACTCAGAAAAAAATGAATGCCAGGTCTATTCATTTTTCTGGGTCACACTATGTGGGCTTAGTAAGATTGTGTGGACTCTAGACATTGGTGAGGCAAAATATAGCTTTATGATTTCAGTGAATTCAATAGTTGTAATTGTAAAAAGTTTTGTGTTAAAAAAAAAAGACCTCCAGGATTCCTACCCAGAGTCCTGATTCGATTTTGTGAGTGTGAGCCCAGATGTTGAAAGTAAACAGATCTCCCAGGAATTCCCTTCATCCCACAACATAGAGGTTCTGGGTCCTGGGATGCTTTTTTCTGTACCAGAACCTCAGGTACCCAGGGCAGCCCAAGCTGGAACTTTGTACCAAGGGGCAGCCACAGCCCAGAGGGCATGAGGGACAGGTCACCCAAGTGCACTTCACAGCACGTCCAAGAAAAAGAGTCCCATGAAAGGCTTTTTTCTTCTGGCCCCTTTGAACCTGCACCTTTTGATTCTCAGTGTTGCCACAGGAGGTGAGCTGTAGCCTGGTTCCCTTCTTCCTACAGATTGTCAAGCCAGTTACTGATGGTGGGACTTTGCCAGACAGTCTCAGCCTGACCAGAGCTCATGGCACTGGAGACCCTTAATGTCCCCTGAAATATCCCCCATGGCATTTCTCAGAATGGGACAGTGAGCTTAGTGGTCCTAAGCTCTTCAAAGTTGGTTTGTAGTAGGTGGAGCTTTAACGTTTTAGGAGCCCTGGTGGTCCCATGACCTATGAACAGTGTGGCCCTTGCACCTGCATAAAACAAAAGTACAGAGACTCTTGCACTGCTTTGTTTTACCTGCCCAGCATCCTCCCTCTGCGTCCTTTTCCTGTTAACAGAACTTCCTTCTTGGGGAGAGCTGCTCCTTCCCCAGAATCAATCCAGAATCACATGGGTCAGGATCATCGTGTCACTGCATCTCCCCAACCAGCTTGTAGCTCAGGGACGGCTCTGTGACCCAGGCTGGGGTGGTGGGAACCCTGCTCTGGAATTTCACATACAGCTGCTGCCGGAGGCAAACCCTTTACCTCTGGGTTCCAGCTGCCTGGTGTGCATACCTGGGATGGGAAGTGCTCTGCTGAAGTGGGAGACAGTGGAGTCCATGTTCGGGAGAGAATTGACACAAGCAAAGAAGATTCCACTCTTCTCAGGTTACCACAATTTCAATGTCAGTGTCATCCTTTCCTGCCATGTGTATGTGTAACTCTTAGTTTTATTTTACTACTATGTTTCTTATTTCTGAAGTAAATCATGTTTCTTTGGGGAAAATAGAAATTAACTGTATTCTCACCAACACAGAAAATCATTGTTACCATTTTAGTCTTTTTCTTTTTTTATTTGCTTATTTTTAGATATGTTTTATTGATTGTACTATTACAGTTTTCCCAAATTTTCCCCTTTATTTCTCCTCTGTCCTGCACCCCCAACCCTCCAGCATTCCCCCTCTCAGTTCATGCCCATGAGTTGCACATATAAGTTCTTTGGCTTCTCTGTTTTCTATACCACTCTTAACCTCTCCCTGTCTATTTCATGCCAACCAATTATGCTTCCTACTCCCTCAACCTTTTCTCCCCTACTCTTTCCTCGCCCTCCCCACTGAAAACCCTCCATGTGATGTCTATTTCTCTGATTCTGTTCCTGTTCTAATAGTTTGCTTAGTTTATGTTTTTATTTTTTTAGGTTCAGTTGCTGATAGTTGTGAGTTTTTTGTCATTTTACCATTCATACTTTTGATCTTTTTCAATTTGTTAGATAAGTCCCTTTAATATTTCATATAATAAGTTCTTGGTGATGATGAACTCCTTGAACTCACTTTATCTGGGAAGCACTTTATCTGCCCTTCCAGTCTAAATGATAGTTTTGCTGGATAGAGTAATCTTGGCTGTAGGTCCTTGCCTTTCATGACTTGGAATACTTCTTTCCAGCCCCTCTTGCCCATAAGGTTTTTTTAAAGAAATCAGCTAATAGCCTTAGGGGCATTTCTTTGTAGTCATCTCTCTCCTTTCCTCTTGCTGCTTTTAAGATTCTCTGTTTATCTTTAATCTTGGATAACTTAATTATGATGTGCCTTGGTGTATTCTCTTTGGATCCAATTCCTTTGGGACTCTCTGAGTTTCCGGACTTCCTGGAAGTCTATTTCCTTTGCCAGATTGGGGAAGTTTTTCTTCAATATTTGTTCAAATAAGTTTTCAACTTCTTGCTCTTGTTCTTGTCTTTCTGGCACCCCTATGATTCTAATGTTAGAGTGTTTAAAGTTGTCCCAGAGTTTTCTAAGCCTCTCTTCATTTTTGTGAATTCTTATTTCTTCATTCTGTTATGGTTGGATGTTTATTTCCTCTTTTTGTTCCAAATCATTGATTGAGTCCTGATTTCCTTCCCTTCACTGTTGGTTCCCATTATATTGTGCTTTACTTCACTTTGGGCAGCCTTCATTTGTTCCTTCATTTTGCAACTGAGCTCAATCAGTTCTGTGACCATACTGGTTATCAGTGTTTTGAAATCTGCATCAAGTAGGTTGGCTATCTCCTTGTCACTTTGTTCTTTTTCTGGAGTTTTGATCTGTTCTTTCATTTTGGCCATATTTCTTTGTCTTGGTGCACCTGTTATGTTGTAAGGGGGAGGAGTCGTAGGTATTCACCAGGGTAAAGCAACCCTCTTTGTGGTGGCACTGTCTGTGGGGGAGGGAATCAGAGAGGAAACAATGAGGCTCACTTGCTCCGCTCTAGCCCCACTTTCCAACAAAGTCTCTACTTCGAGACTGGGAGTTTCTCCAGCCATGGCAACCCCCACAGTATTTTACAGCTAGCTTTGAGTCTTAAGTTTCCCATGAGCCAGCCCTGCCTTGCCCACCTGTCCTCTGCACTTGGGTGCCTGTCTCCTACCAGTCTGGGTAACTGTTTCTTTAATTCCTTGGTTGTCGGAGTTCCATGCAGTTTGATTTTCTGGCACTTCTGGTTGTTTACTGTTTTTAGATTGGCTGTTGTCCTTCTTTTAGCTGTGGGCAGAAGCGAAGTATTTCTACCTATGCCTCCATCTTGGCCAGAACTCCACTCATTTGCTTATATTTTAAGGGAGTCTGGAGATGTAATCAAATGTAGGTTGGTCATTAGAGCTTTGTCACTTACACCTCCAGGCAGGTCACATCTAGAGTCTCCACCTGATGCCTGTGCAGAGGGGTGAGTATAGAGAGAAGGGCAGGACATTACAAGTATTTGGCAGGAGGTTTTCTCTTGCTCCTGCAGGACACCATTCCCACCACCTGGGTACAGACACACGCAGCACCCTGGGTCCCCTAGGGCCGAGATTAATTACCCCGTTTGGGTTTTTGGTTCACCCAAAGGAAATGGAAAGAACCTCTTTTCTTTAAAGTGAGAACGTATGTGAAAATCACCTGGACTCTTTTTATTTCCTCACACCATTCTCAATTTTAGTAACGACTACAAAGCTACATAAATTGGGTTGTTTTGATCATCAGGAAATTGGGTTGTTTTGATCATCAGGATTATCAGGATATAACTTTCTGAATTTCTTATTGGCTTGTTCCACTATGTAGGGTACTGGTGGCTGATAACAACATCAGGAAATAGAGCGATTCCATTCAAATGAAAGACCAACAAGCAAATACAATAAGCAACCATTTATTTTTAAATGGAATAGCTAAAAACAAAAAAGAAGAAAGAACATTTTTACTATGTAACATTCAGTAACATTCGTTAACATTACCTATCATTCAGTAACATTACCTATATTGATATATGTATATATTTATTTTATGTATCTATAAATGATATAACACTAAAATCACAAGCTTCTCAAGACAGAAAAATAAGGAGAGGTATTCTGAATCAATTTAAGTCTCTCACTGCTTAAAATCATTCCAATAAAACCATCTTTCTTTATTTTCTCTTTTGAACTTTAAGCACAGTAAGTTATCAAGCCAGGGTCTTACCGCGAACCACCTACTGCGCACAAGTGACAACGGACTGCCACGAACCACGCGGCGGGGTCTTCCTGGCTCCCGCACAGGCCTTTGCTGCTGTTCCTGCCATTTGCGGCGCCCCAGCCAGCTGAGACCAGATGGCAGAGGGTGTGGTGAGGCGTGCACTTCTCAGGCAACCCTGATCTTTTCCATTTCCAGGGCCCGCACCCGGGCCTGACGCCCGAGCTAGGGCTGACGAACGGCTACGGCTGCTCGGCCCCACCAATGTCGTTCTTCCCGCCGCTCAGGGCAGGCAGCGTTCACCGTCCCTCCGCGCCCTGCCGGGGATGCCCCAGCAGAGGTTCATCTGGACCTTGGGAAACAGGCCGCACGCGAAGGGAGCGAAGTGCTGCACGGACACCATTGCCTCGCCCTCCTGGTTTGTCCAGCAGTGATAGAGGTTGTGTGTCTTCATTGGGGCGGCGTACTGTCCGCCAGGGTCCTGCTGCTCACTCACAGCCGGAGTGTACTTGTCTCTGGCATCCAGGACCTGCAGCTGCTCCTCCTCGCCACTGTCAGCCCGCAGGTGCAGGCCGTCCTCTACGGGGTAGGGGCCCGGTGATGGTGCAGGGCCCTCGGGGTCTCCACGGAGAGCACCTGCCTGAGAACCGCGGTGCGACTGGGCGGGGGACCAGGAGCGGCATGTCCTGGACCATTTCATTCCGCCTGATGAGGATGTGCCAGAGGGGACAAGAGAAGGTCACACATAGGAACATAAATGGTCAGAGACCGCAGCTGCTCGGAGCACTAAGGACCCTGAGTATCGACAAATCTGTGCAGATGCCACAAGGAGTGACCGGGGCATTCACGTAGATGGATCTCAAAACTCTCGTGATGAGTCAAAAAAACATCTTGTGAGTGTGGTAAGAGACTCTGAAAAGACTACGGATTCTTTAAAATATCATGTAATAAAAGAGGAGAGAGAGAAGCCAAAAGGAACGAGTGAGTTTTTGACTGAATTTTGAATTAAAAAAACCACATAAGTAAATAAAAACAGACAGAAGAATTATTGGACAGAGTGGCAGACACTTCAATGAGGACCATGTATTCAGTGAGAGTACTATTATATCAATGTCATTTTTCAGGACTCTTACAATCTATTATATTTTGGTCATGGAGGGAATGTCCTTTCTTTTAGGAGATGCGGGCTAAATTATTTAGGGGTGAAATGTTATAATGTTTGAAAAGTTAGAGAATACACAAATAGAAGAGAGAGGGATAAAACAAATGTAGCAAAATGTAAGCACTTGGTTAATTTAGGTGCAGAGTGTACAATGATGATTTGTAGTTCTGTTTCTGCTGCTGCTCTGAAGGCTTGAAATTTTTCAAAAAGAACATTGAGGATGTTAGAATACGTTGTTAAGTGAATTTTTCTCTCTCTCTCTCACACACACACACACACACAAATGGTCTGGAAAGATACACTCCCCTGACAGTGTGTGGCCCTGAAAAGGAAGAGCAAGGAATGAGGCTACAGGTGATGGTCAGAAGGGACTTCAGCTTGACCAGACACATTTATTTCATTAAAAGCAAAAGTGAGAGAAAATAATGTGACAAAAATAGAAACACATTCCCCTTCTGGAATATTTACCCCTCCTCTGCGCTCTCCCTATTCTGGGCTAGTGCTAAAAACGATGGTGATTCTGTAACAGCGGGGACTGTAACCCACCGCACTATCCTTTTGACATTGTTTCTGTGGTTGCTGACTCTGGCTCATGTGCCACTGCAGATAATCGGCCTGTTTGCCTGAGAACCCTAGGAGCTGAATTCAGAGGAGACTGACTCCAGTCTTCAGATGTTCCAGCTTCAGGAGATTTGCTGACTTTCCACCAGTTACCTGAACAGACTGTTGAATCGCACGCAGTCCCTGTAACTGAAAACTCTCAACGTCCTCCCTTTAGTCTTTTTGTTCTACTTTCCCTCTACCTCCTTCTTAAGACCTAAGCTTGCACTGAGATGTTACGATAGGCTTTGGGACGAGAGTCCCCCATCTTTTCGGGTGGCCACCATTTGAATAAACCGATTTCCTTTTCCACCATCCTTGTCTCACAAGTTCGGCTTTTACTGCAGCAGGCAGCTCAGCCTGAGTTTGGTTATAATCAAGGTGGACTCCGTTCTCACATGAAGACTGAGATGCTAGACCTATTAGTACCAGGAGTGCTTTTCTGCTCGTAGTCAGATTTGAATCTTCGAAATGCCCTCTGAATATGACTCTGTCCAAAACCTAGTCATAGACTGAAAATTCCTCATGGGCAGAACCAGTATCTATCTCTAGGTAAGGCATTCGTTGGAATGCCACTTGGATTCAGTCCTAGACACTGCTATGTTTCCTGAGAACCATAGAAGACACACTGATAAACTGCCCTGTACTGCTGGTAACTGAGGAGTCAGATGACTAAGTGCAAAGTGGGCCCTGGAGCAGAAGACAGACATCAGAAGGGCAGCTGGTGAAACTTGAATCCGGTCCATAGATTAGTTAAGAGAGGGCAGTGAGAGTACTGGAGGAGGGGTTGGTGGCCCATCACAGTGGGGCCACCTGATTTGGTTTTCCAGTCTCTTCTTCCCTATGTTTAAGTCTTCATTTACTTACTGAAGTCTCAAGGGCAAGGAGGAATGTAATGTCAAACAAAATGTTATATATGCTTGATGTTGAAAGTTGCTGCTGAAATATCAGAATGCAAGATAATACTGGGCCAATGGAGTGAATTTATCATATTAGTTAAAACGTGTTTTTCATCCAGCAGCACCTTATCACTTGAGCTTTGAGCCTTTACCTTTCCCCATCTCTGTATTCGGTTTTCTCAGTGTATGCCTGCAGGGGCCAGGGGATTAGTCAGTAATACATTTGAAGTTCAAAGATTGACACATTCCCTGCCCAAGGCTCTAGGTTTCCAGGGTCACTGACTTCTGGATTCAATTTTCATTTCAAACCTGTATGATCCGCACAAACGTGCCACAGGGTCAGACATGGCACTTGAGGTTGAATAAACAGCTTTTGTTTTTTAACATTCTCAAAACTGCTTTTGGTTTTCAAACCTGCTCTTTTTGGCCCAGACTAGCTAAAGGAACTAAAAGAATTGAGAAACTGTGTGTACATCACATCACTACAAGGTACACTTTAAATATCTTACAAATGTATTTCTCAGTTACAACCCAGTGAAGCTCCAAAAATACCTAAAACCACTAAAAGAAGTTATCTATTGGCAGTGATACCAGGAGGGGGAATGACTTAAAAGACAGCTGCTGCTCCATTGTTCTCACACAGAGCCCTCCCCTCCATGTGGCATTGGCCTTGGGGGAAGCTACAGCGCCACCCACAAAAACAATACTGCCTCACCCTGTGGGGTTTAAGCCTAGTTACTGAGGAGCACAGATGGGGGCACTCTTAGTGATTAGGCCTAACAAAAAGACTTCAGGCAGAGATGAGTCAGAAAGGAGAGTTTATTTGACCCTCTTCCAGACCCAGTGCTGGTTAAATTAAAGCCTGAATTGGAGGTGAACAGCTTGGTTCTTTCTGAACACACGCAAGCCCAGCAGAGGAAGCCACAAGCTGTGGATCACAGATAGTTCCAAACAGGTTGACCAGGGCAAGTCACAAGGAGCATTGGACAAATGTCTATACCAGTCTTTGCAGATCTACCTAATACATAGAAACAAATACCAAAAAAGCAGCCAAAATGGGAAGACAAAGAAACACATCCCAAATGAAAGAACAAGAGAATTCTACAGAAGAAATGGAGGCAAGCAATTTATTAAATATAGAATTTAGAGTAATGATTATAAGGATTATCTATAGCATGAAAAAAAGACATAGGAACCATAAAAAGGACCAGTCATAAAGAATATAATATCTTAAATAAATAATACACTGCAAGGAATATAAAGTAGGTTAGATGAAGCTAAAGTTCAAATCAGCAGTTTCAAATACAAGGTAGGGAAAAACACCCCAGCTGGACAGCAAAAAGGAAAAAGAATTTTTTTTAAATGAAGAGAGTTTAAGACATCTTCAAGACAACATCAAGCGTAACAACACGCACATCATGGGAATACCAGAAGGAGAAGAGATTGAGCAAGGGATCAAGAACTTATTTGAAGAAATAATGACCAAAAGCTTCCCTAACCAGTTGAAGAAAAAAGACACCCAAGTGTAGGAAGCACAGAGAGTCCCAAACAGGATGGACTCAAAGAGGCCCATGCTGAGATACGCCATAGTTAAAATGACAAGGCTTAAAGACAGGGAGACAATACTAAAAGCTGCAAAAGAAAACCAGGTAGTTACCTACAAGGGAGCACCAGTTAGGTTGGCATCTGATTACTCAACAGAAACATTACAGGCCAGAAAGGACTAGCATGAAATATTTAAGATGGTAAAAAGCAGAGACCTATAATCAAGGCTTTTTTACCCAGCAAACCTATCATTTAAATTTTAGGGAAAATAAAGAGCTTTCCAGACAAAAAAAAAGGTAAAGGAGTTTGATACCACCAAACCAGTATTGCAACAAATTTTAAAGAGCTTGCTTTAAGAGAAAAATACAAGAAGAAGCAGAGGAAAACAGTCTAACAATAATATGGTACTACACACATATGTATCGATAACCACCTCAAATGTAAATAGCTTATATGCTCCATGCAAAACACAGGGTAGCAGAATGGGTAAGAAAATAAAACATATATGTATGTATCTCATATATACATGTCCTTCAAGAGACTCGTTTCAGATTGAAAGATACACACAAACTAAAAGTACAGTATAGAAAAAGATATTTCATGCAAATGAAAAAGAAAAAAAGGCTCAATTAGAGTACTTATATCCAGCAAAATGGACTCTAAAATCAATGCTGTGGTAAGAAACAAAGAGCAATACATAATGACAAAGAGAACAATCCAAGAAGACAATATCCCCCTAGTAAACATTTATGCACCCAACATGGGAGCACCTAAGTATATAAAGCAAATCTTGACAGACACAAAGGGAGGGATCAACAGAAATACAGTCATCTTTGGGGATTTGAACACCCCATTGACTTCAATGGATAGATCTTCCAGACAGAAAATCAACAAGGAGACTGTGGCCATGAATGACACAATAGATCAGAAGGATTTAATTGATATTTTGAGAGCATGTCATCCCAAAGAAGCAGAATATACATACTTTTCAAGTTCACATGGAACATTTTCTAGCACCAACCACATGTTAGGAAACAAAACAAGTCCCAATAAATTTAAGAAGATTGAAATCACATCAGGTATCTTCTCTGACAACAGTGATGTGAAACTGGAAATCAGTCTCAAGAACACTGAAAAATACACAAAGACATGGAAGCTAAATAAGATATTACTGAACAATGCATGGGTCAACAATAAGATAAAGGAAGAAAACAAGTAAAAATGAGGATACAGCACTCCAAAGTATGTGGGATGCTGGGAAAACAATTTTAAGAGAAAAATTCATAGCATTACAGGCCTATCTTTTGAAACAAGAAAAAGCTCAAATAAATAATCTAATGTCACATTTAAAAGAACTAAAAATAAAAAACAAACAAAGCCCAAAGTTGATGCGGACCCCCAACTCCTGGGGTTCGTGACATTGTAGATGAGATGAGACAAATTCACATAAACTACCGAGTCCTATGGAGGACAAGGGACAGCATGGCCACTCTCTCAAGGGGAGAGCACCTCGACCCTCGCCTTGACAAGCTTTTATTGCTTTCCTGGGCACGTTACATGATGGCCCTCATTTACTATGCACAGGCTCAGTTTAGGTGGTTACCTTCTACAGAAAACAAAGGAGAGGGTGCCACTAATCACATCACAGAAATAGGACATTTGCAAATGTAAAGGGAAAAGTGGTTGAACTGGTTACACTTGTCCTTGGAAGTTTAGCATGGACTTTAGGAAGTTACTTGAAAGATATGGAGTAAACATACTGCATATCTTTGCTGCCTCAGTTCAGGGTGAGCGAGTTTTAGCAAAATCAAGTCTCAAAGCAGCCTAGGTACACTGCAGGCTTGATTCCTCATGGAAAAACCTATCCATGGAAGTGGATCCTGTCTGGGCCCATGCCGCACAAAGCAGTACCCTATATTTCCCCCCTTGTTTTTAGTTAGGACCGCTATTGATCCCACAAAGCTTGCTACTTGCTGGTCTCTCACACAACCCTGGGAAAATAATTTGCAAATGCATCAAAGTACACAGAGCATTATTATAATCAGTAAGCAACCAGCTGTTCTGAAGACCCACATTCCCAGAATAAGCCCATCAACCATTGTCAGGCAGTAATGATCAAATAATAGATAACACTCAATGAACTTTGTCAGCTTATTTAGAGTCAGGGTCAGATAGCTAAAGGGCCATAAAATTTTGGGGAAACAAACTCATTTCAGGCTTAGACCCTTATCATCTAAATTAAGGGTATTAGCAAAGCAGGATTCACAGGATTCTACGCATTCGTGCTTAGGCCTGATCATCCCAGGGAACCCAGTCTTTCCAGCACAGGGTCACACCCTCCTCCAGCATTGTTTCGGGCTTAGGTTGAGCAGGGGAAGTAAGGCAGCCAAGAGATTAGGAGACTTCATGAAGAAAAAATGAGGACTTAGGCTATGTCAAAGCCAAGGGGCAAGGGTCCATCACCCCTTTTGCTGTAGCCCTCCAAGTCCTTACCTGAGGGCCTCCTGATGATTGTGCCTGTCTTAGGTTGTTCCCTCCTTGAGGAATCTTACCTGTCATTGGCTAACCAATCATGTACTGGGGGCCAAGCAGCATGAAGTAAAGTGGGCAGAGGCAGTGCTCCTGCCAGGGAGATAAGCCTCATCTTCTTAGTGGCTCAGGATCCCAAGGTCTCTCACTCAGCCTTAGCCAGGGGTGTGGGGGTTATAGTTTCTGACACTAGGCAGGGCAGTTCTCAACATCTAATCTTCCCCTCTTCTGTTTGTGAACACAATTGTAGTTGTTAAGACTGTGAAACCTAGTATCTGCTGTTCCCAAATGTAATGTCAAGAAAACAACCTCCATGTACATCATAAAGCACAAATAAGGATTAAGACAAGGAGGCATCCAAGGGCTACCCATGACCCACACTCGTAAATTCAGTCCATAGAACCAGTTTTTAGGGTTCAGCCTTTGTATATTATTGTGCAGGGTCTGGAACACTTTTTGTTTGATAAGGCCTTTGCTCGAGCATTAAGAGCCTTGATGTTCCCCAGTGTAGTGCATGCCACGTCCGATGCTAACCAGGTCGGCCAACACAGTCACGGCTTGGGGAAAAAGGCTTCACAGAAGCATTTTCTAGCCATGTCGGTTGACACAGTCACGACTTGGAGATGACGGCTTCACAGAAGCGTTTTCCAGCAGGACGGACGTGGCATTACGTGGCATTAATGGATATATGGTGTTGCTTTTATTCTTACTGTTTCTTAGTATTCTAACCTTTACACTTCTGATAATTTGGAATCTCCTAGAATTAATGACCACTCTCAGAGAAAAAACAACAGTTGGCTCAAGTCCTAAGCAATATCACCCTGACTGAATTAAGGCATCGTACTTTACTTATTTGTTCCTGTGAAAGCCACCCAAGAAAGAACAGTTCAGGGAAAAATATGTATTCCCACAGAACTGCCTCATAGAATAGCAAAAACCCCTTTAGAAAACAGCCCCTGATTGTTAAAGAGTTGTTAGAGTAACAGCCCCTCCTTTACCTTGAATAGGAATATATATCAATTAGAATTAGACAGGCATAAAAACAGAAGAAGCTGGTTAGCTATTACAAACTAAGCACTTAGAAACAACTACCAAGGAGTCAGAGTCCTCAGTATACAAAAAACATTTTAGACAGCAAGATAGATAGCTAAGTTAGATATTACAAAGGCTTATAATGAATTTCCTAACCTCTGCTCGGTCTAAGCGTACCTGTTGCCCATGACAATTTCTGAGAACTTTAATAAACAATAAGACATTCAAACTGTATACATAGAACTATTTCAAATTGTCTGATTAATGGTTTTCCTGGTCAAAATAACTTTTGTTTAACATAACTGAAACTATGGGAACTTTCGTACTTTTCCTGGTTACCTTTGTATTGATTTTTTCTGCTTAACTGATCATGCTGTACACCTGTAAATGTTAATCTATGCCAAAAATGAAAATATAAAAAATCAGCTTGTACTTGCAATAAACGGAACAGTGCTTCACCTGCCTTTGAGCTGTGTAGTTACCTGTTACCCAGCGCCGACGCCTACTCCCACCTGAGGACCCTTAGATGGGCTGCAGCTGGACCGAGGCAAGTGCGCACATGCCTACAGGGAATATTGTGGGGCACTGAGGGGTTGTTGCCCTCTGTAGGAGGCACTTGAGCCTTGGCCCCTGTCACTGGGGCAGGCCACATCTTCCTCTGTTGGCAGACCCAAAGCCCGTGAGTGAAGATGTGGGTGTCCATTTTCCTTCTGGTTGTTCAGGATCAGTTGGGCCATCTGTCTGTCAGTCGATTGGTTTTCAGGTAGCAGAGCTTGGTATCTATCCTGCTCATGATAAGGCTTTACTCTTTTGCCTGGCAGCCAGAAAGAACCTGTAGGGATGGAAACACATGCATAACCTCTTCTTCATGTTAAGAGATCTATAGGGCCCTGCCAAGAGCCATCTCCCAGCAGATCTCTATATAAAACCCGAGGATAAGATGACTTTGGCTCTCTCTTCTGAAATGTTTCTCAGTTGGAGTGCCAAGTGATTCATCACAATTTAGATAAATTCATCACAATTTGGATAATTATATGTAAACATAACTAACATAATCAAATTTGGGGGTAGGACTCAACGGCTCTCCCTTTTTCTGTTTTTAAGAAGACTCTTAAAAGTATGATGAGCCCATTCGACAACTGCCTGACCAGTTGGAATGTAAGGTATTCCTGTTTTATATTGGACATTCCGATGCTGAAGGAGGACCTGAGTAGAATGTGCAAGGTATCAGGACCACTGTCAATTTTAATTTGCTAGGGTTGTCCTAAATGACTAAAGGCCTCAGGCCAATGGTCTTACATATTTTCAGCAGGCTCTCCTGTTAAAACAGATGCATGTAGGGCACCAGAGTAAGTGTCAATAGAAATGTGAATGTATCTGAATTTTCAAAAGAGAGTGTAATGAGTGACATCTTTGCCAAATTATTTGAGAACTTAGTCCTTGATGATTAACTCCTGCAGATGAGGATGCCTTGCTAAGGTCTTGAAAAGACAGGCCCCCTGCTGTTTCTTCAAACTGCACTGAGTTTAAGCAGCAAGTTAATTGCCCTGTAGTTCTCAGGACCTGGTAGTTCCTGGGTTCAGGGTTTTCAAGGAAAGTGGGAATAATTGGGGTCGGGGAGCAGCTGGGATGGAAAAATATCTTTTAGACAAAAATGCTTACGTGCCAAGGGCCTTCTGTGACTCGACTAACAGTTCCCTCCGGGAGAATAGCCAGTTCTACCAACGGAAATGATCAGTGTCTACAGGCACTGAGTTAAAAAATGGCACTTTGTCTTCTGTAGAGAAGGGCTGGTTCTCCCCGGGAGACAGTACACCTATATTTTAATATTACAATAAAGGTCACCATTCTGGCATAAATAAGGAGGATTCTTGATATTTCCCTAACGTGTGATACCTCCCATCCCACTTATAGCATGCTTTAGATTGACAAATTTATGAACACATTCATAACTTTCAGAAACAGCTTTCTCTCCACTGGCAAATACATTTACTTTCTGTTGTTGTTAATTCTCAGTGATTAATGCATTCCTTGAATGTGCTCAAAAGTGAGCTGATTGTCTAGAACCCTGGATAACTTTAGGGAGGCTGGAGAAGAGGAAGGGAAGGTACTAATCTAGGCACAGCTTGTTCTGAGGACCAGAGCAGTCCCTGGGCCTCCAGAAGGAGGATTAAGAGAGGTTAAAAGACACATTTTCTCATTGATTTTCTGCCTGTGCTTTTTACTGTCTGAGGGAAGTGAGATCTTTTTCCTTCCTTTTCCCCTTGTGGGGGCCTAGATGGTACACAATGAACTGTCCTGTGAGGCTGGGAATTTCTCCTGCTACCTCAAACCCCAAAGGTTTTTCTCAGTCAGAGGTCTTGAGGCTTACTTTTGTTGCACTGGAACCTTGGGTTGCTCGGTCTGTCTGTCCGTCCAGTTGTCCCTCCTGGTTTATTGGCATTGAGATGTGGGACCCCCTGCTCTGCCAGCTGCTGCCTCACCTGCCCCCGTGCTGCAGCCGCCACCTTGCCATGAGTCCTCTCCACCCTGGCCACCTGGTTCCGCCCCTCCCAGTGGTCGGGATGAATGTTTCTTTAACTTCTTGGTTGTCAGGCTTTTGTACAGTTCAATTTTCTGGCAGTGCTGGTTGGTTTTTGTCTTTAAATTTGTTATTGTTCTTCTTTTGATTGTGTGGGGAGACACAATCTAGCTTACACCTCCATCTTGGCCAGAAGTGACAACAAAGATGGATCTTCACCGTGCTCTGCCAAGTGGAAAAAGTCAGATGGAGAAGGACAAGAACCATTTAATCTCATGTATATGTGGGATACAAAAGAAAAGCAACAATTTAATAAATAAAGCAAACATATAAGTAAAAAAAAACCTTCATAGATACAGGCAACAGAATGGTAGTTACTGGAGGGGGATGGTAAAGAAGATAAAGGGAGTCACATGGTAACATAAGAGTACACTTTGGTGGGGAACATGCAACGGAGTATACAGATGTCGTATTGCAAATTTACACACCAGAAATTTATATAGTGTTATTTATCAATGTTACCAAAGTAAAATTAATTTTAAAAAACACCAGAAAACTGCCCTGGCTGGTGTAGCTCAGGGGATTGAGTGAGGGCCTGTGAGACAAAGGGTAGCTGGCTCGATCCCAGTCAGGGCCCATGCCTGGTTGCAGGCCAGGTCAGGTCCCAAGAAGGGGTGCCCATGAGGCAACCACACACTGATGTTTCTATCCCTCTCCATCTCCTTCCCTTACTGTACATACATACATACATAAAATATTTTAAGTATTTTAAAATAGAGCCTTCAGAAGATAAAGGCTATATATGTAAACTGAATATAAAATGACAGGCACATGGCTTGTGACATACACAGTAGGTATTGTTACTACCACCATTTAACACGTTCACTTGGCTGGCTGTCCAGGACCCGTCTACTACTTCTTCCTCATGGCCATGGACACCTCACCTCTGGATCACGCACAGATACAAACGCCCTGAGTAGCCTGGGCTAATCATGGAAATACACTCTTCCAATATTTCACCTGCTCAGCTGCTCTTGTGATGTAGCTCTGTCCAGGGTGACCTTTGTGAAAACTTGTGACACCTGTGGGGAAACGTTTCTGCATGGTTAAGTAAATTATTAATCGGACCATAGTGTGAAAGAAGTAATATTGTGGTTTCTTTATATGGTAAACAGTAGTAAATTACATGCTTCTAAACTCTTTTAATGCAGGATTTTTATCTTTTGACATGATCTCAAACTTATGGAAAAGCTACAAGAAGGATGCATACCCTACACACCAGACCATTTTACTACACTGGCTTTCTCTTTCCCTTTCCCTCACGTAGATGGATGCAAACATGGATGGGTAACTGGCTGTAGATTCATAATTTTACTGAAGCGTTAAAGAGTGAATGCAGTACAATGTCTTTCTACTCCTAAATGCATCTGTGCATATCTCCTAAAAACAAGGAATTCTCTTACATAATCTAAGAATAGGAATCAAAATCAGGAAATTTATGTTGATAAGTTTCAATTACATACGTATCAATTGGAAGAAAAATCAAGTGCACACATTGCGATCTGTTGTCGCATCTGTTTCCTCACCACTGATCTTGAAGAGTTTCTCAGCCTCTCTCTGAGTGCACCACATTGGCATATTGGAAAAGTCTGGTGCACAAATTGCATTGAATGCCCTTTGGTTCTTGTGGGTTGTGCACCTTTGGCCCCAATACCACAGAAGTGATGCTGAGATCTCAGTGTGTCACACCAGGAGGCACTCACTGTCACCTGGTCTCAGTATTAGTGATGTTTGCTAAGTTTCTCCATGACCTCACCTCTTTTTAAGCCTTTGTCATGATACACATTTTATGGGAAGATACTTTGAAGCTATAAATGTCATGGGAACCCTCAGATTCTCAGCACTAGTTTTGTCATTTACTTGTGCTTCCAGCCCAACTCAGCTTTCACCATGGATGCCAAATACTGATTTTTGTTTGAAATTTACATCATTCCTTCTAGTTTCATCTGTCAATTTTCTGTGTTCAGAAAAGGTTTCCCTGGCTGGTGTAGCTCGGTGAATTACACACAGGCCAGAAAACCAAACTGTTACTGGTTCAACTCCCAGTCAAGGGACATGCCTGGGTTAAGGACCAGGTCCCTAGGACAGGGCCTGTGAGAGGCAATCACATATTGATGTTTCACTCCCGCTCTGTCTCCCTCCCTTCTCCTCTCTAAAAATAAATAAATAAAATCTGAAAAAAAAAGAAAAAGAAACAAAAAAGGTTTTCCTCCCACCTTGTCTCAGTCTCCACAGGCTTCGATAACAGACCACCACAGACTCGGTGGTGTAAACAGCGGAAATTTTCTTTCTCACAGTTCTGAAGTCTAGAGGCCAAAGTGCACCAGGATTGGTAGATCCCACCCCCTCTCCATGGACATTAGTATGTTTTTTCCAATTCCTCACTATATCATCAGTTCTCTGATAGGTAGTATTGAAAATACATGTTTGAAAATTTGTGTGGGAATTTCTCTGCAGTAACCTCCTAAGATGAGCACTTCCAGGTGAAGGTGTACACCTGCAGATCTTTGGTGGGTCCTGCCCACTGTTCTCCCAGAACAGGGGTCTCTATCCCTTCTCTTCCGGGGATCTGAAGGTGCTTCTGCTTCCTACTTTGTCCCCAGGATGGGCTGCCACCAGACAAACAGCCTGAGTGTGACAGTGCTCCCTCCCCAGAGTTGATGGTGCGTGTTAACCATCCGGCAGGGCAGGCATCTCTGACGTGGAGTGGAGTGTGCACAACCTCTTAGAAAACACCAACTCTCGAGCTTTTCCTGTAACACAGGGAAGTCCCACCTGTCTCTGGCCTTGCCTGTGAGGAATGTTGTGTGGTTGTGGTTTGTGTTTCAATGAAGTCCCTGCTCCCATCTGAGGCAACCCAGTGGGTGCGGGAGCCAGGCAGTGACCTCACTTTCTGACAACAGAGCCCCAGTGAACTTGGAACCCTGGTAACCAGGCAGCCACATTCTAAAACTGCCCCTTCCCAGCTCACTTGGTGGGTGTCACTTGTAAGGGAAGGATGTTCTATTGTTGTCTACGTGTCTCCCGAGGCCGTAGCCTCAAAAGGGGCAGCCACAATACTGTTTTCCACCGTGGCTGCCGCTGGGTGAGGACTCAGTCCAGACATCGGTGGCGCTTTTCACGGAGGGACGGAAAGGTAAAACAGGGAGGCCCAGGGCAGTGTTGTTTGGGCCAGGCCACCACTCAGATCTCAACTGAGCTGCCCTATGTCCCCTTCCTGTGTGTCTGTGAGAGTGTGTGTGACTGTGTGTGTGTGTGTGTGTGTGTGTGTGCGCGCGCAGCAGTGGGGTTCGCATGGGAGGGCCTATCCTGAGCAGCAGCAGGTGAGAATCTGGTGGTCTGGTCATGTTCACAATCCAGGTCAAGCTGACTGGGTGGACAAGGGTGCATGGGGGGTGTCCACTGCTCAAGGTTGATCCCAAACACTGGAGGTGAATCTCATTTCTCATGGGCGCAGGTCTGGGCAGACACAGGCCTGGGCCTGATCACAGAGAAGAAGGGGCAGTGAAGCAGCAGCTCAGGCAGGGACAGGATGGAGGCCTCTGGTCAGGCTGCTGCTCACTGTCATTGCAGAACTCCACCTGGGGCATGGAGGAGCAAAAGTTGGATGACAGGAACCCCTGCTCCTCCTCTGTCAGGGAGGTTCAGGGGAGCCACCCCACCAAGGACAGGACCAGGCTCGAGGTCAATGTGGCCCCTTNCACAGAGAAGAAGGGGCAGTGAAGCAGCAGCTCGGGCAGGGACAGGATGGAGGCCTCTGGACAGGCTGCTGCTCACTGTCATTGCAGAACTCCACCTGGGGCATGGAGGAGCAAAAGTTGGATGACAGGAACCCCTGCTCCTCCTCTGTCAGGGAGGTTCAGGGGAGCCACCCCACCAAGGACAGGACCAGGCTCGAGGTCAATGTGGCCCCTTGGGCGACTGAGAAACAGGAGCCCAGGAATGGCAGGAGAGAGATTCCTGCTCTGAAGCCGTCCAAGCAGCTCAGGATCCTGGATCCCAGTCTGGAGCAGGGTGTGCCCATTCAAAACACCAGGACAGCAGAGCTGGGGCCCCAGGAGGCGGAGCCTGAGGGTGAGAAGGTGGGGGAGGTGGGGGACTGATGAGGGGTGGAGGTGTAAGTGAGCTTACATGGAAGGGTGGGGCCTAGACACAGAGCAAGCACCCAGAGATGCTTGCCAGGAGCCAAGACCAGGCTCAGAACACCCACCTGCTGGACTGCCTGT
>NW_028084644.1:0-1219 GCF_014824575.4 Sturnira hondurensis
AACGACCTCTGCAAAAATCAAGATCCTAGGAAAGAATTTACTGCCAAGGACTCTACACTCTTGTGTCTTCGACTCCCTTTTCAAAACTAAAGCTTAGTGCCCTGGCTGGCATAGCTCAGTGGATTTAGCACAGGCCTGCGAACCAGAGGGTTGCAGTTCAATTCCCAGTTGGGGCACATGCCTGGGTTGCAGGCCGGTTCCCTACAGGCCAACTCGCAGCGGGGGACTCACGAAAGGCAACCATACATTGATGTCTCTCTCCCTCCCTCCTTCCCCTCTAAAGATAAATAAATAAATTAATTAAAACAAAAAAAAAACACTAAAGCTTAGCAAAAAAGGTCACGTGTGCTGCATGGTCTCCAAAGATGTGGACAGCTGGGTGAGCAAGGAGGTGGTGGAACGTTACAGGAGAGCAGTCTTCAGCAGTTAATCAAATAAGCAGGTACCTGCTAGTGACTGAGACCTCCTTCAGTAAGTTCCCATTAGTACCTGGCGATGGATACCAAGAGGCGGCCTGGGCTTTCCTATCAGACAAGAATGGCACCATGAGGGTGAACCACAGAAAATGGCTTCCTGTGGCCTTTGCTTGAGAGTGGGGCCTCTTCAGCTTCCACTGAGTCTACCGGTATTGCCTTAACTGGAAAAGGGCGGCTTCCACAGCTGCAGTGCTCTCCTCAGGTGCTGCCCCGCTAGCCTCCAGGTTCTGGGGGGGGAGCTCCTTGGGCCACTGTTTGATGTGGCACACCCTACCTCTCGGATGCCCCTTATAAACTCCACCACACTTTCTGACAACCTCTCACAGACCAGGGCTCTGCCCCAAAGCCTCAATGTGTTCTTATTTCTAATCAGCACTTACACACCTGTAACAAGTGCACAGACCTATCTCTACATTCATGGCACCTTGTAACCCTTTTCCCATAGAGTATGAACCCCAAAATATTTTATAAGTGAATAAATGATCAGAAATGTGAATGGTGTCATGCCACATTTACCAAAGGGGAGTTTGTAGGGTACTGAATTTACACCCTGGTTGTAACCTCACTTCTGCGACTTACTGGATTCCTTGTCCTTTACATAATTTGACAAATGCTTACATATTGAATTAAATTTTTTTTTATTTTATTTATTTTTTTCATTTCTTATTTTTTTAAAGATTTTATTTATCTGGAAAGGGGAAGGGAAGGAGAGAGGGAGAGAAATATCAAGGATGGTTGTCTCT
>NW_028084645.1:0-807 GCF_014824575.4 Sturnira hondurensis
CTCACCGAGCCGTCCCTTTTCTGGCTGCCTCTTGTCCACGCCGATGGCCGGTGCCCCAGGTCCCGGGGGGTTTTTGGACTTGCAGTGAAGGAACAGCATGGAGACACTGTCCGGTGACCGTGGGCTATCTGCTCTGTGACTTCTCAACCACAGATGGCCCCTCCTTTGCCCCTCGGCAGGATGAGACCTACCAGTGGGACCTTCCAGGGCTCCTGGACACGAGGCAAGGCCACTACTCCCTCAGGGAGCCCCGCGACATTTCCCGGGCCCCGGCCCTCTGATTCTGCCCCGTCTATCACGGATTCCGCCCCGTCTATCACGGACGCGTGTGGCCCCTCGTCTGCCCCATCGCCCGCGCCTTTCTGACGAGGCCCCTTAGAGAGTGAATCCCCAGCAGCACTCACTTCCACTCCTCCCACTTTGGGGTGTCTGCTCGCCTTCCCTTCTCTCTCTGGAGCCAGGTACGACCCCACAGCCGACGCGCACAGTGGGGGCTCCCATCTGGCAGCGGAGTCTGAAGACCTGGCTTCTGTGCGTTGCAGGCCCCTGCCTCCCCCCATCTCCCCTTGGCACACACCCTCCGGGAACCCCGGCTGTCGGCCCCGCAGAGCCTCCCCCCAGAGACGCGGAGCTCAGAGGGCCCCCACTCCCGGCCGTGCCGTGGAAGCACGCCCGCCTGTAGACCTCTCGGCCACCCGTTTGTCTTGGGGACAGTGTCATTTCGGGTCCTCCTCCCAGTTTTGAATTGGACTGTTTGTTTTACTGTTGTTCAGTTGTACGTGTTTTTTAAAAACATACTTGGATATC
>NW_028084646.1:0-4159 GCF_014824575.4 Sturnira hondurensis
TCCCTTTCTCCGCAACCTTCCAGCACTTGTTGTTTATACATTTATTAGTGATTGCTGTTCTCACATATGTGAAGTGATATCCCACTGTGGTTTTAATTTGCATCTCTCTGATGGCTAATGATGCTGAGCACCCTTTCACATGTCTATAGGCCCTCTGTATGTCCACCTTGGAGAAGTGTGTGTTCAGGTCCTTTGCTTTCATTTCAACTTGAAGAACTCTTTTTAGCTCTCCTTGTGAGGCAGTTCTAGTAGTGACAAATTCCCTTATTTATTTATTTATTTTTTGTCTTGAAAAGTCTATCTCTCCTTTATTTTTAACAGACAGCTTTTCTGGGTATAGTATTCCTGGCTAGCAGTTTTCTTTTTAGCACTTTGACTATGTTATCCCACCCTTTCCTGGCCTGCAAGGTTTCTGTTGAGCAATGATCTTATGGGTGCTCTTTTATGTCAAGTTGCTTTTATATTACCGCTTTCAAATTTCTCTCTCTCTCTTTTTTACAATTTAATAATAATATGTCTTGGTGTACACACCTCTTTCAGGTGAACCTATTTGAAGTTTTATGAGTATCATGAATATGGATATTCTTTTCCCTCCATATATTTTGAAAGTTTTCAGCCATTATTTTTATAAGTAAACTTTCTGCACTTTTCTCTCTCTTTTTTCTATCTAGGACTCCAGTAATGTGTGGTATCCCACAAGTCCTTTGGGCTTTCTTTAGTTTTTAATTCTTTAGCCTTTTGTTTTTCTTTCTGTATACTATTAAACAACTTATCTTCAAGTTCAATAATTCTTCTTCTTGATCAAGTGTGGTATCGACACTATCTAATGAATTCTTTTCACTTCAGTCATTGTATTATTCAACAGCAGAATTTCTGTTTGTTTCTTTTTTCTAGTTTTTATCTCTGTTGAATTTCTCATTTTGTTTATGTAATTAAAAAACAATTTTGGTCATTATGCATTCTCTTGTAGCACACTGAGCTTCTTTGAGATGATCACTTTGAATTCGTTTTTTTTCTTCCATCTTTAATATTGAAATGGCTGTGTGAAAACTCAGCAATTTTGATAAGTTTTTTTTCCATCAAACCCATATGACAGCTGTCATGATACAATCTAACAGAACTGTTTCTTTTTTAATTTTTTTATTTTTTCTTGAATTCTTGTTCAAGTACAGTTTCCTATCTTGTATTCCCAGCCCTGCCCCCCAGTGCTCCCCACCACCCTCCCATTTCTTCCCCCCACCTTAGTTATTGTCCATGTGTCCTTTATATATGTTCATGTGAGTCCTTCCCATTTTCCCCTGTGATTCTCTCCCCTCGCCCCTCTGGACCCTGTCAGCATGTTCTGTATTTCAGTGTCTTTGGTCATATTTTGCTTGCTTGTTTGTTTTGTTGTTTAGATTCCTGTTAATGGTGATATGATATGGTATTTGTCTTTCACCACCTGGCTTATTTCGCTCAACATAATACTTTCCAGTTCCATCCATGGTGTTGGAGCTCCAGTTCCAAAGGGTAGGAGCTCCTTTTTCCTTTATGCAGTATAGAATTCCATTGTGTAAATGTACCATAGCTTTTTGATCCAGTCATTGACCGATGGGCATCTAGGTTGCTTCCAACTCTTGGCTATTGTAAATTGTGCTGCTATGAGCCTCAGGGTGCATAGGTTCTTTTGGATTGGTGATTCAGGGTTCTTAGGATATACTCCTAATAGTGGAATTGCTGGGTCAAAAGGCATGTTCATTTTTAGTTTTCTTAGAAAATTCCATACTGCTTTCCATAGTGGTTGTACCAGTCTGCAAACCCACCAACAATGAACTAGGGTCCCCTTTTCCCCACAACCTCTCCAATATTTGTTGTTTGTTTCTTTGTTTATGATGGCCATTCTGACTGGTGTAAAGTGGTATCTCATTGTGGTTTTAATTTGCATCTCTCTGATAGCTAGCAATATTGAGCATCTTTTCATGTGTCTCTGGATTCTCTGTATGTCCTCCTTAGTGAAGTGTCTATTCAAGTCCTTTCCCCATTTTTTAATTGGGTTGCTCGTCTTCTTTGAGTGGAGTTGTGTGAGTTCTTTGTATATTTTGGAAATTAAAACTTTGTCTGAGTTATCATTGGCAAATATATTTCCCCAAACAGTTGCTTCTCTTTTTATCTTAGTACTGTTTTCCTTAGCCGTACAGAAGCTTTTAATTTTGATGAGATCCCATTTGTTTATTTTTTCCTTGATGTCCCTTGCTCTAGGGGACATATCAGTAAAAATCTTGCGTGGAATATCAGAGATTTTCTTGCCAATGATCTCCTCTAGGGCTTTAATGGTTTCACAGCTTATATTTAAGTCTTTTATCCACCTTGAATTTATTTTGGTGTATGGCGTAAGTTGGTGCTCGAGTTAATTTTATTTTCTGCATGTGGCTGTCCAGTTCTCCCAACACCATCTGTTGTAGAGGCTATCTTTACTCCATTTTATGTTACTGCCCCCTTTGTCGAATATGAATTGACTGTAGAGATTTGGGTTTATTTCTGGGCTCTCTGTTCTATTCCATTGGTCTATGTGCCTGTTTTTATGCCAGTACCAGGCTGTTTTGATTACAGTGGACTTGTAATACAGTTTGATATCAGGTATTGTGATCCCTCCTACTTTGTTCTTCTTTCTCAAAATTGCAGCTGCTATTCAGGGTCTTTTATGGTTCCATATAAATTTTTGAAGCGTTTGTTCTATGTCTGTGAAATATCCCATTGGCACTTTAATAGGTATTGCATTAAATCTGTAAATTGCTTTGGGTACTATGGACATTTTAATAATGTTAATTCTTCCAATCCATGAACACGGTATATATTTCCATTTGTTTGTGTTTTCCTTGATTTCTTTCTTCAGTGTTGTGTAGTTTTCTGCATACAGGTCTTTTACCTCCTTGGTTAGGTTTATTCCCAGATATTTTATTTTTGTTTTTGCTATATCGAATGGGATTTTTTTCTTGATTTCTGCTTCTGCTGTTTCATTGTTGGTATACAAAAATGCCTTTGATTTCTGGACATTGACTTTGTATCCTGCTGTTTTGCCAAATTCATTTATTAGTTAGAGCAGGTTTTTGGTAGAGGCTATGGGATTTTCCATGTACACTGTCATGTGATCTGCAAACAATGCCAGTTTTGTTTCCTCCTTTCCGGTTTGGATGCCTTTTATTTCCTTTTCTTGTCTGATCACTTTGGCTAGAACTTCCAGTATTGAATAGAAGTGGTGAAAGTGGACAACCTTGTCTTGTTCCTGATCTTAGTGGAAAAGCTTTTAGTTTTTGCCCATTGAGTATGATGTTGGCTGTAGGTCTTTCATATAAGGACTTTATTATATTGAGGAATGCTCCCTCTATTCCCATTTTTCTGAGTACCTTTATCATAAATGGGTGTTGTACTTTATCAAAAGCTTTTTCCACATCTATTGATATGATCATGCAGTTTTGTCTTTGCTTTTGTTTATGTGATGTATTACATTTACTGATTTATGAATATTGAACTCTCCTTGCATCCCTGGGATGAATCCCACTTGGTCATGGTGTATGATCTTTTTGATGTATTGTTGGATGCGATTTGCCAATATTTTATTGAGGATTTTAGCGTCTATGTTCATTAGTGATATTGGCCTAAAGTTTTCTTTCTTTGTTGTGTCTCTATCTGGTTTTCAAATCAGGATGATGCTGGCTTCATAAAAAGAGTTGGGGAGTTTTCCCTCCTTTTGGATTTTTTGGAATAGTCTGTGAAGAATAGGGGTTAGTTCTTCCTTAAATGCTTTGTAGAATTCTCCTGTGAAACTATCTGGTCCAGGGCTTTTGTGTGACGGGAATTTTTTAATTACTTCTTCAATTTCATCTGCTGTTATTGGCCTGTTCAGGTATTCTGCTTCTTTTTCATTAAGTTTTGGAAGATTATATTTTTCTAGAAATTTGTCCATTTCACCTAGGTTTTCAAAGTTCTTGGCATACAGCTCTTCATAGTAATTCCTTACAATCCCTTCTATTTCTGTGGTATCAATTGTAATCTCTCCTCTTTCATTTCTGATTGTGTTTATTTGGGTCCTCTCCCTTTTTTTCTTGATGAGCCTACTTAAAGGTTTGCCTATTTTGTTTATCTTTTCAAAAAACCAACTCCTGGATTCATTGATCCTTAG
>NW_028084647.1:0-869 GCF_014824575.4 Sturnira hondurensis
TACAGCGTCATCTTCCAGCCCAGTCCCCTGACTCGTGTGCGTTTCCTCACCTTGGCACACACCCACTAGGCTGCTTACCTGTACCTTTCTGCCTGCGCTCCCGGGCTCTGCCCCACCTTTTCTCACCAGGAGCCCCAGACAGCCCCCTACTCACCAGTGCCCTTTGTTTATATTGCGGCCCAGAGAAACACCTCACTCTCCTCCACAAGTAAGCTCCTGGTGGTCCCGGGGGGATTCCACTCCCTGCTTGCATCCCTGGAGGCCCCACGAGCTCATGGACACGGCTCACAGAGCACACAGTGGGTGAAGCGTACGCTTCTTTGGACACACATAATCCGGGAATACCACAGGCGAGTGTGAGGTCGGCGGAGGTGAACAGTGAGTAGGCGAATGTGTGTGAGGTCAGACAGGCGGGACTCGGCGGGTCACCAGAGGTCCTGTTCTACCCCAGGGAAGGAGGTGCCTCAGGAAGGAGAACCAGCCCCTGCGCTCCGGAGTGCCTGCTGGCAACACTCTTCCGCTCTGTAGAACTTTTTGGGGTGGGCCAAAAAAGTTTATTTGGTTTTTTTTCCATTCGATGGCTCTAGTGGTGCTTAGTTTTCTCTAACTCTGTTCAAAACAGGTTTGTCAGATTGTACCGTGACAGCTATCATATCGGCGTGCATTTAAAAACCTTCTCAAAATTGGTGAGTTTGGGGATAGCCAGTTTAATAATGAAGATGGAAGAAAATAAGCAACATTTTCAGCATATCATTCTTAATTGTTACAAGAAAGGTAAAAATGCAACTGAAATGCAAGAAAAGATGTGTGCGTGTATGGAGAAGGTGCTGTGACTGATGGAACGTGTCAAAAGTGGTTTGTGGAGTTTC
>NW_028084648.1:0-2490 GCF_014824575.4 Sturnira hondurensis
AGCTGTGCAGTGACCAGCGGGACAGAAGGGCGAGCGCATGGAGCCTGAGGAGCGTCCCCTTTTCATTTTTCAAAAGTTCATTTTCTTATTGAACCAGCTCCCATTTCTGTTGAAAATAAACCCTAATTATTCTAGATATGCTAAAGCATTAATTTTACCATGGTTCCTGAGAATTGAAATGAAAAAGTATTTAATGTTCTGTGGTTTCCCAACATTCAAGTGCTTTCTTTGCTGTTGTAACATAGAACGTCATCTGTGTCCAACTAGAATAAAACTCAGGCACTGGAATAAAAGAAAGTAAAAACCACAAGAGGACCCCCTCTAGGACGAGGTTCAATTTTTAAAAAAATCTAAAAAACATACCCACTTCTCCCCATAGCTGGTCAGGTAATATAGTCCAATGATCTCTCTATAAAAATGTATGATTTCCTCATAATAACACTAACATATTAACTTGTGTTTATTCACTATTTGCAGCACTACTGGCCTAGGCCGGACTACGCCTAGTATAGTCTCTAGTCCACAGTAGGTGCATGCTAAATATTTTATGGAAAAAAAAGCTGAATATCCACAGTATAAAAAATACCATGAGGGTTTGAGGATTATTTAGCACTAACTTTGGGAATTCTCATCCCATTACCTGGGCTACAGCAAAATATCTGGACATGTTTGTCTAGAAAACAACAACAAAAAGCAATACAGAACAAATAACAATGAGCATGACACAGGCAAAATTTACTTGTTGGAGAGTTGTGAAATACACATATACTCTCCTGGTTCCAAATGTATTTCAGATGGCTTACAGGGCACAGAAAATACAAGATGATAACACATTGTTCTACAATATGAGAAAAAAGGGAGAAATATAAAATAACACTGTCAGTAGGTCCTAGAAACTTTGCAGGGTCTCCAGGAGGAAACAGGTGTTGGTTTGAGCCTTTCAGAAGAGATTTAAATATTCAGAGGGGTGAGGGTGGGAACAGAAGGGAGAGGAGAACGCAAAAATCTGGGGTACTGTGTTAAAACAAGAGAGTGGAACTAATGTATTTAACATAAGTCTGGGGGTAGGGGTTAAATTTACTTGTTTGTGAAGAGTTCTCTTTAGGGAAAATAAAGTTATGAAAACAAAGTTAGGACAGGCCCCTTCACAGCCTGAGCAAGTGAGACGTCCTGATATTTCAACTTCATTACTTTCTAGGACCTGCCTGTACACGTGGTAAGGTGAACTGTCCAAATAAGAATCAACACTTTTTTTCTGTGGGAACAAGGGAAGGGGAGACTGGAGAGAACAAATTAGATGCAAAAGACTAGATCTCAGAATGTTAAATTTAAGTTTGATTCTATAAACAGTGAAAAGCTTTCAGATATTTCCCCCAAATATCCTGAAATATAAAAACTAGTACCTGTAAAAGATTCATTGAGAGAGTACATTTATTAGAGCATCGAGGCAAAGAGACCTGTTGCAAAGATATATGTGTAATTCATGAGGTAATAAACATTTAACAGACTTTGGGCATTGTGCCATAATAGGAATTATGTTCTGTATGAAAATTATACACTTTTCACTGGTGTCCCAAATAACAAAATAAGAGTATTGTGTCAAAAGAAAAATGTTACATGTGGGGAGGAATATTATTTCTATCCAAGTCATTTTATTTATTGAGTCTTTGAGAACAATAATTAATAAAGTTTTTATAGTTCACAGCCTAATAATTGTTAGATAAGTTAGATAGAACATTCCCCATCTGAGATATTTTAAACCAAATGTTTAAATAACTAAGAATTTTTTGTTTTAATTTTGATTGACATGTGTCTAAAGATATAGGACCCAAGTTCCTCATCACATTCCCCAGCATGTGCAGAACGACCACAGATTTCTCCGGGAACTGCAGGCAGAGATAGGCTCCTTGCATCTTGGAGATGTATACAAAAAACCCCCAGGCATCCTGTCCAGTTTCTTTGTTTGGCAAATAAAGCTAAAATTCAGTTTCTTTTTACTATTGCAAGAAAGCAGTACATTTTCTAACAGAATGTCAAGATACATTCTTAAATTAGATAAGATCAAAATTTAAAAACTCATGATTTGGGAGAAGGAGCTTTCTGATGAATCTTAAAAAGTCTTATAGAGCTGTTTTTCTAATAAAAATCAGTGTACACTATTAGACATGCTCCATTATGTCCAGACTTTTGGACAGACCTTGGAAAGAAAGAAATGCTAAATTAAAAGAAAAATGGGAGAGACATCTTTTAAAAAACACTTACAAGGTACCATAAATGGATATTAAAACTATTGGAGAAAATTTGGGGGTGGGCAGAATATTTATCAATGAAAAGTTATCAGCCTGCAGATAACTTACTAGCTGCAATGGGACGATAAGGTACTATGTGCCACCTAGATTTGAATCTAGTTTAAAAAAAAAGGTAATCATTAAAAAAATTGAAGGGTGAAGGGAGGCATCTTGAGAAATTTGTATGTGAGGTAGTTCACCA
>NW_028084649.1:0-540 GCF_014824575.4 Sturnira hondurensis
ACCTGTGATGTTACAACAGACAGAATGCAGAAACAGATGGGAGAAGCTAGCCACTTCCATAAAACCAGACATTAAAGAAATTAAGAAGAATGTAAGTCATGCACTCTTCTCACTAAATTTTGTTTTGTTTTGGAAAACAACTGTGTTTTATAAACCATTATTTATATTAACATAATTAATTTATTCTTAAATTAATAAATATTTTAAGTCTGTTTTAAATTTTACTACAGTATCCATAGATATAACCCACTAAACGAAAGCTCTTTAGGATCCTCAATAATTTAAGAAGGTAAAGAGGGCCTAAGACCAAAACGCTTGAGAACTACTATTACAGGGCATAGTCAGAAAAAAATTTCTGATAATAAGAAGGGGAAAGAAAGATAGGCACAGGCTTAGGAAGCTTTCTTACTTGCCCACTTCCCAGCTGTCTTCCTGGAGTGGATACCACTTTTATCCTGACACAGAACAGGTGATCTCTACAAAGGTCGGGAGCTAGCGGAATGAAATGAAGAGACTCGTGCTTTGGAATCAGAAGGGCCT
>NW_028084650.1:0-1089 GCF_014824575.4 Sturnira hondurensis
AGTTGAATTATGCAGAAGTCCAACAACCACTAACTGTTAGACGGGGACGGTGAGAGGGGCGGAGCCAGCAGCGAGCAGGGTCGGGCAAGCCAGATCCCCCGACCTAGGGGCGCAGGCAGCCCAGAACCAGTTGGGGTGCAGGGCAGACTTACCGCAGTCGCACATTCGTGCACAGTGAGACGGACCACACAGGCCCCAGTGGGCGAGGGCTCACGGCGGTGGCACACTCGCGTGCAGTGGGACAAAACACTTGGGCCCGTTAACAGTGGCAGCTGCAGCACCTGTGGGGGCTGTGGTGGGAGGTGGCAGACAGGATGCCATAGTTCCTCGCTGACCCCGCCCCCACGTACAATGTCACAACCCAGGAACTTAGTTGCCCTGCTCTGGTGAACACCTTAGGGCTCAGATCCTGCTACGGAACAGGCACGAACAGCCCGAAAGATGGCGCAAGAAGAACTCAAAGTCCCAGAGCCAATAACTCTCAGCGACCGAGAAATTGCCGGCCTCTCAGAAGCACAATTCAAAACACTGTTTATCGGGATGCTAAGAGAACTGGTTGATTATAGTCACAAATTGGAGGAACATATGAAGGCTAAACTAATTGAAATGAAGGGAGATACACAGGAAACCAATAGCGATGGAAAGGAGGCTGGGACTCAAATCAATGGAATGGACCAGAAGGCAGAACGAAAAATCCAACCAGAAAGGAATGAAGAAATGAGAATTCAAAAAAATGAGGAGAGGTTTGGGAACCTCCAGGACATCTTTAAACATTCCAACATCCCGATTATAGGGATGGGGAAAGAAACAGCCACGAATGGAAAACTTATTTGAACAAATAATAGGGGAGAACTTCCCCAGTCTGGCAAAGGACATAGACTTCCAGGAAGTCCAGGACGCTCGAAGAGTCCCGGGGAAGTTGGATCCAGGAAGGAACACACCAAGGCACATCATAATTACATTAGCCAAGACTAAAATGAAAGAGAGAGTCCTAGGGGCGGCAAGAGATAGGGGCACACATATAAAGGAGTGCCCATCAGACTGTCAGCGGATTTCTCAAAGGAGACCTTGCAGGCAGGGGGCGGCTAG
>NW_028084651.1:0-853 GCF_014824575.4 Sturnira hondurensis
GTTCTCCTTTATTATTTGTTCAAATACATTTTCCACTCATGGCTCTTTCTTTCCCCCTTCTGGTACCCCTATAATCCAGATGTTGGAACGTTTAAAGATGTCCTGGACGTTCCTAAGCCTCTCCTCCTTTTGTTGAATTCTCATTTCTTCATTCCTTTCTGGTTGGATGTCTCGTTCTTCCTTCTGGTCCATTCCATTGATATGAGTCCCAGTTTCCTTTCCATCGCTATTGGTTTCCTGTGCATCTCCCTTCATTTCAATTAGTCTAGCCTTCATATGTTCCTCTAATTTGTGACTATAATCTACCAGTTCTGTGAGCATCCTGATAAATAGTGTCTTGAATTGTGCTTCTGAGAGGCTGGCAATTTCTCGGTCGCTTAGAGTTATTGGCTCTGGGACTTTGAGTTCTTCTTTAGCCATCTTTTGGGCTGTTTGTGCCTGTTCTGTAGCAGGATCAGAGCCCTAAAGTGTTCACTAGAGCAGGGCAACTAAGTCGCTGGGTTGTGATGTTGTATGTGGGGGCGGGGTCAAAGAGGGACAATGGCTTCCTGTCTGCCGCCTGCCTGCCGCCGTGGCCCCAGCGCCGCAGCCACTACCGTCACCAGGTCCACGAGTTTCGTTCCACTGCACGCGAGTGTGCCACCGCCGTCAGCTCCACCACTGGGTTCGCCTCCTGGGGCCTGCATGGTCCGACTCACTGTGCGCGAATGTGTGACCTTGGTCAGTCTGCCCCAAACCCTGACTGGTTCCGGGCTGCCTGCGCGCCTAGGTCGGGGGATCTGTCCTGCCCGACCCAGCTCGGCTGCTGGCTCCGCCTCTCTTACCGTCCCCGTTGAACGGTTCGTAGTTGTCA
>NW_028084652.1:0-631 GCF_014824575.4 Sturnira hondurensis
TCCATGAGCCCACCACACTTCTTTGTGTAAACCCTGCCACTTTTAACTCAAGTTCCCTCCCTTCTGATCACTGTCAGCCTGTTCTCTATTTCAGTGTCTTTGCTTAAATTTTGCTTGCTTCTTTGTTTTGCCATCAAGGTTCCTCTTAAAGGTGAGTTCATATGGTACTTGTCTTTCACTGCCTGCCTTATTTCAGTCAGGATAATGCTTTTCAGTTCCATCCATTCTTTTCAAAGGGTAGGAGCTCGCTCTTTCTTTCTGCTGCATAGAAGTCCATTGTAGAAATGTACCATAGTTTTTGATCCGTTCATTTACTGATGGGCACCTAGGTAGCCTCAAACTCTTGGATATTGAAAACTGTGCTGCTATGAACATTGGAGTGCATAGCTTCTTTTGAAGAGGTATTTCAGGGTCCTTAAAAAATACTTAAACCAGTGGAATTGCTGGGTGAAATGCAGATACATTTTTAGTTTCCTGAAAAAATTACATACTAGCCCTGGCTTGTGTAGCTCAGTGGATTGAGTGCGGACCTGAAAACCAAAAGATTGCGGTTTGATTCCCATTCAGGGCACATGCCTGGCTTGCAGGCCAGTTCCCAGAAGGGGACACACAGGAGGCAACCATACATTGA
>NW_028084653.1:0-649 GCF_014824575.4 Sturnira hondurensis
AGTTTGAAAAATGGGAACGTGGGACTCGCGGTAGCCTGCGAGCCGCTCGTTCTGCAGAGGATCTTTCTCGCTCTCTACCTCCAGTGCCGACTGCCCCGCCTCCAGCGCCACGGTCTGAAGAATCTGATCTTAAAGCGGCAGCTAATTTTAAGGTCGCGACTGATTTTAAGGTAGCGACTATTGAATCGGGGCCGCCAAACCCTGATGAAGCCGATTGGGGAGATCTAGCAGGTCAAGCGGCCGCCTATGACCCCTCTCATGGGGCTTTTCTTAACATAAAGAAAGTAGATGAGAATCCAAAGGAAACAGAACTGGATTTTAGTTTTAAAGACCTCCTTAATCTTCTTCAGACTTTAAAAAAGCAGACTTATGAAACTAAGGAGGAACCAGTTCAGGATACAGTCCCCATAAACCCTTCTTTTGAAGATCCTTTGTTTCCAAAAAATCCTACCACTCCATTAATAGCTCGGGTGGGATATCGCCCAGGTCCGCCTCCTAATGATGTAAGTGCATCCCCCTTACAGATGGCGATGCGGCAGGTTTTTCAATATCTGCTACAATTTTTGATCTCCTATTTATATATATGCTGTGGTACCGTTGGCTGTCTGCTCTGTTCCTCCATAGATTGGCCATGTTTCTCTCCTGTGTG
>NW_028084654.1:0-1432 GCF_014824575.4 Sturnira hondurensis
TGCAGAAGCTTTTAATTTTGATGAGATCCCATTTGTTTATTCTTCCCTTTATGTCCCTTGCTCTAGGGGACGTATCAGTAAAAATATTGCTGCATGGAATATCTGAGATTTTCCTGCTAATGCTCTCCTCTAGGGCTTTAATGGTTTCCCGGCTTATATTTAAGTCTTTTATCCACCTTGAATTAATTTTGGTGTATGGTGTAATTTGGTGCTCGAGTTTCATTTTTTTGCATGTAGCTGTCCAGTCCTCCCAACACCATATGTTGAAGAGGCTGTCTTTACTCCATTTTATGTTATTGCCCCCTTTGTCGAATATTAATTGACTGTAGAGATTTGGGTTTATTTCTGGGCTCTCTGTTCTATTCCATTGGTCTATGTACCTGTTTTTATGCCAGTACCAGGCTGTTTCGATTACAGTGGGCCTGTAATACAGTTTGATATCAGGTATTGTAATCCCTCCTAATTTGTTCTTCTTTCTCAAAACTGTAGCTGCTGCTCGGGGTCGTTTATGGTTCCATATAAATTTTTGAAGTATTTGTTCTATGTCTGTGAAATATGCCATTGGCACTTTAATAGGTATTGCACTGAATCTGTAAATTGCTTTGTGTAGTATGGACATTTTGATGATGTTAATTCTTCCAATCCATGAGCACGGTATATGTTTCCATTTGTTTGTGTCTTCCTTGATTTCTTTCTTCAGTGTTGTGTAGTTTTCTGCATACTGGTCTTTAACTTTCTTGGTTAGGTTTATTCTCAGATAGTTTATTTTTGTTTTTGCTATATCGAATGGGATTTTTTTCATGATTTCTGTTTCTGCTGATTCATTGTTGGTATACAGAAATGCCTTTGATTTCTGGATATTGACTATGTATCCTGCTGTTTTGCCAAATTCATTTATTAGTTCAAGCAGTTTTATGGTAGAGGCTATAGGATTTTCCATGTACACTCTTATGTCATCTGCAAACAATGCCAGTTTTGTTTCCTCCTTTCCGATTTGGATGCCTTTTATTTCCTTTTCTTGTCTAATCGCTGTGGCTAGAACTTCTAATACTATATTGAATAGAAGTGGTGAAAGTGGACAACCTTGTCTTGTTCCTGATCTTAGTGGAAAAGCTTTTAGTTTTTGCCCACTGAGTATGATGTTGGCTGTAGGTCTTTCATATATGGCCTTTATTATATTGAGGAATATTCCCTCTATTCCCATTTTTCTGAGTACCTTTTGATAAAAAGATACTTTTTGATTTATGATTAAATGGGTGTTGTACCTTATCAAAAGCTTTTCCGTGTCTATTGATATGATCATGCGGTTCTTGTCCTTGCTTTTGTTTATGTGGTATATTACACTTATTGATTTGAGAATATTGAACCATCCTTGCATCCCTGGGATGAATCCCACTTGGTCGTGGTGTATGATCTTTTTGATGTATTGTTG
>NW_028084655.1:0-897 GCF_014824575.4 Sturnira hondurensis
GAAGCTGGGGAGATCCTCAGGCTCCTTAACAGGCTCCCACTGCAGAGAGACCTTGCCTACTTTCAAGGCGCAGTTGTAGTCACTTCACCTACTGACCAGAAAGTCTAATCAAAGGCCTGCCTTCCCCAAGGGTTTTCATCCGGACTCAACACTGCGCGGCCCCATCAGCCTGTTATGCTGCCTTTATAGGAACTGCAAATTATGTCCTCAGTAAACAGGAAATTGTTGGTTCCTGGTACATTGATTTAAGTTTTGACAGTGCAGAAGACAAATTTCAATTCAGCAAAAGCTACGCAATCCTCTTGTGTATCCAGACTCCAGTAATCCTCTGGACCCTGTGAATTAGACTCCAGAACTGACCAATCATGCAAATACTATGAAATCCTGACTTGCCCTAAGGCTCACATCTTTGGAGCTCCTATAGGTTGAAATTAAATTTCATTTTCTCCAGTTAAGATGTCAATGTCATTACTATATCCGCCAAACAATCCAACCAAAAGCAGGCAGGCAATTGAGGCTTATTGCCATCCAGAGCTCAGGAATGGGATAGAGGCCTGGACCTGCAAATGGGAGGAGGGCAATTCAAAAGCAGAGATGAGGAGAGCAGATATTTGATCGTCAGATGTTGGCTCTGCTGCAGAGCTGGTAAGTCTTTTGGATAAAAAAGGTACCTCTGGTAAATGCTCTCTTTTGGGGCAGGCACCCTATTTAAAGTCTTCTAGTCAGGTAAGGGGGAAGGAAGAGTTTTCCCTAAATCTTCTGGGTCTCCATTTCCTCTAGCACAAAATAATCCTGGTGCCAAAGTGGAACAATTTGGGGAGCCAGACTCTGCTTCCCTTCAGATTACACTGCATTTACTTCATGGTGAATCCACACGTGCATGTTTATTTAGTTGTC
>NW_028084656.1:0-1013 GCF_014824575.4 Sturnira hondurensis
TTAGGGAACAGAGGAGGCAAAGAAAGAGCTTCCTCTGTAATCAGAGTGATTCGGATACTGCAGTAGGAAAGGGGGAAAGTTGGCCTAGGGAGACCCCTTGCCCTGAGATTGCTTTCAATAAATGGGTAGTTAGCATTACATATTCTTCTTAGAGACAGTGAAATTAAAAGGTCTTTCTGACCCTAAGGGATTCTTTTTTAAAAATATTTAATTGATTAATTAATTGTTTCCTCACCTGAGGACATTCTTACTGATGGTAGTGAGAGGGGAGAGGAAGGGGTGAAAGAGAGAAGTATAGAAACATCGATGTGAGAGAAATGTCAAGTAGTTGCCTCTCCCATGGACCCTGACAGGGGGCTGAACCCACAACCTAGGGATGTGCTCTGACCAGGAATCAAACCAGTGACCTTTCAGTTTGCAGGGCGGTGCCCAACAAACTAAACAACACACCCACCAAGAGGGCCTTAAGGCTTTAAAAAAACGGAATCATCACCTAGCTATATGCGTCAAACATGGCTCCAAAATATTAAATGGTACTCAACAAGGGTGGCACAAATTTCTCAGAACCCTTTAAAGTACAGTTTTCATATTATTGGGGGAGAAAAGCACATACCTGTAAATCTGGTTTTCATTGACTCTCTTCACTAAGTTTATCTGGATCCCATGTATTTCAGTGTGTAATTATGAGGGACTCACTTTGGTCAGTAACATTTCCTGCTTTTAATAGAACTTCTAACCTGCCTTCATGTAGGATGGGTGTTCTACTCAAATATATTTATATCCAGCTGGCTGAGTAGGACTAGTCCAGGATAAAGCAGAGGACAACTTATTGCCTGACAGTCCAGGAACATGAAAGCCTGTCAGTAAATTCCACTGATGCTCCAGAGTTTTCTTTAACCACCTACTAGAGCATTATTAGTGTTTCATAAAATTCTGTGGGACATTATTTTTCTGCTACCTGGCAGAGAAAATAATCCTAGGACTTACTTAAAGAAATATGCTCCTCTGGCTAT
>NW_028084657.1:0-969 GCF_014824575.4 Sturnira hondurensis
CTGGGTTCTCTGTTCTGTTCCATTGGTGTATCTGCCAGTTTTAATGCCAGTATCAGGCTGTTTTGATTACAATGGCCTTGTAATACAGTTTGATATCAGGTATTGTGATCCCTCCTACTTTGTTCTTCTTCTCAACTTTGCAGGTGCTATTTGGGGTCTTTTATGGTTCCATACAAATTTTTGCAGTGTTTGTTCTATGTCTGTGAAATATGCCATTGGTACTTTAATAGGTATTGCATTGAATCTGTAAATTGCTTTGGGTATTATGGACATTTTGATGATGTTAATTCTTCCAATCCATGAACACGGTATATGTTTCCATTTATTTGTGTCTTCCTTGATTTCTGTCTTCAGTGTTGCGTAGTTTTCTGCATCAGGTCCAATACCTCCTTGGTTAGGTTTATTCCTAGGTATTTTCTTTTCTTTTTGCTATATCAAATGAGATTTTTTCTTGATTTCTGCTTCAGCTGATTCATTGTTAGTATTCAAAAATGCCTTTGACTTCTGGGTATTGACTTTGTAACCTGCTGTTTTGCCAAATTCATTTATTAGTTCGAGCAGTTTTTTGGTACAGTCTATAGGATTTTCCATGTACACTATCATGTCATCTGCAAACAATGACAGTTTTGTTTCCTCCTTTCCAATTTGAATGCCTTTTATTTCTTTTTCTTTTTCCAATACTAAATAGTATTAATACTATATTTAATACTATATTAAATACAAGTGGTGAATGTGGGCAACCTTGTCTTGTTCCTGATCTTCGTGGAAAAGATTTTAATTTTTGCCCATTGAGTATGATGTTAGGTGTAGGTCTTTAATATATGGCCTTTATTATGTTGAGGAATGCTCCCTCTATTCCCCCTTTGCTGAGTACCTTTATCATAAATGGGTGTTGTACCTTATCAAAAGCTATTTCCGCATATATTGATATGACCTTGTGGTTTTTGTCTTTGCTTTTGTTTATGTGGT
>NW_028084658.1:0-524 GCF_014824575.4 Sturnira hondurensis
GCCAAGTCCACTGATAAAGCTGTTAAAATAGGCTGCCTGGAAGAAATGCCCCCCCCCCCCAAAACATGTGCTGTTATAACAAAATACTTATAATATTTTCAGGTACACGAATTACGTGACTGATTTTTACCACTTCATCAGCAAATAATTATTAACTGTTGTAGAAAATTGTTTCTCTCAGACAAGTCCCTTCCTCCCACCTCCCGTTAATCACCCTGATACCCACAAATGGATGCTAATTATAATAGTAATGAAACTATGACACAATTTGGAAAAAAATTGATTGCTGGCAAATGCCATATTGTTTTTCAAGTTGATCGTGAATGCTGCAGTCGCCTGCGTTAGTGGTCTCCACACTTAGTGAGGATGGTAGAGATTTAACGGGCAAGAAAAGTCGGGGTGGTGTGGTCATTGAGACACACCGTCCCTCTCTGCTCCACGTCACTCCTCTGACTGAGGTTCTTCCTTCTTATAGTTCTATGGTGAAGTCCCTGAAAACAGGGTGGATGTCATAGTAGCTAACC
>NW_028084659.1:0-4934 GCF_014824575.4 Sturnira hondurensis
TGCCCTGGCATGAACTATGTCTGAGCCCTCTTTCCTTTCTCCCCGCCATTAAGTTCATGCTAACTCTCTGTCTTTACACAAAATACCTTCCTGACATCCCTTTCCTCACCTTCCTGTCATTTAGAGCACCAGCACAGAACCATTGTTTATTTACATGGCATTTAAGGGCGCCGTTTTACTGTGTGAAAAATTGTTTCTCAAATATAAATACCTTATAGATTTGTTAAAAACCTTCTGTTAAGTTTAGCTTCAGCCTTAATATTCAGCCCAAATGATTTATCAGCCTAAACCTCAGCATTTGAGAAGCTGAAGATCTCAATGCCATTTCAGGGTCATTTCTGACATTTCTGCCCATCAGAAACTTGATAGCATAGGATACTGTCTCATCCAATCAGCATAATGTTTCTTTTTACAAATCAGTCATGGATTCAGATCCATTGCTAATATATGAACATTTACTTTCAAATATTAATGAAAATTTAGTCATGACTTACAGAGAATGTCTCCTTGTTTCTTTTATGATTTTCTCTTTGGTTTCCCTTTCCATATGAAACATAAAGATAATGGACATTATTATGTCTATAATGGAAAAACTAATGTCTTTTCCAAAATGCAAACTCAGAAACAACAACCACATTTCAGTTGCAAATAACACTAAATCACCTCAGGAACAAGCACAAATAAAGTTACAAAGTAAATGAAATTGCACCACTTTTGCTTCATTTACTTTTTTAACCTAACACATATTATATTGATAAAGGATGGAATCCTATCTCTTTTGCTTGCCTCAAACTAATTAATTCTATGAATAGGGTTTCCACAGTTCTGTAATAGTAATCACAGGTATGCATGCAAGTACGCAAGTAATCGTTTTTTTTATATTTGCTTTCATTTTTTATTCTATTTTTTATTTCATTTTTGTTCAAGTACAGCAGTCTGCATTTTCCTCAAACCTCTCCCTCTCCTCACCCCAACCATGTCCACCACCCTCCCCTAATTTGCCCCACCACGAATTTGTACATGTGTCCTTTCTAATTGTTCATAAAAACCCTCCACCCATTTTACCCCATCATTCCCTCCCATCTCTCCTCTGTTTACTCTCTACTTGTTCTTAATTCTAATGATTCTGGTTATATGTTGCTTGCTTATTTGTTTTCTTGATTAGGTACTATTTCAATGTGAGATCATATGGTATTTGCCTTAAAGTATGTTTTAAAATTTTAATATTCTCACTTTTTTGTTTGGTTTGGAAAGTTGAAGAAAATAATGGCCATCGAAGGGATTTTGGTGAATTCTTTCAGAAAGATGGTGAAGAAAGTGTCCAGGATAGGGCAGGAAGTGTGAGAAGAGAAAACAAAGGTAAGTGCAGGATACTAGGCAGAGTTAAAAAATATACAGTCTTTGGAGAGAAGGAAAACAAGGTCTTCCTGAAACTACCTGAGCATGGTGAATGCTCTAGGTATCACTTTTGTTACCCACAAACATTTTCAAAATTCTGTTTTTGATTATTTCCCNAACTGCCAAGATTTCTATTCTTGCTGAGTGACATCAGAGAAAGGTGAGCATCAGTGAGCATGCAGGCAGGTCACTGTCATATCAGTATGAAAAGTTAACTCATCCTGGGTGAAACTGGGAATCAGGTTGCAGAGAACATTTAGAAACATGGCATTAAAGCTCCCCCTGATGACATCCAGGAATCCACAATGAAATGTGCTCTCAAGTTGGGATGGACTTTGGCTGGATTTCAAGTCATCCTGACTTTGCTCTTTATCATTTTGGAAAGGGATTTGGCAAACTCTAACCTCGAGGTCTATGGGTTCTTGGGACAGAAGCAAATGCTTTTTATCAGTTATTTTCACACTTCTGCTTCCATCCCAGTTGTAAAAGGTGACAAACGCAACCAGATGCATGGATGTAAGCTCAAGTGTTTTAAAGACGTCACTCTACTCTCACATAGTTTACATTGTTTCTAGTGAGAATTCTGCTGTAATTTTTATCCTTATTTCTCTCTGCACAGTGCCTTTTTTCTTTACCTCCTTTTAACAATTTGCTGCTGCTTTTGACAAATTTATTATGTTATGTTCAATTGTAATATCCTCCATGAATTTTATGATTAGAATTTGTTAGATTCGTGATTTTATGCATTTCCAGCTTTTATTAACCTTTGGGGAAACATTCCCTGGCTGGTGAATGTCAGTGAATTCAGTGTAGCCTGCACACCAAAGAGTCACTCTTTTAACTTCAAGTCAGGGCACCATGCCTGTACTGCAGGCTGGGTCCCCAGTGGGTTCCATGTAAGTGGCAACCACACACTGAGGTTTCTCTCCCTCTCTTTCTCCCTTTCTTACTCTCTATAAATAAATCAATATAATTTGTAATTAATTAGTTTGGCAGGAAAGGGGTGAATATTTCTTTAGTGATTTTTCCTGTCCTTCCTCCTATTCATTCTATTCTTTGACGATTTCCAAATCAAGTAGAGGAAGAGCCAGCCACACATTCTCATCCTTGACCAGGTTGGGGCATCCTGGTTCATAGTCTTCTCTGTAGCTCTCCAACCTTTTTACTATTTTGTCCTTTATGTGATCTTTCTGCAACTTGTTGCTTGATTCAAATATAAAACTGATCAAAGCTCCAAGTTTCATCTCATCCTAGGGGATTTTGTAGATTTGCTCGTCGTCAGGAAACATTAATGTGTTGTATACGTCTTTAACCAAGCTGTGCTTCCAGTCTATTTATTCCATTATGTTTCTCTCACTTTTTCTAATCAAGCCCTTATCTCAAATATAGAAAGATCTGGACTGTCTATTTTTTAACAATGAGAAGAAAATTCCTGAAGCTTCCTCAGTTCTCATTTAGTCACAAATAATTTTTCTCACACTATAATATATTTGAAGAAATACCAAAAGATAAGAACTGATGTTTTATTCTGAGTGTCTTGGTTACTTGAGTATCAATTACACTTAGGTTTAATCTCTGTAAGGCCAGATTCAAGTGTTCTCAGAACAGAACTGTAAGAAATTAGAGAAATTCTTTATTTAAAAGTAGTATGAAACTAAGTAGCTGCTTCCATATATGGTATTGAGAGCTCTGATAAATGTCCATTTTGGGACTAAAATATTTATTCTGCCACCACTTTCCTGAACCAAACTATAGGGAATCTTTGGTGCAACATAACATTTTGCCTTCAATTGATAGAAATGCTTCACATACTTATGAGTTTAGTGTGCCCTTTATTCATTAGTCCAGATGAATAAGAGTAATACTTTCTAGTACCAATCTCATGATAATTATAAATCCGGATACTGAACTGTCATGACAGTACTCGATTATGAGATTAGGAAGTTGAAGTGGAGTTGGTGAGGCTTGTGAATTATACACATGGATTAGGTTGTCTTCCATATGAAAACACATATTTTAAAATATTCTCCTGTAAAATTAAAAGACCAAATTTATAAGTGCTAGGCCTCACTTTTCATACCAGATACTTCTCCAAAAATATGAATTTTGACTTTTGAGATACTATAGAACCAAACAACAAAAACAAAACTTCCTTCCTGATACCCAAATATACATAAGAGCCAAGGACAATTATTTGCCTCCAAGTGTTCATACACCCAAAAGTAATGCTCAAGAAAAAAGAAAGATAAAGCTCATTCTCTCCCAATAGGACAACATTTCGACTTTTCTTTCTCCCTTTCTCTCTCTTCATCATGCATTGTTCTCTGTCCTCCCCTCTTTCATGACCTTCACTTATTTCTGCTGCCAAACTCTCTACTGCCTCTTTTTCTCCTTAGTGAGGAGCAATGGAAACACCCCAAAGAGCCACTGACTCACTGACAGTGCTGTCTTGTCCAAATATCACTCTCCTTTCTCCCTCACCACAACAATTAATTTTGAGAGGTTTTCCAGAGACAGTGTAGGATTTCAATGATGTTTCTAGCTTTTATCGCAGTTGCAGAGTTTATCAGTGTAGACACCCCCACTGAAGAAGGCTCAGGCACAGATTTCCAGAGGAGTAATTTCTCAGAACATCTTGTCTAATCATCAGCTTCTCAACGTGGTAACATTGACTCTGTAAGTATCCAGGCCCTAGGGATTAGCTCTGATCACTGCAGTCATCAGGATGAGGGTAAAATGTAAGGGGAATTTCATGCATATACACACATGCATGGAAATAAACGTATTCTGTGACTTGTCAGTACTTTTCTTTCCTAAGAAATATTGGTATAGGAAGGAAAATTACCTAAGGAATATGGCCAATTGTTGGTCGAATTCAAGCAAGGATGATACCAGGTTGTTCAAAATGATTTTGGACTTTAAGTAATAACCATATTCTAATGCAATCCTCCCAGATTTCTTCTTTACTTTCACAAAAGAATATTTTACCTTTCCGGCCTGTGAAACAAAACTAAGATATTAAAGAATTATACATTGGAGTCCCCATGTAGTATTTATTAACTGAAGTCATACCTTGTTACACCATAAACTTTTCATGACATTTTTGAACTCTGCATTCCTCAATGTATAGATCACAGGGTTGAGCAAGGATGCCCTAATTGTATTAAATACAGCCACCATCTTCTCTACTGGAAACGTGGTTGGGTGTGTATATATAAATACAGATGCATCAAAAATATGAGAAACACAATAGAGTGGAATGTGCATGTGGAAAGGGCTTTTCACCTCCCTTCCATGTTGTGGTTTCTCAGAGTAAAAGGTGACCACATAGAAGATAATCAGGATTATAAAACTCACCATGCAAATGGCCCCACTATTAGAGACAACTAGAAAATTTATCATATACGTGTCCACGCTGGAAACTTTCAACAAGGGCTGCGAGTCACAAGAATAGTGGTCAATCATATCGGGGCCACGAAAGGGCAATTGCAAAGCTAGGAAAATCTGTGCTGAAGAGTGGATACAAGATCTCACCC
>NW_028084660.1:0-944 GCF_014824575.4 Sturnira hondurensis
CAGGCACTGCTGGAAAATCTAGGTTCTCAGCTGTGCTTCTGACCAGCAGACTGTGCATTGGGAGTTCCTGTGATCTCCTCCTCAAGTGTGACATTTTTCTGCCTCACCGACCTCAGGAAAAGATTTTACTGACTAGACTACCAGTTCATTGTGACAGATACAACGTAGGACTAGTCAGGTGGAAGATATGCATGGGGCAAGGTGCGGAGAGAAGAGGCATGGAACTTCCCTGACCAATCTAGTTGTATCACCCTCACAGGACCTCCATGTCCTCACTGTCCCAGATGCATTCTGAACATCTTCTGTTAGGGCTTTAATGAAGGCCTCAGCACAACAGGTGTGACTAACTAAATCACTGCTCATTCATGATGAAGCCAACCTGCAGGCTTTCTCCCTTTCCTGGAGACCTGGATGAAGGCCTGAAAGCCCCAAGCCTCTACTAACACACTTGGTACCCCTGGCAATGAGCCCTCCATCCTTAGGTCATTCCCAGAAGTTACCTCAGCATCATAAACTCACTTATGGCTGAAAGCAATTTGTTTTAAATAGCAAGAGTCTCCTTTCACCTTTATCACTCCAGAGTCCTTTCAAAAGCTGGGGACCGAAATCTATTACAACAAAATATGTTTCCATCAGTCATATGACTTTGAAACTGAGATATATTTTTAGATTTCTGGCCAGAACAGTCAGAGGGGAGGTAGGTGGCTGGAAAAGAGAAGGTGAAGGGATTAGCCAAAGGGCAAATGTCCCTGAGTCCTGGACCACAAAAGGTATGTGGATGGACTGATGGGGCAGGGGGAGCTGTGTGGAGGTGGGGAAAGGGCCAAAAGCGGTGGCAAGTATAATAGCATAAGTAATAAAAAATAAAGAAACTTACTAAGGGTCTGGAGCTTAGAACGGATTCTCCCTGCCCTCACCGAGGCTGTGAGGGAAGCTAGGACATG
>NW_028084661.1:0-1242 GCF_014824575.4 Sturnira hondurensis
GTCTGTGAGTATAGGCAAAACACATATTTCTGAACGATACTTCTACAGAGTGATGAAAACAGTACATATATGTAGACACTACACATATTATCTTCTACTAAGTGAGTTCACTCCTAAGCTACTAAACAGTGTAGATATCTTTGTTGAAAACCCTTTATAATACAAAATGTTTCCATTCTCTGGTAAGTTAGAAAACTTAAAATACTGCACTACTTTATTATCAGAGTGTAATTTTGTAAAGGTCTTAAGATTGTTGCTTATTTCATATCTAATTATACACTTGCAATTTTGTTGAAACTTACATAGTGCCATATATATGCATTTCTATATGCATTTGGCTAGACTTTCCACCTATAAAAATACCATTGGCACAGCTGTGGAATAATTGCTGACTGTCTTTCATAGAGGATATATTTCTGCTGGAGAGTTCACACACTGGCTGACAAAATGGTCAGTCAGGAGCTCTTTCGCTAACAACCTCCAACCATAGTGAATGCCAAAAGAAAATACCTTCACAGGAGTAGTAGAAAAAGTATTGATTAAAACAGAAACCCTGCATTTCAACTCTTTCTTAGAGGAGTACATTGACAGAGCATTATGAATCCTGCAGACACACTTGGCTTAAAACACACTTTTTACCAAGCATGTTCAACTCCCAGTGGTTTGAAAAAATTCATTACTGTTATGTCAGAGACAAATGTACTTGGTGACAAATAGTGGACGGTTAGCATCATATTCATTTTGACAATGACAAAACCCTTTCTTTTTTACACAGAAATACATGTTTTGTGGTAAGATTGATAGCAAAAGGCTTTTGAATACACTGTTCTGTCATGAAATGAGGGAATGGATTCATAAACTGTAGCATATTTTAAGTGAGTAAACTTATGCAGTAAGTAAGGTACTAAACAGGTACTAAAAGGTACTAAAGCCCAGAATCTTAGCTTCTTTGTTCCCTTGTACACAAAAAAAAAATACTATGAGGATAAGTGTGTTGCATAACATTATTCACTTAAAATATGCCAAAGTTTATGAATCTATTCACTCATTTGATGACAGAATAATATGTTCAAAAGCCTTTCACTATCAGAGTGCAAACACATATTTCTGAAAGAGACTTCAACAGAGTGCTGAAAGCAGTACATATACTCAGAGACATCACGCATACCTACTTCTACTAAAGTCAGTCGACTCATAAGCAGCTAAAGACTACATATATTTTGTTGAAAACCCTTTTTCATA
>NW_028084662.1:0-572 GCF_014824575.4 Sturnira hondurensis
CCCTCCTGGCACTGGGTAACATTTAGGGAAGTTTTAAAACCCAAGAACATTGGCCCTGGCTGGTGTAGCTCAGTGGATTGAGCGCGGGCCTGCGAACCACACGATCAGGGATCGATTCCCAGTCAGGGCACATGCCTGGGTTGCAAGCCAGTTCCCAGCAGGGGGCGCATGAGAGGCAACCACACATTGATGTTTCTCTCCTCTGCTTCCTTTCCTCTGTAAAGATAAATGAATGAAATCTTTAAAAAAAATAATAAAGCCCAACAACATTGAATAATCTCCCTTTAAACTTTGGATGCCGCATTTGATCTATTAGGATAAGAAAATACGGGCATGCGTTTTTTACTTCACCTGAGGACACATTTACTGATGCAAGAGAGACAGACAGACAGACACATCAATGTGAGAAAGAAGCCTCAATTGGTTGGCACCCTCCCATACTTGCCCCAACCAGGGATTGAACCTGTAACCTAGGCATGTGCCCTGCACCTGGAATCGAACCTGCAAACTTTTGGTGTACGGGACAGTGCTCTAACCAAGTAAGCCACTCAGCCAGGGCAGGGCATGCATAT
>NW_028084663.1:0-564 GCF_014824575.4 Sturnira hondurensis
TTTCCTTCCTCTCTCCTTCCCTTCCCCTCTAAAGATAAATAAATAAAATAAATAAAATAAAATAAAATAAATGCATTTTCAGTATGTCCAACGAAATATTTACTTCATTCCAACACTGAGATATAAAGAGCTGGAGAAAGACAGGAAGAGCGTAGGGCAGACACGATCGACACCCACACCCCTCGATGCTCCATGAAGCCGCTGTCTGCAGAAGTCTCCCGTGTGCACCAACAGCAACCTGAGTCGTGGTGTGAGGGCATTTTCTGGCCATGGGGGCAGAGCAGGCTGGAGGGGATGGTTGGTGGAGAAACACCTAGCCTCCATGTCCCTTGGGGGGAGTCCTGGTGTGTTTCAGTCCCCAGGAAGGCCCCCAGCAGGACTCCACTCCACTGGCCCACACAGGAACACGCTCATTCACACACTCATTATGGGCTTCCCACACTTCCCTGTCTCACAGCCCCTCCTCTACTGGGAGCTACCTGCGATCCCCTCTAGAATAAACTACTTGCCCCCAAATCCTTGTTTCAAGGTGTGTTTGGAGGAGAAGCAAAACTAAGACACAGA
>NW_028084664.1:0-526 GCF_014824575.4 Sturnira hondurensis
GATAGAACAAACACTTCAAAAATTTATATGGAACCATAAAAGACCCCGAATAACAGCTGCAATTTTGAGAAAGAAGAACAAAGTAGGAGGGATCATAATACCTGATATCAAACTGTATTACAAGGCACTGCAATCAAAACAGCCTGGTACTGGCACAAAAACAGGCACATAGACCAATGGAATAGAACAGAGAGCCCGGAAATAAACCCAAATTTCTATAGTCAATTAATATTCGACAAAGGGGGCCATATCATAAAATGGAGTAAAGACAGCCTTTTCAACAAATGGTGTTGGGAGAACTGGACAGTACATGCAAAAAAATGAAACTTGAGCACCAACTTACACCATACACCAAAATAAATTCAAGGTGGATAAAAGACTTAAATATAAGCCATGAAACCATTAAAGCCCTAGAGGAGAGCATTGCCAAGAAAATCTCAGATATTCCACGCAGCAATATTTTTACTGACATGCCCCCTAGAGCAAGGGATATAAAGGAAAGAATAAACAAATGGGATCTCATCAA
>NW_028084665.1:0-627 GCF_014824575.4 Sturnira hondurensis
TTAAGGAAGAAAGACAGAGTAAAGAATAAATAGTGCCTCCATAGATTCTGATGAAAAATACAGTAGGGACTTCTCACTTGAAATGCTTGTTATGTTGTCAAAGTTGTCATTTACTTGTTAATTTAACAAACTTTTTTTGACTTTTCAGCAAGTGTCAGGCTTTGCATGAAGACCCGAGATAAGCAAGTTAATAGGCCATGGTAGCAATTTCCAAAGAGTTTAGTCCAGAGAAAGAGAAGAAATATTATCATAAATTACCATTCCTAACATTAGGAAATGATGTGGTAGGATCTACAGGGTCTGGCAGAAGTAACGCCTGCTTGAGTGTGGTTGGTAGGGTAATAATATGGGTGTAATAATTTACAGTTTTAATTCGAACATTTCACCTAAAATGTCATATGGTGCACTTGAGTATGATATTGTTATATTACAGAGTTACATACGTATGGTTTTGTAACAAAAAGCGGGGCATTATTTGTGCCGGACCCCTGTCTAAAATAAACCAAGTGAGAGTGCCTAACATGGTGGACAGACAATGAAGGAGAGGCATTGTTCAGAAGGCATTTAGACTGTGATGACCAGGGAAGATCGGAGCAAAAGGAGATTGCTTTATGATTCATATACTAA
>NW_028084666.1:0-692 GCF_014824575.4 Sturnira hondurensis
TTTGTTTCTGGGCTATAGGGACATTTCGTAGGAAGCGGGTTTCCCACGATAATTCTCTACCAAATGTGTAGAAGTATCCTTTTCTGACACTGCTGAGGAAGGTGCTGTGTTATCTGCAGAGTTAAGCGTTTGCCCTTTATTTGTTCCTGGGAAATAGGGACATTTCTTAGGAAGCGGTTTTCCCAGACGAGTCTCTTCCAAATGTGTAGAAGTATCCTTTTCTGGCACTGCTGCGGAAGGGGCTGTGTTATCTGAAGAGATAAGCCTTTGCCCTTATTCGTTCTTGGGCAATAGGCACATTTCGTACGAAGCCGGTTTCCCAGATAAGTCTCTGCCCTTGTTGTAGAAGTATGCTTTTCTGGCACTGCTGGGGAAGGTGTTGTGTTATCTCCACAGTGAAGCATTTGCGGATCATTTGCTCCTGGGCTATAGGGACATTTCGTAGGAAGCGGGTTTCCCACGATAAGTCTCTACCCTTTGTGTAGAAGTATACTTTTGTGGCACTCCTGAGGAAGGTGCTGTGTTATCTGCAGATTTAAGCGTTTACCGTTTATTTGTTCCTGGGAAATACGGACATTTCGTAGGAAGCGGGCTTCCCAGATGGGTCTCTACCAAATGTGTAGAAGTATCCTTTTCTGGAACTGCTGTGGAAGGTGCTGTGTTATCTGCAGCGTGATGCGTTTGCCCCTTCT
>NW_028084667.1:0-533 GCF_014824575.4 Sturnira hondurensis
AGGGGAAATATAGAATCTAAAGAACTTGAGACACATGGTCATAAACTAAAGGTGGGGATGGTGGGGGAGAGGTGTGCAGGGTGGAGGGGAATGAAGGGGGGAATAGAACAACTGTAATGGTATAATCAATAAAATATATTTTAAAAAAGAAAAAAAGAAAGAAACCCAGGTCATCTATCCTCAGGAAAGATAACATTTCACAGGTTAAAGAAAGGGAGGAGGGGATTGGGGGTAATAAATGACATGGGTTGGCAAATACAAACAAACAAACAAACAATGAGAAAGGACCCCATGGCCAGGACGGTACCCTGCCTCCACCCAGTGCTGCGCTGTCAGTTATCTTTGTCAGAGTCTCAGGAAAGCTGGAGCAGCACCCACAGCTCCAGGTGCCCCTGAGTGTGCCCTTTCTGTCCTTAGGGTCAAAGAGCCATTCTGCCTTATTTATTTATGGCTGCTGTATGGTGAGGACTTCGCAGTTTGCTGATCATTGTCTACTGTATCTGCCTTGAGACTTTTCTCAACCTTGTTTGAAT
>NW_028084668.1:0-2554 GCF_014824575.4 Sturnira hondurensis
GGTACAGGGAATAAGAAGCATAAATGGTAGATACAAAATAGGGAGAGATTAAAAATAGTACAGGAAATTGAGAAGGCAAAGAACATGTACAACCCATGGATATGAACTAAGGGGGAGGGAAATAAAGAGGAGGGAAAAAATGGGACAACTAATAGCATAATCAATAAAATATATTTTAAAAAGGTTTTCTAGCCTTGGCTGGTATAGCTCAGTGGATTGAACTTGGGCCTGCGAACCAAAGGAGTGTGGTTCGATTCCCAGTCAGGGCACATGCCTGGGTTGCAGGCCAGTTCCCAGCAGGGAACGCAGGAGAGGCAACCATACATTGATATTTCTCTCTCTCTCTCTCCTTCCCTTTCTCTCTAAAGATAATTAAGTAAAATCTTTTTAAAAAAGGTTTTCTAGCCCTGGCTGGCGTAGCTCAGTGGATTGAGTGCGGGCCTGCGAACCACACAATTGCGGTTCGATTCCCAGTCAGGGCGCATGCCTGGGTTGCAGGCCAGTTCCCAGCAGGGGACTCACAAGAGGCAACCATACATTGATATTTCTCTCCTTCCCTTCCCCTCTAAAGATAAATAAATAAAATCTATAAAAAATAAAATAAAAAAAGGTTTTCTAAATTGAATGTAAATTTTGAAAAGTTTTATAACTATCTGTTATTATTTTCAATTTTAATAAATCATGTGAATAAAATCTACCATCTTATCTGTCTGTAATTGTATAGTACAGTCATATTAAGTATATTCTCTTTGTTGTTTTATCTGATGTCTGGAAACTTCCATCCTGTAGAAGTGTCTCCATATCATTAAACAAGCACTTCCTCATTTGCCTTAAAACCAAGACCCAGATAAACTTTTTTATTCCTACGATACTGACTTTATTAGATTACTCACCTAAGTGGAATCCTATACTGTCTGTGACTCATGTGCTTCACTTAAAAAGTGTCCTCAGTGTTTGTTGTACACCCAGATTTTTTTCTATTTCCTGGCAGAAGATTATCCCATTGTATGCATGTACTACATTTTGAAGTCTAGTTATTTATCCACAGATACAGGGGTTGTTTCCCCCTATACAGGCTTTTGTGAGTAATGCTACAATTGACACAGGTGTGCACATGTCTCTGCACATCCTCCTTTGAATTCTTTTTTCATAAATACCCAGAAGTAAAAAGTGGAATTAAAAAACTTCTAATTTTTTGAGAAACCCCCTTCCTTGTTATCCAGTTCACACCAATTTATCTTTCATTCAACTGTGTATAATTTCCCGTTTCTCCACACTTTTGGAAATACTTGATATTGTTTGTTGCATTGGTTCCGGTCATCGTAATTATGAAATGATATATATTGTTTGTATGATTTTAATGGAGGATGCAAACATTTGTTTCTTGGATGTGCATAAAGAACCATAGGAAAGACTCTTAGACCTGAGTACAGACACTTTAAAGGAGATGGTCTATTAATGACTTTCAAAGAGCAGTTTTAGGTTCACAGCAAATTGTGTACAAGTTATTAAGAATTCTCATGTGCATAACCTACTCCTGTTCTCAGTATCCTGACCAGAGTGGTACATTTGTTATGTTTATGAACCTACATTGGCACATCATTATCACCCAAAGTTTTAGTTGACTGTCATGTTCATTCCTGGGTTGTATATTCTACGGGTTTTGAAAATTCATGATGACACGTACCCATGATTACAGTGTCATACCAACTAGTTGCTCAGCCCTAATGCTGTCTGTGCTCTGCCTGTTTTCCCCTATGTCTCCTAAACTTTTGCACCTTTTATCTTTTTACTGTTTCTCTCACTTTGTTTTTCCTAGAATCGCATGTTGTTGTTGTTACCCTATAGTTTATAGCCTTTTCAAAGTGGATTCTTGTTTTTATTATTTCATTTATTGATCATTTTAGCAAAAGAATGCTAGACAGAAACATTGATTTGTTGTTCTGATTATTTATGCATTTATTAGTTGAATCTTGTATGTGCCCTGATAGGAGATTGAACCTGCAACCCTGGCATATCGGAATGATGCCCTAAGCAACTGAGCACCTGGTCAGGCAGATTAAATTACTTCCCTTAATCTTATGTAGCTAGGTTTCCTTCATGTCTTTTCATGGCTTGATGTGTTATTTCTTTATAGTGCTTAATAATAGTTTACTGTATGTATTTCAGTTTATTCATTTAGTCACCTGTTGACAGATATCTTCATTGCTTCCAATTTTTAAGATTGTGAATGATGCTTTGATAAATAGTTCCTTGTAGGCTTTTGTGTAGATAAAACTTTTTAGCTCTTTGGTTAAGTACTAAGGAGCACAATTACTGGATCATATAATAAGTGTATGCTTAGTTTTAGAATAAATATGCTATTTATGCCAAAAGTGTCATTGTTATTTTGATAGTGAACTTTTTGAATGTTTCAATCACCTGGGGTACTAGTGAGGTCTTATACTACTAGCAATCCTTACTTGCTGACAAAGCACCAAGATTGTCCTTTGCAGTCCACCCGACTTTCTTCATTGTTTTCTTGCATTCCTAGCTGTTATCTTGAAGATGTTGT
>NW_028084669.1:0-624 GCF_014824575.4 Sturnira hondurensis
TCAGTGCAGCTAGTAAGCACCATTAGATTCCAAAAAGATCTTAAAATATTTTCAACTCCAAAATGGACTGCCAGGTTCAGCAGGGGCCAGTGAAGTAGATTTTCTTCCATTTCCTGGAACGTCTTCTTTGATCGAGGGTCCAAAGAGTATTGGAATGACAGTGAGTTGTGTCACGAGGCCACATGCATCAACCAAGTATTTATGAAGTATTTCATGTGTTTTCCATCCTGTCGAGTTTGCAGTGAAGGATGGAGTCTGGCTAAAACAAAGAGAAAAATAAAATAAAATAAAACCACGGCCCTCGTGCTTGTGGTTTGATTGCAAAGATGGGGCTTAGACACGTGAAATGAAACAACCAGAGAACAGTTTCTCAACAACGGATAAACAAATGGGATGTTTGGGAGAAACATCTGGTCCCTGCCGTTTACAGCTGATTCCAGAGGTGAACAAAGGAAGTGGAACAGGCTGTTTCTGACGGGAACACATCCTCCGGTACCTCGGGCAGCAAGGTGGAGTCTTACTGCCAGGAGGGACCACAGGACTGGGGGGGGGTGGGGGGAGCTGTTTATTTTTCCTCCAAACAGGAAACCTCTTCCTTGCTAACAGTAACTTCAAAAGGATTGA
>NW_028084670.1:0-2116 GCF_014824575.4 Sturnira hondurensis
CCTTTTCTTCTGGTGTTCTTCTATGATTCAAATGTTGTTGAGTTTCATGTTGCCTTGGAGTTTCCTTAAGCTTTCTTCATATTTTGAGTGTTTAGCATGAAGTTGCCCTACCTGGATATTTCTTTCCACCTTGTCTTCCTGCTGAATAAATTTGTCCTCTACTTCATCCAGCCAACTTGAACTTCCTTCAATGTATTTTTTTTAATTTCAGATATTATTTTTGTCATTTCTTCTAGGTTTTTGTTTACAGTTTCTATTTCATTTTCATACTGTCATAGTTCACACTCAGTTCCTTGTCATTGTCTTTGAGTTCCTTGAGCATCCATAGAACCACTCATTTGAATTCTATATTTAATAGTTTCCTTGCCTCCATTGCATTTAGCCATTTTAATGGGGAATCTTCCATTCTTTTCAATTGAGGGTTCTTTCTTTGTCCCCTAATTGTAGGTTACTCCTTTTGTTTTTTCCTGCAATTCCAGATGCTGTGCTTTGCCAGCTGTCTTTGTAAGATGAACTTCTGTTTCAGGGGATCTGTGGGACTCAGTGGTGCAGTTGCTTTGATCTCCTTGTCTGGATGCTCCAGGGTTGCCCTTTCTTCTGTTTTTGTGTGATCTCATGTTGTAGTTGGGCCTTACCTGTTGGTGGCTCCTTTGTTGGTGGTTTCTCCCCTTTAGCAGGTTTACTGGTATTCACAACTCTTACCTTGTCTTGTATGCTCGTACAGTTGTTGCTTAACAAAAACAGTATTACCAGACAACCAAACCTATGCTAAATAGGCCTCTTGATCCAGAGAGTGTAAAGTGGATTTTTACCTGTTAAAAAATACATCATATACTTTATTTCAAACATGTCTCTTGACAATATGAATGTTTTTCCAATTGAAATATTTTTAAAAAGTAATGTAATAGTCTTATATTGGGAACTAATCTTTGTGGTGTCTGTGATTGTAGCCCCATAAGAGCAAGACTTGAAAGAGGCCAGTAAGTCTCACTAGAAAATCAGGAAACTCTGAAGGCAGGCATGACCTGATGCTAGCACTGAGTGTTCCACTGGGATATCAGGGATGATAGATACATTTCATCATTTGAAGCTTCCTTTGCTTTCTATAGCTCTATAGATATAAACTGGATGCTTAAGTTCATGCATAGGGAGTAACTCTTTTTTTATATGTTATTTATTTATCTTTAGAGGGGAAGGGAAGGAGAGAGGAAGAGAAACATCAATGTATGGTTGCTTCTTGTGCATCCCCTGCTGGGAACTGACCCCTGCCTGGAACTGGCCTGCAACCCAGGAATGTGCCCTGACTGGGAATCGAACCTCAATCGTCTGGTTCACAGGCCCGTGCTCAATCCACTGAGCTACACCAGCCAGGGCGGGAGTAACTCTTTATCTCATGAAACATATCTCAAAGAGCCTCTGTCTTCAGCATGACTAATGGACACTGACATTGACAGACCTCTGTGTTCCTTCAATTGTTATCTATAAATAATACCTGTTTTGTATGACTATAGCCTTTTGACATTGATTAATGAGCTATGCATGTTGTGTACATCTACACATACCATTCCCAAGAAAGATATTTGGGAAAAGGGCTTAGAGAATTCCCCACTAAAGGTAATCACCACCCCTTTTCCTGCTGGAATAACAAGATTGTGTCCAGGATGACTCATTCTCATCTGCAGCAGCCAGCAGAGTTCAGTGGATGGAGTTCATCCCACAGTCATAAATGTATAATTGAATGAATGCCAATTAATTTAATTGTCAGTAAAATCATGGCTTCTTATAAATAAGAATTCTAATTATGTTGGAAAGACATTGTATTATTTGACAATAGAAGGCACAAGATACATAAACACTTGAAGAAATAGAAGAAAATAATTCATTCCAAAGCTGGTTGTTTCTGAATGAATTTTACAAAGCAAATTGACAAGAACTGTGTCCGCCCTGACTGGTATGGCTCGGTGGATTAAACACAGGCCTGTGAACCAAAGGGCTGCCAGTTTTATTCCCAGTCACAGTACATTCCTCAGTTGTGGGCCTGGTCCCTGGTAGGGGGTGCTCAAAAGACAACCACACATTGATGTCCCTTTCCCACTCCCTCCTTCTCTAAAAATAA
>NW_028084671.1:0-4001 GCF_014824575.4 Sturnira hondurensis
TCCCATGTGCTTTATAGAAGTCACCCAAGGAAAAGTCACCTCAATACTTCACTGTCACTTCTTAAGCACCCTGGAGTATAAAATAGAATATGTTAAGTGTCAATTAAATGTGATGGCAAGAAATACCTAGAATTCAATACCAAGAATTCAAAAGAAGGGGTAATAATAACAGAGTTAATCAGGGAAGGCTTCCTAAAGGGCTGTGAGTTACTTAGTTATCAAAAATTAGTTATTGGCCCTGGCTGGTGTAGCTGGGTGGATTGAGCGTGGGTCTGCGAACTAAAGGATTGAAGCTCAATTCCCAGTCAGGACACATGCCTGGGTCACAGGACAGTTCTCAGCAGGGGACCCATGAGAATCAACTATATATTGACATTCCTCACCCTCTCTCCTTCCCTTCCCCTCTAAATATGAATAAATTAAAAAATTAAAAAAATAGTTATTGATTTCCTGGTCATTGTGGCTCAGTTGGTTGGAGCATCATCCTTGAAACTGCAAGTTTGTGGGTTTGATATGTCGTAGGGGCCTGTACAATCCATGTGTCTCTCTCAAATCGATGTTTCTCTGTTTCCCTCTCTTCCTCCCTTCCTCCTTTTCTCTATCCCTCCCCCCACCTCCCTGTTATTTTTGTCCTGCCCGCCTTCCCCCACTTTTCTCCTCCTTTCTCCCTAAAAGCAATGAAAAAGAAGTGTCCTCATGTGAGGATAAAAAATTATTGTTCAGATAGCTGGAGATGATAATTGATTCATCACCTCCAAGGCATCAATTATCATATGTATTGTAATTTGTTTGGTCTTTGAAACTTTTACAATATTTGTTGAAGACAATACTGTAAATCTGCTGAATCTTTCTAAGTTAATCCATAGACTTAACATCTTCTCAAATAGGCTGGTTCTAAAACTCATATAGAAAAATAAACTTAAATTGCCAGGCAAATTTTGTAAAAGAAGAATAATGGTGGAAGAAAGTCATGTAGCCCTTTGAGAAAATAAGCCACATTGAAAGTGTTGCTGGACTACAGGAGAGTTTTAGGGCAGTGAGACCACTCTGTGGGACGCTATCAGGGTAGATACACGTCATTATAAATTGGTCAAAATCCACAATATTGCAATGCAAAGAGTGACTCAATGCAAAGTGTGGACTTTCATTGACAATGATTTGTCAGAGTTGGTACATTCCAACAAATGCACAACACTAGTGTGGAATGTTGAAATTTGGGAAGGCTGTGTGGAGTGAAGGAGAGAGGATATAAGTGGACACACTGTACTCACGTTACTGTAAACCTAAGTGTGCTTTAACAACTAGTACATCCATAAAAAAGGAAACACTGTGTTGCTGGCAATTGAATCACCAATAAGATCAGTGGAACACTGTATGCAAATTAGCCAAATACATAAAAACATTTAGCGATAAAATCCATTCTTCATACACAGGGTTTGGCACACATAACAGCCCTTTTTTATTATGGTGTCTCTTATTACAAAATCATAAGCATATAATCTGTAACATAACAATGTCCCACTCAAGCACAGCATGTGACATTTTAAGTAAATGTTTAAATTAAAACTATTAATTATGGACCTCCACCAAGATGGAGGCATAGGTGGAAACACTGTGCCTTCTCCCACAACCAAGTTTGAATACAACAAAGGTCTGGAGAACAAAGACACAGCCAAAGAACAGAACATTGAATTATACGGACGTCCCACGACACCGAACCATCCACCGGGAGGATAAGAGGGGCGGAGCCAGCAGCGGAGCAGGATCAGGCAGGAAAGGTCCCCCAACCTGGCTGCGGCAAGAGGCGGCAGACGGAATCGCCGTCGCTCCTCTTTGACACCGCCCCCGCAAACAAGGTCACAACCCAGTGACTGAGTTGCCCTGCTCTGGTAAACACCTAGGGCTGCGATCCCGATACGTAACAGGCACGAACAGTTCAAAAGATGGCTCAAGAAGAACTCAAAGCCTCAGAGCCCATAACTCTAAGCAACCAAGAGATTGCCAGCCCCTCAGATGCACAGTTAAAACACTGGTCATCAGGATGCTCACAGAACTGGTTGATTATAGTCACAAATTAGAGGAACATATGAAGGCTAAACTAATTCAAATGAAGGGAGATGCACAGGAAACCAATAGTGATGGAAAGGAAACTGGTACTCAAATCAATGGAATGGACCAGAGGGAAGAACGAGACATCCAACCAGAAAAGAATGAAGAAATGAGAATTCAAAAAAATGAGGAGAGGCTTAGGAACCTCCAGGACATCTTTAAACGTTCCAACATCCGAATTATAGGGGTACCAGAAGGGGGAAAGAAACAGCCACGAGTGGAAAACGTATTTGAACAAATAATAAAGGAGAACTTCTCCAGTCTGGCAAAGGAAATAGACTTCCAGGAAATCCAGGAAGCTCAGAGAGTCCCGAAGAAATTGGAACCAGGAAGGAACACACCAAGACACATCATAATTACATTAGCCAAGACTAAAATGAGGGAGAGAATCCTCGAAGCAATAAGAGATAAGGGGACAGTCACCTACAAAAGAGTTCCCATCAGACTGTCAGCAGATTTCTCAAAACAGACCTTACAGGCAAAAATTGGCTGGAAAAAAGTATTCCAAGTCATGAAATCCAAAGACCTACAGCCAATATTGCTTTATCCAGCAAAGCTTTCATTTAGAATGGAAGGACAGATAAAGTGCTTCTCAGATAAGGTCAAGTTCAAGGAGTTCATCATCACCAAGCCCTTATATGAAATGCTAAAGGGACTTATTTAAGAAAAAGAAGATGACAAAGATGAACAGTGAAAGGACAGCAAACTCACAGTTATTAACAACCACACCTAAAACAAAAGCAAAACAAGAGGACAGCCAGATCGGGAGTGGAACCATAGAAATGAAGAACACATGGAGGGTTAGCAACAGGGGAGTTGGAGGAGGAGAAGAGGGGAGAAAGTACAGAAAATAGCATAGATGGTAGGTAGAAAATAGATAATGGGGAGGCCAAGAATAGTTGGGGAAATATAAAATCTAAAGAACTTAAGACACATGGTTATAAACTAAGGGGGTGAGAATGGTCGGGGGTGGGGGTGTGCGGGTGGAGGGAAATGAAGGTGGGGAATAGAACAACTGTAATGGTAAAATCAATAAAATATAAAAAATTAAAAAATAAAAATTAAGAAAAAATAAATTAAAAAAATTTTAAAAAAACTATAAATTATTACACCGATATTATTATCCTACCAACCACAGTCATGCAGGTGTTGCTTCTGCTGGACAGAAGTACCTGGAGGACAGAAGGAAATCACAGCAACTATAGGGGAGTTGGAGAAGGTGGGCATAATCAGGGCTGCACACACTACTTTCAACTCTCCCGTGTGGCCAGTGAAAAAGCCTGATGGCACATGGAGAATGACAGTTGATTACAAGGAGCTCAGTAAGTTCATTCCTCCACTAATGCAGCAGTCCCTTCTCTGATGGACTTGATGGACTAGTTAACTAATGAGCTGGGAACTTACCACTTTGTAGCTAACCTTACAAATGCCTTTTCCTCCACTGACCTTGCTCCAGAGAGCCAGGATCAGTTTGCTTACATGGGGGTAGATGGACAGTGGACTTTTACAGTGCTCCATAATGGGTATTTGCAGAGCCCCACTATCTGTCAAGGGCTTGTGGGTGAGGACCTGGCAAAGTGGCCATGGCCTCCAGAAGTGCATCTGTTCCACTACACTGATGACATCTTGCTAACCATTGATTCTCTTGCAGAATTAGAGAAAACAGTGACTCGAGTGCTGTCACATCTGAAGTCATGTGGCTGGGCAGTCAGTGAGACCAAGCTACAAGGGCTTGGAATGACTGTCATGGGCTTGGAATTCTTGGGGGTTATCTGGTCAGGTTAGACAAAAGTCATCCCTGATGGGGTGATAGATAAGATTCAGGCACACTGGATCCCTGCCACTGTGAAACAGCTCCAGACATTTTGGAGCCTGCTGGGGTAGTGGAGAAC
>NW_028084672.1:0-673 GCF_014824575.4 Sturnira hondurensis
ATTATAAAGTACTCTCCTGCTGTCATAAACCATTTTGCCTCCCCCTCCAGCTGATCACACACACACAAAGAAAGGAGTAGGTAGAAGCAGAGAACATCAAGACACCTGAAGGAGACTGCACCACTGAATTTCACAGGAATTCCACCACAGAGGTTCACACCATAAATCTAGGGAGTCAGAAAAGATCAATTTAAGAAGCTGAAGCTAACAAGAAGAGTCTCATAAGCAATGGGAAGACAAAGAAACAATGCCCAAATGAAAGAAAAGGTGGAAGTCTCAGAAATAATGTCAGATGAAAGAGAGGCAAGTCAGCTATCAGATATTGAATTCAAAGCACTAGTTATCAGGAAATTCAAAGAGCTCACAATGAGCTACCAGAAACTAGAGGGGAGCTACCAGAAACTAGAGGGGAGCTACAATGAGCTCTCCGCAAACTATATCAACATGAAAAAGGAAATAGAAACTATCACCAAAGGACAAGAGGAAATGAAGAATACAATTTCCGAACTGAAGAAAACAGTAGAAGGAATGAAAAGCAGGATTGATGAGGCAGAAGATCTGATCAGTGAGTTGGAGGACACAGTAGAAAGAATCTCCCAGAAAGAACAAGAAAGGGAAAACAGGCTCAAAAAGAATGAAGATGGACTAAGAGAAATGCAAGATAATATGAAAC
>NW_028084673.1:0-566 GCF_014824575.4 Sturnira hondurensis
GTTGACTAGAAATGGTGAAAGCAGACATCTTTATTTTGTTTCTGATGTTAGAGGGAAATATTTTAGTTTTTTTTTTTGGTACTTGTATGGTTTTACTTTTTTTATTTTTACATTTCTGTAGCTTTTTTATTTTAGTTTTTGCCCATTGAGTATGATATTGGCTGTAGGTTTCTCATGTATGGCCTTTATTATGTTGGCATACTTCCTCCACTCCCACTTTGCTGAGTGTTTTTATCATAAATGAGTGCTATACCTTATCAAATGTTTTTTTTCCATATCTACTGATATGATCATGTGATTTTTGTCTTTCCTTTTGATTATGTATTGTATTAGGCTCATTTATTTGTGCATACTGTACCATCCTTGCATCCCTGGGATGAATCCTTCTTGATTATGGTATATGGTCTTTTTAACAAATTGCTGGATGTGGTTTGCCAATATTTTGTCAAGGATTTTAGCATCTATCTTCATCAGCAATATTGGCCTGTAATTTTCTTTCTTTGTTATGTCTTTTTCTGGTTTTGGATTAGGATGATGCTGGCTTCATAAAAAGAGTTTGGGAGTCC
>NW_028084674.1:0-3878 GCF_014824575.4 Sturnira hondurensis
TTGGTTATTGTCAATCTAAAACTCTCTAAACTTTAATTTCCTTTTGCTACTGGAGCAATTGTTTTGATAACATACTTTAAAGTAGTGAGAAGTATCTCAGGAATGATACTATTGAGTTATAGCAGAATAGATTATATTCCATAAATGGTGTTGGGAATTTATTTATTCCATAAATAGATTATATTCCATTTGGTTGACCAAATGCAGCTTATAGACTAGAAGGGTAGGAAATCCTTGAACAATATCAACATTATCAAGCCTGAACTCATCTTTTTTCCCAGGTCTGGGCTCCTTCATACCTCTGTAAGAAAAGCACCATTGCTCACACCTCTCTAAGGCATATCATGTCATTTTTGGCCCTTCTCATGCCCTCTCCCTAACAGCCAATGTATCACCTAGTCTAATGAATTCTACCTCCTAAGCATCATGCAAATTTGTCTACTTTTCTCCAATGGACTGCCAACACCCCAGTTTGGACCTCCATCGTCTCATAGCTGGATTTCTCCAGCACCCTCCCAATGAGTCTACCTGTCCACATTCTTGTGCCTTTCCAATCCATTCTCACAAACCACAAGTAGAATGATCTTTTAAAAATAAATCCAATCAGGTCTCTCCCCTGCTTATAACCCTTCAATGATTCCCACTTATTGTAGGATAAAAACCACACTCTTTAATGAGGTTGACAGAACCCTGCATTATCTGGCCCCTTCTCTAGCCTCACCTCCGGCCATTTTCTCCCACAAACCTCCTTAATCCAGACACAACGAATTTATGTTATCCTCTCTTATTTTCCAGTTTCTGTATATGTGCTGCGTTTGCATTAACAACTCTTTTTCCATCCCTCAGCCACTTTCCTAGTTACCAAGTAGCTCTCCACCTTCTCTGGAAAGCAGTACCTCCTATTGCTACCCACCAGTTCCCCATGTCATCCTGCACTACGCTCATCACACCTGCTATGAAACCAAACTGTATATCTGTTTACTTGTCTCTTTTCTTCCAAAAGACTATAAACTCACTGAAGGTAGGGATTTTGCCCCTCATGTTCACTCTCATACCTCTGAGCTTAGCACAATGCCAGGTACATGGTAAGCAATCAGTAGTTAATTATTCAAATGGATAGATAAATTAATAAATGAATGGACAGTGAGATAAATGTTATAACAAAAAATTATCATAGAGTATGAAGACCACCCTCAGGTTCCATGATTCACTAGAAAGACTCATAGAACACAGAGACATTACTATACTCACAGTTATGGTTTATTAAAGCAAAACATTACATGTTAAAATCAATAAGGGAAAGAAGTACATAGAGCGGAGTCCAGGAGAGACCAAATGAAAGCTTCCAATTGTCCTCTCCCAGAAGAGTCTCAAAGGGAGTGCTTAACTCTGCCCGCAGCAATGTAGGACCACACAGGCAAAGTGTCACCAACTAGGGAAACCCACCAGAGCCTTGGTCCCAGAGATTCTACTGAGGTAGGGGTAATCACATAGGTATGGAGAACCTCCATAACTGACCTTAGTGGCTCAGTTTCCAACCATCCACTCAAACTGATCATACTGGTAGTCAAACTGATACAGGATGGCCCAAACCCAAGACATTAAGAAATAAATGAATGAAGTTCTTCACCACAAACTGCACTATTAGCATAAACTATCTGGTATGGCACAAAATCTCAGATACACAAAAGCATTCTTACCAGAAAGGATATTTTTAAGAACCCAGGAGGTGGACAAGGGCCAGTCTTGAAGATCTTTCAAATGTACAGGGTTTGGATAACCCAAGCCTGCTGAGTTAATCCTTTACTGCTTACAGAAACTCAATAGACTAGAGTGGACTAAGGAAGACCACACGACAGAAACAACATCTGAACTGCATATTGAGATAAAAGTCTCAGCCAAAAGATATATAGTGAGATATATAGGTAAGAAAACACTTCAAGCAAATGTAGCAGAAGCAAAAGCAAAATCACTAAGACCTAAGTGAGCATGGCTCCTCAGGGAACCGGAAGTAGCTCATATGGCCCAAATCCCCTTTACTCACAGACTTAAGCTTCCATTGAGGGTTTCTGTTGCCATCCCTCTCCCATCTGTTTTTTTTTCCTCCCTCTAGGCTCTCTTTGTGAAAACTGGAAAAATAAATTGTACATCATCCTGTTCTCTTATTATTTCTATTTTTTATGGTATGCAGAACTTTTTGCTCTCACAAAATACAATAATTTTTTCAAAGTATTGTCTGTGTCTATATTACAACTCAAAACCAAGTATTTATTATTGTCTTTCCTTCTTGTAACAATGTTTCCCAGGGTCAGTAAGAGTACAATACCCTAGCTACTTTTTGAGTAGAGGAAAATGATAAGATAGTGGCAAATGCTGGAAAAGAGTAGTAAGTTAGTATCTCAAAATATAATCTCACTATATGTGTATGTCTCCTGAAAATTTCTCATGAGAACAGTCCTGCACATCATTTGAATTCCCCATAGCACATAGCTCAAGAGTTTATATCAGGACAAGTGTGCATGGCCATGTTCTCCTACTCTCTCCAATTAAGTGAAATAATAAATGTGAAAACAGTATAGTACCTGTGCCAAACAGAATCTATAATAAATTATTGTTGAAACTGAGCACTAATACTTGAGCATGGATCTGAAATTTAACTGTTCTTCAAAAAGGGTAACAATCTGAATGTGTACCAAATTCAAGATTTGAATGAAACACACCATCTTCACAATTAAAGCAGCAAAACTTTGCAAAAGCAAAAAACTAAAATTTTCCTGAAGGAAATATTGGAGGAAGAGGAAGAGTTAAACTTTGATGGAGAGAGTGGAGAAAACCAACTATGAAAAATTAAACTAAGCTATCTAAGGTATCTAAGGTTAGAACCAAATTAAAGGAGGCCTAATAAGAACCAGGAAGAGACCTAAAAGAAATCACATGTGTAAAACCACTTCACCTTGGCATTGCTTTGTTGGGAGTCCATCTAAATCAGTATTTAAAGCACACCAAAAAAGTGCAGTCATTTGCTATGGAAATTGCTGTTTTCTCACATAATGGTATGGGCTCCATAAATGTTTAGTGGTAATGAAAACGATGTATTTTGGAAGCAGACAAAAAAATAAAAAAGCATAGGAATTGTTCAAAAGGAGAGAAACTGCAAATGTGAATGCCTAAACAGAATTTCTGTGAACTTACTAATTTTGAAACTGAACACTGATACTCTGAGTACCAAGACTAAAAAAGACAATAAAATATTAAAGTTAATATTACTGCTCAACTTCAAAGCCCCCTCTCTTCATTAGATTGTTGCACATGTATAACCACAAAAAGGAATGTTTTATTTTAAATGCAACCACTTCAAGGAATAGCACATGACCTTGAACATAATCTCTTTAAAAGAGGACAAGCTGTGAGAATAAAGCCTTTTGATCTTAATGAGGGTTAAGAATGATAACATAAAACTACTTTACACACAATAGTCTATCTATTAGCAACAGCTCATGCCTGTGTGCAAAGCCACCTATTTCTTGTCCAAGACACAGCAGGTGTATTTCAATACAAAACCACAAGTTACTCCAAGACATCCTAAATTTGGATCAACATTATCATCTTATGCAATGAGCAAAAACACACATGTGTGGACTCTTTCACCTGATGTTTTTTTGTGTGAATTGTCAAAGAGGAGGAGAAAAGTGGGTGAGGGATGACCTTACACCGATCCAGAGCAAACATTACAGTCAGCCTATTCTAAAATCAGATCAAAGAAATAGCTATTCTGCTAAGAAAACACAGAACAAATTCGAGGAGCAAGAGAGAATGTTAACATGGCCTGAAATTCCCCCTAACATAATCAACCAAAAGCAACTCCAAAAATATCCTGC
>NW_028084675.1:0-1327 GCF_014824575.4 Sturnira hondurensis
AAAAGGAAATAAAAGGCATTCAAATTGGAAAGGAGGAAACAAAACTGTCATGGTTTGCAGATGACATGATAGTGTACATGGAAAATTCTATAGGCTCTACCAGAAAACTGCTGGAACTAATAAATGAATTTGGCTTAACAGCGGGATACAAAGTCAATATCCAGAAATCAAAGGCATTTCTGTATACTAACAATGAATCAGCAGAAGCAGAAATCAAGACTAAAATCCCATTTGATATAGCAAAGACAAAAATAAAATATCTGGGAATAAATTTAACCAAGGAGGTAAAAGACCTATATGCAGAAAACTACACAACACTGAAGAAAGAAATCCAGGAAGACACAAACACATGGAAACATATACCGTGTTCATGGATTGGAAGAATTAACATAATCAAAATGTCCATACTACCCAAAGCAATTTACAGATTCAATGCAATACCTATTAAAGTACTAATGGCATATTTCACACACATAGAACAAACACTTCAAAAATGTATATGGAACCATAAATGACCCCAAATAGCAGCTGCGATGTTGAGAAAGAAGAACAAAGTAGGAGGGATGCCTGATATCAAACTGTGTTACAAGGCCACTGTAATTAAAACAGCCTGGTACTGGCATAAAAACAGCCACATAGACCAATGGAACAGAACAGAGAGCCCAGAAATAAACCCAACTCTCTATAGTCAATCAATATTCGACAAAGGGGGCAGTAACATAAAATGGAGTAAAGATAGCCTCTTCAACAAATGGTATTGGGAGAACTGGACAGCTACATGCAAAAAAATGAAACTTGAGCACCAACTTACATCATACACCAAAATAAATTCAAGGTGGATAAAAGACTTAAACATAAGCCATGAAACCATTAAAGTCCTAGAGGAGAAGATTGGCAGGAAAATATCAGATATTTCACACAGCAACATTCTTACTGATATGTCCCCTAGAGCAAGGAATATAAAGGAAAGAACAAACAAATGGAATATCATCAAAATAAAAAGCTTCTGTGGGGCTGAAGAAAACAGCATTAAAATAAAAAGACATCCAACTGTATGGGAAAACATATTTGCCAATGATACCTCAGACAAAGGTTTAATCTCCAAAACACACAAAGAACTTACTTGACATCACTCTAAGAAGACAACTAACCCAATTAAACAAGGGGGAAAGGAGTTGAACAGACACTTCTCCAAGGAGGACATACAGAGGATCCAGAGACACATGAAGAGATGCTCAATATCGCTTGCTATCGGAGAGATGTAAATTAAAACCACAATGAGAAACCACTTTACACCAGTGAGAATGGCTATCATAAACAAAGCAAT
>NW_028084676.1:0-504 GCF_014824575.4 Sturnira hondurensis
GACCTGCACCCCCATCCAAGGATGTCAGCCATAGGGCCAGAGTGTGGGTCTCCATTCCCTCCCAGCACAAGCTGGCAGTGCCCCTTTCCCACCTGGGACAGTGTGGGTGATTCAGTGGAAGGCTGACTCCCTATCATTAGAAACTCAACAAGCCTCAGCCAGGTAGGGCCAGCTGAAGCTGCTGAGCACTCCAGTTCCCCCACCCATGATTCTGGCCACCCAGCGGGAACCTGAACTTCAACCTCACCCCTCAGCAATGAGACTGGCTGAGGGGATACAGGCCAGAGCTAGTGTGCACTCCTGTGCCCCTTGCTTGTAACTGTGGGAACCAGTGAGGAGGTAAGCCTTGACCACCCGTGGCATTCAGAGCTCTGAGTAAGGAGTGGGAGGCAGGCGAGTGGGCCATGCAGGGACCCCCAACCCTCCTTGTGCCAGTGATGCCAGAAAGACCCAGTGGGGAACTGAGCAGCAAATGAACTGAGCACAGCAGCTCCCCTCCTCCCT
>NW_028084677.1:0-1056 GCF_014824575.4 Sturnira hondurensis
GCTCTCACAGCCCAGGGGCTCCTGCCCAGTTCCCAGCACGTTACCTGGCATCGGCTCAACCCTGCTTTGCACGGACTGAGTTGCCCACCTGGCCCTTCGAATTTGCTGTCTTCCTTTTTTTGTCTTTTGTTTTGTTTTCATTTCTTGGAGCAGCAAGTCTCTGCTCTTGGGCATTTCATGATGCTCACCCTCATCCCGGTTATCGTCACTGCTGCCTTGTTTCTCTGGAGTTGCGTTCCGGCCCCGCCCCCGGCCCCGCCCCTTCAGGGTGAACGTGTAAGGACAGATCATCCCGGGACCAGGCCGCCCTGCTCGGCTTTGGGCGCATCCCGCTCTTCCCACGGGGTTCCCAAGTTTTCCGGTGGTAGTCACGGGGGTCCCAGCAGGGGATTCGGTGCCCGTAGTGAATGCGCACCGTGCGAGCATTAGCCGGAGTCAGCGCACTGGTTTATGGAGGCGCCTCACCGCGGTGCGTTTGCCTGTGTTTATCTCAAACCCATGTGCATCGCATACATGTGCTCCATGTAACACAAACTTCGGTGAGAAAGAGGTGGTCTGACCCTGCCCGACTCCACTTTGGGAGTGAAGACACTGGGGTCCGCGTGACTGGGGTGCACTGCTTCCTGCTAGGACGTCCCCCGCGGGGTGAGGATGGGCTGTAAACACAGCGGCGCAAAGGAAACGTCTCCTGAGACCCCACGTACCCACTCCAAGGAGGACTGCCATAAACTTGACCTTCGCTGTTGCAGAGCCCAAATGTGCAAAGTCGCCCGCTCCCTAAAATATATCGGTGACCCCGAAATCAGTCCTTCCAGCGCCTTTGTGGTTATTCACTGACATACACTGAGGTGTACGGACAGGGGTGTTCAGGGGGGGTGGGGAGGGTCATTCCCGGCCAAGGCCAAGCTGACACTCGCCTCTTGTTGGAGCTCGTGTGTCGTGAGCAAGGGTCCTTGCCGTGGTCTGTTTGGTGACCTGTTTTCTGCATTTTGGGGCTCTTTGTTGCCGATTCTGTTGTTTAAAACGGCCCCCAAGCAGAGGGCTGAGCTGCTTCCT
>NW_028084678.1:0-5570 GCF_014824575.4 Sturnira hondurensis
TCTCTCCCCTCCACTGGGCCTGATGTGGTGGGAGGACAGTTAGGGTCCAGGGGCTGAACCCCCTGGAGTGTCCCACTGCCCTTCTGTGTGTGTCCCAGGCTATTCTGACATGGTCATGCGAGTCCAGGAGCTGGCCAGAGACCTAAATTCCCTGAGTTGCCAGATGGCTATGCTCAAGAGCAATGGTGAGTGGAGTGTGGGTAGTGCCCAGTCCCATCTCCTGCCCTTGTCCCACTGGGCAGCATCTCAGACCCTCCCCACACCCACCCTTCAGGCTCCCAGAAGACCTGCTGCCCCATTAACTGGTTGGAGCATGAAGGCAGCTGCTATTGGTTCTCCAGTACTAAGAAACCCTGGCCTGAAGCTGAGAAGTACTGCCAGCAGAAGAATGCACACCTGGTGGTGGTCAGCTCTTTGGAGGAGCAGGTAAGTCCTGGGAGGGCTTGTTTGGGTGGCTGGTTGCTCTACAGAAAGGCCACCACCCCCCTCTTTTTTCTCTAGAAATTTCTCGAGCAACAAACATCCTCTGAGGACACCTGGATTGGCCTCAGTGACCAAGATGGTTCCTGGACATGGATTGATGGCACAGACTATGAGAAGGGCTTCCAGTGAGTGTGTGTGCTCTATCCTCTGTGCCTCTAACCTCGGTCCTGTTTTCTCTGCTCAGCAGGTTCAAGGGCAAAATGGGCTCCTCAGATTGGCTGGGGGTCTGGCATCTGAGGCTCACAATTGTTTGGTATCCTTAGGTTCTGGAATGCACAACAGCCAGATGATTGGAGTGGACATCAGCTTGGGGGAGGCGAGGACTGTGCCCACTTAACGGATTCTGGCCAGTGGAACGATAACGTCTGCATGAGACTCTTCCACTGGGTCTGTGAGAAAAAGCTGGGCTACAAGCCTCCTCTCCCCTAATTTACAATATTTCCTGAATGCCTTCACCTGCTAAGGAAACCTAGGTTGGTGATTCTTTTTTCTGGGTGTCAGCATCTTCTCATGGATTTTTTCCCAAGATTTTAAGGGAAGGCGAGAGGATGGTGAATGAGGAATGTAGAATGATGTCTGATGGGGTGGGTAGATTGAAATGATGCTATTTTCTACAGTCTGTAGGTTATGAGTGTAAATTTTTTTAGAGTAAAAGGAGAAATATACGAAACATTCTGAGTTGTCTGGTTTATTGGGGATGATGAAGAGGAGTGTGCTTGTTGGCACTATGAAGCAGTGGATGTGCACTGGGGCATTGGGAGAACTGCATGGGTTTGGGGCCTCATGACAGATTCGTTATTTACAGGCATGTGGTTTAGGGCCAGTTACTCTGCTCTCTGGGTCTCAGCTGGAAAACAGTGTTGTTACGGGGACCATTTCCCGTCTGGCAATGCCTCAGAATTAGAATCACCCCTATGTGCTGAGTGCTTCCAAAGCTTCAGATGAATCTCCTTTGTGTCTGTTGCAAGCATTACAGTGAAGAGATGCAGCACCCACGGGCAACAAATACAATGAATCAAAGCTGAGCCCCAAGCAAGAGTCACCAAACACACGAGGAAAAGCGGTTCATGGAAGGGAAACCCCGGGTAAATAGAATCAGCAACCCAGGATAGGAGTTAACAGCACAAACAAATCAAGACTTGCAGACATTGGTTCATCAACAAAAACTGACAAAATGTTAGCTGCAAGTAAGTCCCCAACTAGTTCTAAAAAGGAAGAATGCTCTGACCACCAAGAACTACCAAATATTAATGAACTAGAATATAAAAATATAAGTATGACCCAACAAAGAAAAATCCTATTCTTGGGAAAGGTGAACAAAATAACATGAAGGAGACAACAGGAAACATAGACACTTGGCATTAGAAGGAGAAGGGCTAGAGAAGCACAGAGGATGCAACCACGTAACACTCCCAGACCTGAAACAGCAGAGTGAAGACAGTGTTTCCCTCCATTGTTGTAATTTTTAGGCTAACCCCTTAGGGACAGAGCTGATAACTTCCAATCTTAGTAAGAGGAAGATGAAGAAAAAAATGTTAATCTAAGAGAAGGCAGGAAAAAAGAGAAAAGGAAATAAAATTGGTAGACAAGAAAAGGCACGAAGTAAGAGGTGAGTGCTGAGTCTGGATATGCTGCTGATTATATTAAATGCAAAGGACTAAATTATCTTGTTAAAAGAAAACAGCTTCCAGACAGAATATAAAATAAGGGCCAACCATATGCCCAAGATGCATATCTAAAACAGAGAGATGAAAGCAAAAAGCATGAAAAACATATAGTAAGCAAGTTCTAATTAAGTCAATTATCGTATAAAGTATAGTTTATAACAAAAAGTATTATCAAAGATAAAGAATGTCACTTCCTAATGACATAAGGTCTAACCCAACAGGAAGATACACCAATATGAAACATATGTGCATGGAATAATGTGACCCAAAATATATTAAGCAAAAATTTTGGAAGTGCAAAAACAAATAGTTCTATAATTATAGTAGGAGATTATAATACATCTCAACTTCTGCCAAGATGGAGGCATAGATGGAAACACTGTGCCTTCTCCCACAACCAAGTTTAAAGACAACAAAGTTTTAGTAACAAAAACACAGCCAAAACACAGAAAATTGAACTACATGGAAGTCTAACAGCAACAAATCATTCAAGCCAGACTGGTAAGAGGGGCAGAGACAGCAGTGGAGCAGGGTCGGGCAAGAAAGATCCCCCGACCCAGGCGTGCAGGCAGTCGTGGGCTGATCCCAGGTGTGGGGTAGTAACAGGCGGACCCAGTAAGGGTGCAAGGTGGCAGGCTGACCACAGTCACACATTTGCGCACAGATAAACCAGCAAAGGAGCGAACAGTGAGACAGACCACGCAGGCCCCAGCGGTGGGAAACAGCAGAGGGGACCGCCATTGCCCCTCTTTGACCCTGCCCCCACTTACAGTGTCACAACCCAGTGACTGAGTTGCCCCACCCTGGTGAATACCTAGGACTCCACTCCTCAGACATAACAGGCACGAACAGACCAAAACATGGCTCAAGAACTCAAAGCCACAGAGCCGATAACTCTAAGTGACCAAGAAATAGCCAATCTCTCAGATGCACAGTTCAAAATACTGGTGATCAGGATGCTCACAGAACTGGTCGATTTTAGTCACAAATTAGAGGAGCATATGAAGGCTAAACTAATTGAAATAAAGGGAAATGCACAGGAAACCAATGGTGATGGAAAGAAAACTGGGACTCAAATCAAGGGAGTGGACCAGAAGGAAGAAAAAAATGGCTAAACAGAAAAGAATGAAGAAACAAGAATTCAAAAAAAAAAATGAGGAGAAGCTTAGGAACCTCCAGGACATCTTTAAATGCTCCAACATCCAAATTATAGGGGTACCAGAGGGGAAGCGAAAGAGCAAGTGGAAGACTTATTTGAACAAATAATAAAGGAGAACTTCCCCAGTCTGGCAAAGGAAATAGACTTCCAGGAAATCCAGGAAGCTCAGAGAGTCCCAAAGAAGGTGGACCCAAGAAGGAACACACCAAGGCACATCATAATTACATTAGCCAAGATGAAAATGAAGGAGAGAATCCTAGAAGCAGCAAGAGATAAGAGGACAGTCACCTACAAAGGAGTACCCATCAGACTGTCAGCGAATTTCTCAAAAGAGAGCTTACAGGCAAGAAGGGGCTGGAAAGAAGTATTCCAAGTCATGAAATTCAAAGACCTACATCCAAGATTGCTCTATCCAGCAAAGCTTTAATTTAGAATGGAAGGACAGATAAAGTGCTTCTCAGATAAGATCAAATTCAAGGAATTCATCATCACCAAGCCCTTATTATATGAAATGTTGAAGGGACTTATCTAAGAAAAAGAAGAGGAGGAAGGGGGAAGATGGCGGTGGAGTAGGACAAAGGATTTTGCTTCTCTCCACGGACCGGAGAAGGACCTGGCTGATCTGTGGAAGAGCTCAGCAGATGCCAAACTGGGACCCAGCATATAAGAAGGCAGGACTCCAGAGACTGTAGCGGACACTGAATGACCAGAGGTTGAGGAGAGGAGACGACCGCAGATCAACAAGGTACGAGGGAGCAGCACAGAGGCGGTGGCGGGCCCCCTGCCAGGCCAAGCTAGGGCCCGGGCCGGCCGCCCAGGTCTCTGAGAGCCGAGGGTGGGCAACACCGTCTCTGGGAGAGAACTGGTCACCGGCGCCACCCCTGTCTGGCAGGGCGCAGATTGGAAAACACCATAAGAGATAGGTCTGCCAGTACTGGCAGAGAGAGGAGTGAGCATCCGGAAGCAAACCAGAAAGCTCCGATAACCCGTGGAGTCAGGTTGCTGGCTTGGGAGAACTGAGAGTTGCCAGAGCACTCCCTGCTTCGAGGGGCCCGTGCCTGCCTGCGAGCAGTCCTGGGGAATCTTGGGCTGCTGTCAGGGCCTCCAGAAGTGGGTCAGTTGCGAGCTCCATCCCTACTCAGCCGGCGCAGCCCAACCCCATCCCTGCTCGCCCGGCGGCGAGGTGGCACAGGCCGGCTCCATCCCTGCTCAGCTGGCGCAGACTAGGAGACACTGTGAGTCAAGCATTGATCTTCGGCTTGACCGGCTGCAAGTCTTGCGCGCGAGTGCCTCCCCAGTCCCCGAGTGGCCCGCGCCATCGCCAGCGCCTGCTCCTTCAGCCGCGCGAGCCTTCCCGCCACCGCCCCCCAGATCGGAAGCGCTTAGAAGACGCCACTATAGAAGAAGCANATGCTTCGGTTAACATTCGCCAGGGCCTGGTCCTTCAGCCGCGGGTGCCTTCCGGCCACCGCCCCCCCCCCCCCCCCGCCCCGCTTCATCAGCCTCGGGTCTCACGCACCTTCCCGGCCCCCGAGGGGCCCCGAGCAGGCCGTCTACTCGGGGAACTGCCAGTCGCCCGTGCTTTTCCCGTGGGGCAGGGTCTGCGCCGACACTCGGCTTGGGGAATTGAGAGTCGCCCAGGTGATCCCTGTGGCACAGGACCTGCACTGGCTGGTGAATAAATTCAGGGAGTCTCTGGCTGCTGGCTGGAACCCTGGAAGAGAGCCAGTCGCCAGCTTCACCCCTACTCAGTCGGCGCAGACAGGGAAACACAGGGAGTCAGGCTGTGGCTGTTGGTTTGGGAGAATTGTGAGTTGCCCTGTGTATTCAGCCACAACACAGTGAAAGGTCCACACCCAAGCCTACGAGAACAAGAAAGCCAGGCTGGGAGCGCGCACCCTCATGTCAGACCAGGGCTGGGAAGCCTGGGAGAAAATCCGCTCTCAGTAGGGCGCGGGTGAGAGGCGCCAGTCTGGGTCTTGGGGGGTACTGGCAAGACCAGTTGAGTGTACCAAGGCCTGAGAAGAGCCACAATAACAGCCCCTCAGGCGGCTGCAGTTAGTGAGACCAGACGGCTTGATTCGCTGGACACCAACCGGAGGAGTAGTGGGAGCAGAGAAGACCAAGATACCTACAGGAGACTGCACCACTGAATTCCACAGGTATCCTCCACAGAAGTTCACGCCATAAACTCAGGGTACCAGAACATATCAATCTAAGAAGCTGAGGCCAACGAGAAGAGCAGCACAAACAATAGGGAG
>NW_028084679.1:0-12771 GCF_014824575.4 Sturnira hondurensis
GAAATGGTGATTTATTTCTAACAAGTAAAGAATCCTAGTAAAAAAATAAAACAGTCCTGAAAATAAGGGTCATGTTGCCATGGGACAGTCACTGCCCTGGTCCTGACCCCAACACAGGGAAAATGACATGAGTGAAAGTAGCGTGGTGCTGACCACGGACCAGCTGATGTACAGGTGGACCGACTCACCCTGAGGAGTCTGAATAGGATATAAGTGTCCTGGAGTGATGGGGATGCCCCATAAGGGGGCACCGGGACCACCCCTAAGGGAAGCAGGTCAGGAAACAGGGCTGTGGGGAGGCAGCATCTGTCTGTGATGGGCCTCAGCAGCATGTCACACAATGGTGTGTCGAGGTCTGAGCACCAGGGGGCGCTCAGGGACTGTTCATGAAGGTCTAGGGTAATTGGAGCTGGGACCTGAGTTGGCACTGCCTGGTGCCCTCTGCTCAGGGCACACAGCTGTGACCTTGCCAAACTCTGGGCCTCAAACAGTCTCATTCTGAAATCTCACCCCTGAAATCCCCAGGCACAGGTACCTGAGGGAGGGCCCAGGGAGGGATTAGAAATTGTGTGGGTGGGGGGGAGTCTCATTTGCATTCATGGGGCCTCCCTCTCCCAGAGTATGAAGAGGGGAAGGGTGAGGTTTGGGGCCATCTCTGCTTCAGCTGTGGGGCCACAGAAGACAGGATTCAGGGATGGACTCTGCCATGGCCTGGTCCCCTCTCCTGCTCACCCTCCTGGCTCACTGCACAGGTGACTGGATAAGGGGACAGGGGAAGAGACCTGGGAAGGACACTTGGGGTGCTCTTGTGTCTATACCCAGAATCACCATCTCTGTGTGTCTCCCTCTTCCAGGGTCCTGGGCCCAGGCTGTGCTGACTCAGCCACCCTCAGTGTCTGGGAACCCAGGACAGACTGTCACCATTTCCTGCACTGGAAGCAGCTCCAACATTGGGGCTGGTTACGGTGTGTACTGGTACCAACAGTTCCCAGGAAAAACCCCTAAAACCATCATCTATAGTACTAGCAGCAGACCCTCGGGGATCCCCGACCGGTTCTCTGGATCCAGGTCTGGCAGCGTCGGCACCCTGACCATCGCTGGGCTCCAGGCTGAGGATGAGGCTGACTATTATTGCTCAACATGGGACAAGAGTCTCAGTGCTCCCACAGTGGTGCAGGGCCATGGGGAAGTGAGACAAAAACCTGCTGTCCCCTGCAGTGTGCTTCCTTGGTGCAGTCCCCACTGTTCTGAGAAGATAGCTGCTTTCTCAGTTTGGTTGGCCTGAACTCAGGTCTGAGACCCACCACAGGGAACTGTGACAGGAACATCTATCTGTCCATCCTTTGAACGCTGCCTCTGAGGCCAGTCAGTGGCAGCAACACAGTGTGGAGTTTTCTCAAATGAGGCGAAGTTCCTGTTTGTCAGGGGGAGGCTGTGCTGGGAACAGAGTCTGTGAGGGGCCAGGAATAACCAGGCACACGGAACCCGGCTTCGTCTGTGTCAGTGCACGTCAGGAAGTCCCGGTGTGTGTGTGCTGTCACCAACATGTCCCCACTCAGCCTCTGCTGTCCCCATCACTTTGATGGTATCCACCCTGTGTGGCCAATGATCCATTCCTGGGATCAGCTCTGGCAGCTCAGGTTCCTGGACCCTCACTGGACTGAGAGCCTAGGACAAAGCTGCCTCTCACAGCCACCCTGTGCCAGCAGCCTCGATGCTCACACAGAGCTGCAGCCTGTGGGGCCTGAGACCAGGAGAAGCTCGTTCTCATCTGCCTGGAGGGGACATCCCACCCTCTGCCACTCAGGACATCTGTGGCTTCTGATTCTGGTGCCGCCACCCTGGGCCAGGTTCCTCCAGGGCAGCCCCTGGGGAGTGGATGGGCCTCCTCCCCCTGCTGCCCTCACAGCACCTCACTGAAGCCCCTTTCTAGACAGCAGGTCTCCAGCAGAACAGGAAGTCAGCTCCCCATCAGCTGGGGACACAGAGTGACTTTGCACTGAAGCTTAGATGCTGAAATGGGGGTACCATCTGTGGTCATTTCAGACCCAGACTCTGAGTGGGTGTCCTGCGTCTCTGTCATTGACCACTGACCTCTTTCCTGGGTGTTCCAGAGCTGCGACCCTCTCGTTGACCTTCACTGTGATCCCCTGTCCCTGTAGGTCCCAGGGAGAGGCCTCTGTCCCTGCTGCACTGGCCCCACATCTCGTTGGACTGCGGCCGACCTTTGGGGCTGGGAATGACCCCATGCCTGTTCCCATCAGTGCTATGATCCAACCATGGATTCCTTCTTGTATAATTGCATTTTTCATACTTGCCATTTGATGCTGAATGACAATGCAGGTGAGGCCACATTGGCCAGTTCCCGATCTGTGTGGGACTGTCCCCCTCCCGCCTCAGTAGCTGAAAGCTGAGTGTGGGCTCAGTCGTGTGTGTGAGGAGGGAGTGTCAGTGCCCGCACTGCAAATGCGCCTGCTGTTTATACTCTGTGTGTTTTCATGAGAAATTTATTTATACTTTGTTCGAAGGCTTCTTCTGAATCTATTGAGGTGTTTTGATTTTACTCTTTGGTCTATTAATATGATGTACTCTCTGAAAGGGTCGATCAACTGAAACGTAACTTGGACACTAGAGTCAATCCAATGTGATAATGGTGTGTCCACTTGCTGGTGTGATGTTAGATCTGCATTAATATTTATTGTAGGATGTTTGGGTCAATATGTCACATTATTGTCTATAATTTACTGTTTTCTGCATTTTTTCTGTCTGGTGCAGGTATCACCGTTACACCTACTTTCTCAGAGTCAGGAAAGCTCCCACCTTTTCAAGGTTTGGAAAAATTTGTATGTAACAAACACTTTTGAAAGATCCAGTTCTAAGGTTTTTCATGTTGGTTGAAAAAGTGGAAGCTTTAACTATATGTTATAATTTTTTTGTGCAAAACACTTCCATTATAATACATTCTGTATTTTCTAAGGAAAGTATACTTTTTACTCAGTTGTTGAAACCTATTTGTATCTTCATAGGAAAATATATATTGTATCTTTTAAATATATTTTTCATTTTCATGTTATTCTCATTCAATTTAAATGTTCTACATTATCAATTTCTACTAAAAAGTTAGCAGCTGTTCTAATCTGCCATTTGAACGTGAGTTCCATGTGCCGCTTAGGGCTACTGCTGGTGATGTCTCCTTCATCTGCACTTGAGTTTATCATGATGGGGAGATGTTGTTTCTTATGTGTCTTTTTCATTCTCTTTGTACATGGGAAAATTCTCCATTTCTCACTCTTGATTTGTGTTCTTTTGAATGTATGGTAAATAGTCTGCCAATATTTTAACAAATAAGTATGAAAAAAATTTGAAAATCCACAAACTAATGGAATCTCACTGTACCCAAATCTGAGAGCTTTTTCTTCACTCACTCTCATGTTAACCTGAAGGTCAATGACACTCAGACGACCCCCCTATAGTGAAGTCTTATGGTTCAGGGATTTTACTGGGGCCCCAAGGAGGTCCCCTGTCCCCTCCAGGGCCACAGTAGAGACAGCATCAGGGCCAGCCTGGGCAACACCACTCTGGGACATGAAGTATAACACTGACAGTGACCCTCAGAGATGGAAACTGAGAGGGAAAATATAAAGAAACTGCCTCTGTGTGGACAGAAATGCAAATACCTTGTCATCCATCAGTCCCCAGAGCCCCATAAGCTGCAAAGACCGCAGTGGGTACCATGAGGTTTATCCTCTATTTTGGTGCTCGCCCGCACGGAGGGGCTGATGGAATTCGAGGAAGAGTAGATCTTTGGGAGACGGAACTCGATGCCCTGGACCCTCTCAGAGTGATCTTGTTTTCACCACCTCCCCTGGCCCTGCTTGTCCTTTTCCTGTGTCTGGGATGCAGCTTGCAACAGGACTCTGTCTGGTAAATGCAGAATCTTCTACTCTGAAGACCCTGTTCTAGTAGCCGGTGGTTCCTTCCTCCTGAGATAGTCTTCACCAATGAGAAAGGCCCATCTAGACACCTGCCTGGGGCCTGCGTGTTATCCACACAGTGTTCACTGTACTGCAGCCCTGCATCACTGAAGCAGCAGAACTACCTCCTGTGGGGTCGACCCCCTTCATAAAACCCGCACACGGTACCAGTACGGAATAAAGGGCCTCCAAGACTTCAGGCTCTGTCTCCTTGGGCACCTCCAACACGGGATCCTCCTTGCTCAAGTGACCAAATTGCTTTGGATTCTCCTTGAAGGAGACAGTGTTTTGTTCAAACAGCAGCGAGAGAATTCATGATCTTTGTAAGCAGGGAGCACCTGCCTGAGATAAACTAGAAAGATCCCTCTGGGTGTCTGGAGGAGGGAGGGCACAGGGAACTCGGTTTCCTGGTTGTAAGTAACCGTTACTGAAAGGTCTGTGGGTCCATAAGTGTGGGGACCACAGCCCCCTTAGCACAGTGAAGCAGAGCTGCAAACGGGGCCCAGAAGGAAGGGGGACTCTGCACTGCACTGCGCAGACACGCAGCACGTCTGCAAACGCAGTGCAATCTCGTACGTAGCTGGTTACTAAACTGACACAGGGAGGAAGAAAGTACAGGAACTTTTTGTTTGAAATATAAGCAGCTTTTAGGATGCGTTAGACAAAATTTTGACGAGCAGCATGTGACACAGATAAAGAGAACACTGCAAACCTAACAATATGAAGTCAATTTCTAAAACAACGAGGCATTTTACATTCTTCACTGGGAAAGTCCGGAAAAGCCATCACTTTTTACTTTTTACTAAATTAAATCAGATCTCTACAAAAACTGTACATGCATCCCATGAATTAAAATGTTTGCTGCGTTGCTCCCCTTTGAACACATCATTGAATGTTTTCCTGGGAAACTACTTTTCTATACCATTTCCTCGAGCAGCCCCTGTGAGCTCTTCAAACTGGATCAGCTGTCCGTCATCTGTAACGTTGGACAGGAAGCTCACTGTGCATGTGCTGGGCCACATCTTCATCGGGGTTTAAACCAAATTCCCGGTATCTTGAGGGCACCTCTGCAATGACAGCAATCAAAAGCTGATCTGGAGGCCTTGGAAGACTTTTACTCTCAGCTTCCACATTAGCTAAGCCTCGTGTCTCCCCATAACTGTACCCCTGGGACAAGAGGTTCACCACCAGGGTGAACTGCAGTCAGAGGATACCCCACACTCCACTTGCTGCCAGCCTTGAACTGGGGTGTGAACATGACCAAAGCGCCAGGCTCTGGTCCCCCACAGGCTGCATTTGTGGTGGGTGGGTGTGGGCCCGTCCACGAAGACTCCTCACTCTCCACACAGAGAACACAGAGGGGACAGGGGGCTGCCCAGGTGGAAGCCAAATGGTGGTCTAGCTGGAACTGAACCCCCTGAGCCTCTCTGGGCCATCTATGGGTCATTCTTCGGAAAGAATCAGAGGCGCCCTGGCTGACAACCATTGCAAAGCTTAAGGACACTGTCATTGTGTGATTTCCTGAGGCCAGTGCCTCCCACACCGGGGACAAAGCAAGTGAATGTGTTGTTTCTGGAGCATCTGCAACCCAGTGAGCTGAGGAGATGCTCCTTTAGAGTGTGGCTGCCTGGTCACCAGGGTCCCAAGTTCGGTTTTGCTCCATCACCAGGAAGTGAGATCCCTGCTTCGGTTCCCCACCTGTGCTTGCTCCTATAATAAAGTTCCCCAAGGGTCCCACTGGGCTACTGACTGCTCACCCAGCTCCCATGCCACACACAGCTCCACCACCACTGTCCTCACACTGATTCACTGAGACACCCACCCCCAGCCCTGGTCGGGGGTCTCATCTGGGTGCAGCTGGGGCCTCAGCTTTGAGGAGGCAGACCTGGTGTCAGGCTCTTCCTTCTCACCAGTGAGGGGACCCTAAACCAGTTATATCTTCTCAAGATGCTTTAGTTTCCCAGGTTGGGAGACTCCCAGGTGACTGGGACCTTTCAAGCATCTACCTCCTCCTGTGTCCTCAAGTGTGTGGCGCTATAAACACCTGAGGTGCCTATCACCTCGGGGCTGGATCCATGGGATGTAGGCACAGATTTAGCAGTAGGAGGGAGACAGGGAGAAACATATAGACGGCTGGTGGAGCACAGAACTCAGCACAAATAGACTCGGTCTGCTCTGGATCAAGGGGAACTCACTGCTCCTCTTGCCTGCGTCCCAGGCCCCAGGAAGGTTGAAGAGACCTGAAATTGCAACCTCATCCCTCAGGTGGGCAACCTTCCAGGGCTCCCATTGTGGACAGACTCAGGGCCAAATGCCTTGTATGGCCTGTGTGCTGGGTGTCCCGGGATGGCTCCAAGTGTTCCCGCCTCCTGTTGTCCCACCGCTGTGTGATCCTCTCTCCTTTGAGGCTGGATGGACTTTGGGACTGTTTTCTGACAACAGAGTAGGACAAAGTGATACAGGGTCATTCAGTGTAGTTATGGGAAGCCTGACTTCCACAGGTGCATTCTCTCCTGTGCTTATTCCCTGTCTCCCTCTGTCTCTGTCTCTCCTCGTACATGAACATCTCTGCATTCTCTGTCTGTTTATCTCATTGTCCTGTTAGCACCAGTAACTAGGTTTTTATAAGGGAAGGGAGCTAATAGAATCAGACTTTGCGGAACCTAATGGGCTGTGGAGAGGAATCAGACACTGGGCCTGCTTTGTTAGAAAGCTACAGCTTCACTTCCTCCCAGGTCACTTCTAAATCCACAAATTAGGCAGAAAGGATTGCTACTGGTCATCACCCAGGGAGGAATGTAACACCTGAAGAAATTCCTCAGCTGGGTGCATGCCTGGTCGAGGTCAAGATGGATGGGGTGGGGTTCGTTTCTACTTTTCGGCAGGTGCAGTAGGAACTAAGATGGAGGAGTGTCCAGTTGGGAAAAGGATTGGATAGGATTTGGAACACAGAACCCCCCCGGAGAACCAGGAAATAGATTGCTTAGGGGGAGGTTCTGTGTCAGCCCAGGAAAGACTGGGGAGTTGATTGGTTAGTTTGAAAAGGTGCCCAAGCCCAAGATAATAGACTGTATTTTGCCATGTATAATGCGCACATTTTTTGCCCAATTTTTGAGGGAAAAATAAGGATGCCCATTATACATGGGTATGATGATAACCTACCATGGGTATAATGATAACATTCCATTGGTATAATGTTTGGTATAATAATCCTGTCCATAATGCACACAGAAATGTGGGTTCCCTTAGACAAGGCAAACGCAGTCATCCCCGTTTAACAAAGAACCTGTCTCTCTCTGTGTCTATGTCTCTCTCTCCCAGTAACATGTTCTCACTCATTTTCACAGCAGTCATGCGGCCCCAGCAGCACTTGCCTGTTGAGTATCGACTTCAGAGCGACGGGCTGAGGGACCCGCTCTCCGTTACAAGATGATCCAGAGGTGGAAATCATGGGACATGGATTTTTAAGCAACAATCATAAAATTACCTTAACAAAAATTATGGTTACTGTTTAAACAAGTGAAAAAGGAGTTAATCTCAGAAGTGAAATGTACATTATAAATTCAAGTGGAAGAAAAATTATGGAAATAAAAATGTCACTTGACTAAAAACCCCACTAGATGGACTGAAGGACAGACTAACGGTTACATTGAATTCCAGGAGCTGGGGAGAAAAAGAACCAGCAATATTAACAAAGACAGAAAAGCAATGAACCTGGTAATACCTGGACATGTTCAAAGACTGCAACATACTTGAAGGAAATGGGACATTTGCTCTAAATAATTCACACCATCGCTACTACTCTTTGAGGCTGTCACCAGGGGGAGCTGTGGATCCACTGGAGGTGATCAGGGCCTGCAGTAAACTCAGATTTAATGAGCCTGAAGGCAACAAGCTCACTGGCTTGAGGTATATTTCACAGCAGGCGCTTCCTCCCAGGGCACAAAGTCAGAACCCACAGGCAGGCCAGCTGTTCTCCCCATGGCTGACCCTGGGTGAGGATGCACAAAGTGAGGGGGGGGGGGAAATAAAGAGCTGAGATTTGCATCAAGCAGGACCCAAACACAAACCCTCCCTCTAGAGAGCTGAGGGAGATAAAAGAGCCACCAGAGTGTCCAATGTCAGCTGTGTGGCCAGAGTGTCCTGGATACATTTGCACCATGACTGGGACTCCCCTCCTGCTCCTCCTCCTCCTCACTATCTGCCCAGGTTCATGGACATTTCGGAGACCAGCTTTGGAAGAATTCTTCTGCCTTCCTTTCTCATTTCTAAAGTGTCTGTTTTCATTTCAGGGTCCAGCTCTCAGGCTGTGGTGACTCAGGAGCCATCAGTGTCCGTGTCTCTAGGAGGGAAGGTCACGCTCACCTGTGGTCTTAGCTCTGGGTGAGTCTCCAGTAGTCACTATCCTAAGTGGTTCCAGCAGATCCCAGTCCAGGATCCCCGCACGCTCATGTACAACACAGACATTTGGCACTCTGGGGTTTCTGAGTGTTTCTCAGGATCCATCTCTGGGAACAAAGCCACCCTCACCATCATGGGGGACCAGCCTGAGGATGAGGCCGACTATGACTGTTCTATAGATTATGGCAGTGGGAGCAGCTTAACGTACTCACAGTGGCTCAGGTGATGAGGAAGTGAGACAGAAACTCCTGGGCCCAGAGGTTATGGGTCTGAGCCCCATTGAAGCTTCTGTGGAGGCCTCTGTAAGGTGGGCTCCTCTGCATCAGAATGTCCGTGGAAGGGGAAGGAGCAGCATAGTCATGAGTGAGAGCACAGGGCGTCCCCGGGTCACTAACGCTGAAAGGGTGACAAAGCACCACTGACCATCCCCACAGTATCTGGAGGAAATATTAACTAAACATTAACAAAATTAATATTTTTAAGAAAAAACTCACAGGTTTTCCCCATTGTTGTGTCTTCTTTTGTACTCACACAAACACTGCACTTCTGACATTTCTGGTCATGAAATGCTGGGGGCAATTTTTTTTTACAAGAAGCAAGTCTCTGTGACACCAGCTGGATGTCCCACCACATGACTCAGCTCTCACACGACTGCCTGGAGGTGGTGTCGGGTCCACAGTGAAGGCCTTCATCCCATAGGACTGCCCGCACTTCAGGTAACGGTCACAAACATGATGTCCCCTGGTTTTGCTCATGGCCTTGACTATAACTCCAAGGCTTTGGGTTCCTCCCGTGGTTTCAATTAGTTTGCTGACTCCACCTCAGCCCTTCCCCCTCCTCAAGGAAATGGGTGGCACGTCTGAAAATCCCAGGCTTCGAATTGTGCCTCTGTCTGAGTGTCCTGTCCTCACCCAGGAGCCCACCCAGAGTCACCTCTTTAGAATAGAAGGAACACTTGTCACCTATGAAATGTCAAGGTCAGGAGGCTGAGACCAATATATATTCTCTATTATCTCAGAATACTGTGTCTACAAGTAAAAGTAATGACTGAGACAGTCACTGTCATCCACAAATTAATGTCATAGTGTGAACCTTGTGTTATTTCTTCAACATCCCCATGGACCCAGGCCCTTCAGCCTGACCTTGGACACTGGGCCCTTGGGCACCCTCCGTGACTGGTGACCTCATGACTGTCAGTGGGTTCTCCTGAGCCCACAGGCACTGACTGTCCCCCTGGCCTCTCACACTTCTCTGGGCTCTCGAGCCATCCAGGCTGTGAGCTGGGCTGCAGGACATCAGGAGCAGGGAGTCCCCAGTGTGTGCCTGTGTTTCCTCCCCCATGAGGCTGTTGATGAGCCCAGACCCCAGGTGAGCTTCTCCCGCACAGGAAGCAGCAGACACATTGGGGGTGACCATGGCAATGTTCCCCAGGGCTCCCAGGTAGGGACCCTGAATTGGTGTCCTGGAAGAGCTGTGAGAGTCCCTCTAGGGGTTTGAGTCTCATGTTCTGAATTCAGTGTTGTCACCAAAACCTCTTGACCGCCTTTAAGATCCAGTCCCAGGGAGAGGCTGGAGATCACTGTTACAGAGCTGAACACAAGCCAATGCCAAGCAGATCTCCTGCTCCATGGGGACAAGTGATGAATCTGCCCTCCCTGCCCCTGCCTGGCTCATCAGTCCCCTGTCCTTCCCTGTGACCAACATCCACTCAGGAGTTTGCTTTGTCTGTTACTCAATCTATTAATACCAAAGGGTTTCATTCTCTCTAATCTGTTCATCTTTAAGGTGTCAGTGAAAATATCTGCTTGAAATACAGTTCTTTCAAATCAAACACAATTGCCTTGTTTCCAGAGTAAAACATTCCCACAATTCTGAGCAGGGGTAGGAAGGGCCTGTGTACAGCAGGTGTGACCCCAGAGAACCCAGTGGCCCATCATGTTGCTTGTGGAAATTGTGTCCTTTCACGGGACCCCGAGGAAAGCACTTCTCTGACTCACTCATGGGAGACTGTGCAGGGGTCAAGATTGATTCGGGTGGAAATAGAAGGCTGGTGCTGTGTCACATGTCAGTCTGTCCCACCATGGAAAACATTCAGCTGTGGCTTCAGCAAGGCCAGAACAAAGGCCAGTGTCCAGGGTTTCTGTTTTGTGTGGAAGCTCAGTCCTTTGGATCCCATGGGGCCTGCTCTGGGCCCTGACTGGCTGCTAGACCCAAAAGTTGCCATGGAGAGAAGACGTGAATGAACCAGGTAAGAAAGAGAGAGAGAGAGAGGACTCTGTGTGCCCCGGCATTATGGTATCTCAGGCTTAGGACCGTGACCTTTTTACAAAGAACCATTGAACTTCCCACACATCCATGGGCTTATTCTGGGCCAACCTTCTAGGCAATCCTGTCTCCTTTGAGTGGATTTTAGTGCACACATATGTTGATATGAGAATCACGGCTTCCCTCAATTTTACATGCAAGGGTTTGAGGGCATCTGATGTGTGCACAGGAGCAGACACACATGCTGACAGACTGTGTGCTTTCACAGGCAGCCAGGGGTGGGCTGCAGTCCCGGAGGAGGACAGACAGACAGGAGGGGTCCTGTGGAGGATGAGCTAGGGATGGTGGAGACAGGGAATTTTATGAAGTTTTTTCTACAATTAGTAGAACTTCAAAATTCTCCCCATCACATGTATTTTTAAATCCTCTGTCTCTGTGTGATGTTACATTTAGGTCCTGTATTAAGAGAAACTCAATATGACCAAAAGTTGTGTTTTCACTATAATCTCAAGTTTAAGCCCATTTTCCCTGACAAACAGAGACAAATTTGATGTGGATGGAGACCACAGAATGAAGTTGTCCATGGTTCTCCAACTACAAAAATGTCAGGGAAGCGTGGTGTCTGAGAGCAAGACGAGGGGCTTACCATCTGGACCCGGAGGTGGCCACTCATGAAGCCCCCTGAGCAGAGCTGAGGAGTTGGGGTTCTGTGCAACCTGCAATGGGGAGCCCCAGGGGTTTAGAGCTAGGGGTGAGTGGTCTGAGCTGCATGAGAAAGGCCCCTCCAGTGTCTCAAGGACACAGTACTCAAGGTGAGAAAGTGATCCTGGTCAGGGTCACTGACTAGGAGTCCCTGTGACTCTAGACCTGTGGGGGCCATGGGACCGTGGGCACAGGTACAGCAGAGGTGGATCCGGGCACAGAGGGACGTGCCGGTCTCTGCCTCCAACGGCCCAGATGGTCAGTTCGTCTGGCAGCCCATCACACCCAGTATTCTCCTGCTGCTAAAATATGACAGTGAGGAAGACAGTCCAGGCAGGGAAAGCTTTGTTTAAAATAGAAATGAATTTAGGACACCTGTGACAGGATTCTGACAGGAAACGTGTGACACAGGGGAGAACCCTGCAAACGTAAGACTGTAAGTCAATTTCTGAAATGAAGAAGCAGTCTGCATTCTCCACTGGTACTTGTGAAACCAAACAAAGCCATTATTATCATGATTTTCTTTACCAATTAATACTAAATTAAATCAGATCTCCATAAAAACTGTAAATGCCCTGGCTGGTATGGCTCAGGGGATTGAGCTCAGGCTGGGACAAAGGGCCACTGGTTCAATCCCCAGTCTCAGCACATGCCTGGTGTGCAGGCCAGGTCCCCAGTGGAGGCCACGTGAGATGCAACCACACATTGATGTTTCTCTTCCTCTCTTTCTCCCTCCCTTCCCTTCTCTCTAAATAAATAAATTAAATCTTTTACAATTATCTTAAAAACTTGTAAATGCATTCCATGAGTTAAAATGTTTTCTGTGTTGCTCTCCTTTGAACCCGTCACTGAGCGTTTTCCTGGGAAACTACTTTTCTATGCCGTTTCCCCGAGCAGCCCCTGTGAGCCCTTCCATCTGGATCAGCTGTCTGCCATCTGTAACGTTGGACAGGAAGCTCACTGTGCATGTGCTGGGCCACATCTTCACTGGGGGTGAAACCAAATTCAGTTGTCATAGAAGTACATGTTTGCCCCTCCCAAGGTGGGAACCCCTGGGAGTGAGATGCACCAGTAACCAGTACAGTGTATCAGAGTCACAGTATCTGGGAACCAGACCCTGGATGTGTAAACAGAGCCAGTGACCTGCTGAGCTGCACAAACCCAGCTGGGCTCTCAGGGTTTGGGACCAGGACACCAGTGGGCCCTGTGACCAGTAGGAGGCAGAGTGTTATTGCACTGTGGTCCCTGTACAGCTAGCAACTCACTGAGGACACATCACTCAAAGGAGCCTGAGCATGGAGGCTGAGCCCTGTGCTACATAATGAGGACTCGGAAGCTGTGTCCATTCTTGGGGCTGGCATATTCCCTTGAGCATTAACCTTTGTGTGGTCTCCCCAGATGCTTCCTCCCAGGGCTCTTGCAAAAGGTG
>NW_028084679.1:14243-21309 GCF_014824575.4 Sturnira hondurensis
CTGTCCACACACTGATTCACTGAGACACCCACCCCCAGCCCTGGTCGGGGGTCTCATCTGGGTGCAGCTGGGGCCTCAGCTTTGAGGAGGCAGACCTGGTGTCAGGCTCTTCCTTCTCACCAGTGATGGGACCCTAAACCAGTTATATCTTCTCAAGATGCTTTAGTTTCCCAGGTTGGGAGACTCCCAGGTGACTGGGACCTTTCAAGCATCTACCTCCTCCTGTGTCCTCAAGTGTGTGGCTCTATAAACACCTGAGGTGCCTATCACCTCGGGGCCAGATCCATGGGTTGTAGGCACAGATTTAGCAGTAGGAGGGAGACAGGGAGAAACATATAGACGGCTGGTGGAGCACAGAACTCAGCACAAATAGACTCGGTCTGCTCTGGATCAAGGGGAACTCACTGCTCCTCTTGCCTGCGTCCCAGGCCCCAGGAAGGTTGAAGAGACCTGAAATTGCAACCTCGTCCCTCAGGTGGGCAACCTTCCAGGGCTCCCATTGTGGACAGACTCAGGGCCAAATGCCTTGTGTGGCCTGTGTGCTGGGAGTTCCAGGATGGCTCCAAGTGTTCCCGCCTCCTGTTGTCCCACCACTGTGTGATCCTCTCTCCTTTGAGGCTGGATGGACTTTGGGACTGTTTTCTGACAACAGAGTAGGACAAAGTGATACAGGGTCATTCAGTGTAGTTATGGGAAGCCTGACTGCCACAGGTGCATTCTCTCCTGTGCTCATTCCCTGTCTCCCTCTGTCTCTGTCTCTCCTCGTACATGAACATCTCTGCATTCTCTGTCTGTTTATCTCATTCTTCTGTTAGCACCAGTAACTAGGTGTTTATAAGGGAAGGGAGCTAATAGAATCAGACATTGCTGAACCTAATGGGCTGTGGAGAGGAATCAGACACTGGGCCTGCTTTGTTAGAAAGCTACAGCTTCACTTCCTCCCAGGTCACTTCTAAATCCACAAATTAGGCAGAAAGGATTGCTACTGGTCATCACCCAGGGAGGAATGAAACACCTGAAGAAATTCCTCAGCTGGGTGCATGCCTGGTCGAGGTCAAGATGGATGGGGTGGTGTTTGCTTCTACTTTTCGGCAGGTGCACTAGGAACTAAGATGGAGGAGTGTCCAGTTGGGAAAAGGATTGGATAGGATTTGGAACACAGAACCCCCTGGAGAACCAGGAAATAGATTGCTTAGGGGGAGGTTCTGTGTCAGCCCAGGAAAGACTGGGGAGTTGATTGGTTAGTTTGAAAAGGTGCCCAAGCCCAAGATAATAGACTGTATTTTGCCATGTATAATGCGCACATTTTTTGCCCAATTTTTGAGGGAAAAATAAGGATGCCCAATATACATGGGTATGATGATAACCTACCATGGGTATAATGATAACATTCCATTGGTATAATGTTTGGTATAATAATCCTGTCCATAATGCACACAGAAATGTGGGTGCCCTTAGACAAGGCAAACAGAATCATCCCCGTTTAACAAAGAACCTGTCTCTCTCTGTGTCTCTGTCTCTCTCTCCCAGTAACATGTTCTCACTCATTTTCACAGCAGTCATGCGGCCCCAGCAGCGCTTGCCTGTTGAGTATCGACTTCAGAGCGATGGGCTGAGGGACCCGCTCTCCGTTACAAGATGACCCAGAGGTGGAAATCATGGGACATGGATTTTTAAGCAACAATCATAAAATTACCTTAACAAAAATTATGGTTACTGTTTAAACAAGTGAAAAAGGAGTTAATCTCAGAAGTGAAATGTACATTATAAATTCAAGTGGAAGAAAAATTATGGAAATAAAAATGTCACTTGACTAAAAACCCCACTAGATGGATTGAAGGACAGACTAACGGTTACATTGAATTCCAGGAGCTGGGGAGAAAAAGAACCAGCAATATTAACAAAGACAGAAAAGCAATGAACCTGGTAATACCTGGACATGTTCAAAGACTGCAACATACTTGAAGGAAATGGGACATTTGCTCTAAATAATTCACACTATCGCTACTACTCTTTGAGGCTGTCACCAGGGGGAGCTGTGGATCCACTGGAGGTGATCAGGGCCTGCAGTAAATTCAGATTTAATGAGCCTGAAGGCAAGAAGCTCACTGGCTTGAGGTATATTTCACAGCAGGCGCTTCCTCCCAGGGCACAAACTCAGAACCCACATGCAGGCCAGCTGTTCTCCCCATGGCTGACCCTGGGTGAGGATGCAGGACAGTGAGGGTGGGGGAAATAAAGAGCTGAGATTTGCATCAAGCATGACCCAAACACAAACCCTCTCTCTCCAGGGAGCTGAGGGAGATAAAAGAGACACCAGAGTGTCCAATGTCAGCTGTGGGGCCAGAGTGTCCTGGATACATTTGCACCATGACTGGGACTCCCCTCCTGCTCCTCCTCCTCCTCACTATCTGCCCAGGTTCATGGACATTTCGGAGACCAGCTTTGGAAGAATTCTTCTGCCTTCTTTCCTCATTTCTAAAGTGTCTGTTTTCATTTCAGGGTCCAGCTCTCAGGCTGTGGTGACTCAGGAGCCATCAGTGTCTGTGTCTCTAGGAGGGAAGGTCACGCTCACCTGTGGTCTTAGCTCTGGGTGAGTCTCCAGTAGTCACTATCCTAAGTGGTTCCAGCAGATGCCAGGCCAGGCTCCCCGCATGCTCATGTACAACACAGACATTCGGCACTCTGGGGTTTCTGAGTGTTTCTCCGGATCCATCTCTGGGAACAAAGCCACCCTCACCATCATGGGGGCCCAGCCTGAGGATGAGGCCGACTATGACTGTTCTATAGATTATGGCAGTGGGAGCAGCTTAACGTACTCACAGTGGCTCAGGTGATGAGGAAGTGAGACAGAAACTCCTGGGCCCAGAGGTTATGGGTCTGAGCCCCATTGAAGCTTCTGTGGAGGCCTCTGTAAGGTGGGCTCATCTGCATCAGAATGTCCGTGGAAGGGGAAGGAGCAGCATAGTCATGAGTGAGAGCACAGGGCGTCCCCGGGTCACTAACGCTGAAAGGGTGACAAAGCACCACTGACCATCCCCACAGTATCTGGAGTAAATATTAACTAAACATTAACAAAATTAATATTTTTAAGAAAAAACTCACAGGTTTTCCCCATTGTTGTGTCTTCTTTTGTATTCACACAAACACTGCACTTCTGACATTTCTGGTCATGAAATGCTGGGGGCAATTTTTTTTTACAAGAAGCAAGTCTCTGTGACACCAGCTGGATGTCCCACCACATGACTCAGCTCTCACATGACTGCCTGGAGGTGGTGTCGGGTCCACAGTGAAGGCCTTCATCCCATAGGACTGCCCGCACTTCAGGTAACGGTCACAAACATGATGTCCCCTGGTTTTGCTCATGGCCTTGACTATAACTCCAAGGCTTCGGGTCCCTCCCGTGGTTTCAATTAGTTTGCTGACTCCACCTCAGCCCTTCCCCCTCCTCAAGGAAATGGGTGGCACGTCTGAAAATCCCAGGCTTCGAATTGTGCCTCTGTCTGAGTGTCCTGTCCTCACCCAGGAGCCCACCCAGAGTCACCTCTTTAGAATAGAAGGAACACTTGTCACCTATGAAATGTCAAGGTCAGGAGGCTGAGACCAATATATATTCTCTATTATCTCAGAATACTGTGTCTACAAGTACAAGTAATGACTGAGACAGTCACTGTCATCCACAAATTAATGTCATAGTGTGAACCTTGTGTTATTTCTTCAACATCCCCATGGACCCAGGCCCTTCAGCCTGACCTTGGACACTGGGCCCTTGGGCACCCTCCGTGACTGGTGACCTCATGACTGGCAGTGGGTTCTCCTGAGCCCACAGGAACTGACTGTCCCCCTGTCCTCTCACACTTCCCTGGGCTCTCCAGCCATCCAGGCTGTGAGCTGGGCTGCAGGACATCAGGAGCAGGGAGTCCCCAGTGTGTGCCTGTGTTTCCTCCCCCCTGAGGCTGTTGATGAGCCCAGACCCCAGGTGAGCTTCTCCCGCACAGGAAGCAGCAGACACATTGGGGGCGACCATGGCAATGTTCCCCAGGGCTCCCAGGTAGGGACCCTGCATTGGTGACCTGGAAGAGCTGTGAGAGTCCCTCTAGGGGTTTGAGTCTCATGTTCTGAATTCAGTGTTGTCACCAAAACCTCTTGACCGCCTTTAAGATCCAGTCCCAGGGAGAGGCTGAAGATCACTGTTACAGAGCTGAACACGAGCCAATGCCACGCAGATCTCCTGCTCCATGGGGACAAGTGATGAATCTGCCCTCCCTGCCCCTGCCTGGCTCATCAGTCCCCTGTCCTTCCCTGTGACCAACATCCACTCAGGAGTTTGCTTTGTCTGTTACTCATTCTATTAATACCAAAGGGTTTCATTCTCTCTAATCTGTTCATCTTTATGGTGTCAGTGAAAATATCTGCTTGAAATACAGTTCTTTCAAATCAAACACAATTGCCTTGTTTCCAGAGTAAAACATCCCCACAGTGCTGAGTGGGGTTAGGAAAGGCCTGTGTACAGCAGGTGTGACCCCAGAGAACCCAGTGGCCCTTCATGCTGCTTGTGGAAATTGTGTCCTTTCACGGGACCTCGAGAAAAGCACTTCTCTGACTCACTCATGGGAGACTGTGTGGGGGTCAAGATTGATTCGGGTGGAAATAGAAGGCTGGTGCTGTGTCACATGTCAGTCTGTCCCGCCATGGAAAATGGTCAGCTGTGGCTTCAGCAAGGCCAGAACAAAGGCCAGTGTCCAGGGTTTCTGTTTTGTGTGGAAGCTCAGTCCTTTGGATCCCATGGGGCCTGCTGTGGGCCCTGACTGGCTGCTAGACACAAATGTTGCCATGGAGAGAAGACGGGAATGAACCAGGTAAGAAAGAGAGAGAGAGGACTCTGTGTGCCCCGGCATTATGGTATCTCAGGCTTAGGACCGTGACCTTTTTACAAAGAACCATTGAACTTCCCACGCATCCATGGGCTTGTTCTGCGCCAACCTTCTAGCCAATCCTGTCTCCTTTGAGTGGATTTTAGTGCACACATATGTTGATATGAGAGTCACGGCTTCCCTCAATTTTACATGCAAGGGTTTGAGGGCATCTGATGTGTGCACAAGAGCAGACACACATGCTGACAGACTGTGTGCTTTCACAGGCAGCCAGGGGTGGGCTGCAGTCCCGGAGGAGGACAGACAGACAGGAGGGGTCCTGTGGAGGATGAGCTAGGGATGGTGGAGACAGGGAGTTTTATGAAGTTTTTTCTACAATTAGTAGAACTTCAAAATTCTCCCCATCACATGTATTTTTAAATCCTCTGTCTCTGTGTGATGTTACATTTAGGTCCTGTATTAAGAGAAACTCAATATGACCAAAAGTTGTGTTTTCACTATAATCTCAAGTTTAAGCCCATTTTCCCTGACAAACAGAGACAAATTTGATGTGGATGGAGACCACAGAATGAAGTTGTCCATGGTTCTCCAACTACAAAAATGTCAGGGAAGCTTGGTGTCTGAGAGCAAGAGGAGGTGCTTACCATCTGGACGTGGAGGTGGCCACTGATGAAGCCCCCTGAGCAGAGCTGAGGAGTTGGGGTTCTGGGCAACCAGCAATGGGGAGCCCCAGGGGTTTTGAGCTAGGGGTGAGTGGTCTGAGCTGCATGAGAAAGGCCCCTCCAGTGTCTCAAGGACACAGAGCCCAAGATGAGAAAGTGATCCTGGTCAGGGTCACTGACTAGGAGTCCCTGTGACTCTAGACCTGTGGGTGCCATGGGACCGTGGGCACAGGTACAGCAGAGGTGGATCTGGGCACAGAGGGACGTGCTGGTCTCTGCCTCCAACGGCCCGCACAGTCAGTTCGTCTGGCAGCCCATCACACCCAGTATTCTCCTGCTGCTAAAATATGACAGTGAGGAAGACAGTCCAGGCAGGGAAAGCTTTGTTTAAAATAGAAATGAATTTAGGACACCTATGACAGGATTCTGACAGGAAACGTGTGACCCAGAGAAGGAGAGCCCTGCAAACGTAAGACTGTAAGTCAATTTCTGAAATGAAGAAGCAGTCTGCATTCTCCACTGGTACTTGTGAAACCAAACAAAGCCATTATTATCATGATTTTCTTTACCAATTAATACTAAATTAAATCAGATCTCCATAAAAACTGTAAATGCCCTGGCTGGTATGGCTCAGGGGATTGAGCTCAGGCTGGGACAAAGGGCCACTGGTTCAATCCCCAGTCTCAGCACATGCCTGGTGTGCAGGCCAGGTCCCCAGTGGAGGCCACGTGAGATGCAACCACACATTGATGTTTCTCTTCCTCTCTTTCTCCCTCCCTTCCCTTCTCTCTAAATAAATAAATTAAATCTTTTACAATTATCTTAAAAACTTGTAAATGCATTCCATGAGTTAAAATGTTTTCTGTGTTGCTCTCCTTTGAACCCGTCACTGAGCGTTTTCCTGGGAAACTACTTTTCTATGCCGTTTCCCCGAGCAGCCCCTGTGAGCCCTTCCATCTGGATCAGCTGTCTGCCATCTGTAACGTTGGACAGGAAGCTCACTGTGCATGTGCTGGGCCACATCTTCACTGGGGGTGAAACCAAATTCAGTTGTCATAGAAGTACATGTTTGCCCCTCCCAAGGTGGGAACCCCTGGGAGTGAGATGCACCAGTAACCAGTACAGTGTATCAGAGTCACAGTATCTGGGAACCAGACCCTGGATGTGTAAACAGAGCCAGTGACCTGCTGAGCTGCACAAACCCAGCTGGGCTCTCAGGGTTTGGGACCAGGACACCAGTGGGCCCTGTGACCAGTAGGAGGCAGAGTGTTATTGCACTGTGGTCCCTGTACAGCTAGCAACTCACTGAGGACACATCACTCAAAGGAGCCTGAGCATGGAGGCTGAGCCCTGTGCTACATAATGAGGACTCGGAAGCTGTGTCCATTCTTGGGGCTGGCATATTCCCTTGAGCATTAACCTTTGTGTGGTCTCCCCAGATGCTTCCTCCCAGGGCTCTTGCAAAAGGTGCAGGAAACGATTCTATCCCCCTCGGTCTGGGGTGTGGGCTGAGCTCCAGCACCAGGGCTC
>NW_028084680.1:0-532 GCF_014824575.4 Sturnira hondurensis
ATCTTGGCTGTAGGTCTTTGGATTTCATGACTTGGAATACTTCTTTCCAGCCTCTTCTTGTCTGTAAGGTCTCTTTGGAGAAATCAGCTGACAGTCTGATGGGAACTCCTTCGTAGGTGACTGTCCTCTTATCTCTTGCTGCTTCCAGGATTCTCTCCTTCGTTTTAATCTTGGGCAATGTAATTATGATGTGCCTTGGTGTGTTCCTTCTTGGGTCCAACTTCTTTTTTTTTCCTTTTTTCAAAATAATTGTTTTATTTAATTCTTGTTCAAGTACAGCTTTCTGTCTTATATTCCCAACCCTGCCCACCCCCCACCCCATGCTCCGCACCTCCCTCCCATTTCCACCCCCCACCCTTAGTTACTGTCCATGTGCCCTTTATACTTGTTCATGTGAGTCCATCCCCTTTTCCCCTATGATTCTCTCCCCTCTGGACCCTGTCAGCCTGTTCCGTAATCGAGTGCCATTGGTCATATTTGGCTTGCTTGTTTGTTTTGTTTAGATCCCTGTTAACGGTAATATCATATGGTA
>NW_028084681.1:0-724 GCF_014824575.4 Sturnira hondurensis
CACAGACAATATGCAAATGAGTAGCTGTGGCAGTGTTCCAATAAAACTTTATTTGCAAAAACAGGCAAGGGGCCAGATTTATTCGTAGGTCCATAGTTTGCCAACGCCTCCTCTACCTCATCATTTCATTAAATCCTCAAATAGCCCTTTATAACAGAAACTGACAGCACCCCTAAATTATATACATGGAAACTAAGGATTAGAGAGAGTAAATGACCTGCCCAGGTCATCGGCTCTGATGAGGCACAGACAAAAGCGCGGAGAGCAACACGTGGGAGTGGACCAGCACAGTTGACACTGGGAGAGAGGAATGAGGCAGTGCTTACCCTTCCAACGTGTCTGTAATACTTACTTCCACTGTGTTTCAATGAACAGATACACTGCCTTGTCACTTGTCAATTACATAAGGCATAAGAAAATGAAAAGATTAATCTGAATTAATTAATGAATTAATCTGAAAAGATTCCTTAGGACCTGAGGGAATTCACCCCCACCCCCAACTCTCTGTTGATCTCTCATTAGTGTGGACCAACGCCGAAGAGCTGTCGGAACCTTCAGTGCCTGGAGGCCTTCCCGGGACAGCACCTTCCGTGGAGGTTTATGTGGACCAGGACCTGGGCCTGCAGGACAAGGTGAGGGGCGTCAGGGGAAGGACAGAGCTGCAGCAGCAGCAAGCAGGACCACGGAGGGACTGCCACTGACTCTTGTTCTAGACGTGCTCTTT
>NW_028084682.1:0-543 GCF_014824575.4 Sturnira hondurensis
TTCCCGCAGCTCTGGAGGCCGAGATCCAGGTGTCAGCTGGGCCCCTTCCTCCCGAGGACCCTGAGGGGGAACCTGTTCCAGGCTTGCGTCTGGCTCCTGGCGTCTCACTGGCCATCTCTGGAGTCCCTGGGTTTGTAGAGCATCGCCCTCTCTCTGCCTCCATCAGCACATGGTGTCGTCCTTGTGTGCCTGCCTGTGTCCAGATGGCCCCTCCGGGCAAAGACACGGGTCCTACTGGAGCAGGGCCCACCCTACTGACCTCCTTTCACTGAACTAATTGCATCGGCAAACATTGCATTTCCAAATAGGGTCGTGTTGTGAGGTTCCAGGTGTCAGGGCTTCAACACACCTTTTGGGGGGAGCACAGCTCAACCCTAACCCTCAGCCATCATCTCAGGCAACACTCACCCCCCCCTGACCACCCTTCTGCAGAGGAGCAACAGAGGCCTGCTGCCCAGGAGAGGGCTGTTTGGGTGACCTCACGCAGCTTTGGAAGGAAAAATAAAACTGGCTATTTCTACATCGGCCATTCTCAAACTTCCA
>NW_028084683.1:0-1505 GCF_014824575.4 Sturnira hondurensis
ACTTTAAATTGGTCCTACAAATATTTTTAGAAATTCTGTATCTAGCACAGAAAAAAACATACCCAGGAGAACAAGTAAACAAAAAGCAATGAAGGAAACCAAGCAGAATCAACAGACAATAGAAAGCCACTTGGCCATATTCAAATGCTACAGTTATTGGGCACAGAGTATTAAATAACTACCCTACTTTCTTCAATTCATTCATGACTGGGATTGCAAATTTCAGCAGCAAAGCAGAGTTTTGAAAAAAACTGAAGTTCTAAAACTCAAAAATAAAATTATCAATATCAAAACCTTTTTGAATTGCTTAACTGACTTTTACACAGCGGCAGATAATTTATACACTGAAAGATGAGGCATTTCCAATTCATATAAAGCTGTGCAAAATGATATACAGGGAGCCAAAAAGTTAGCAAATACGAAAGAGGAGAGAAGAAATATAGCAGATATAGTCTGAAAATCTAATAGAATTCTTGTCGTCATACCAGAAGTAGAGAAGAGAGAATAAGATAAAAGTGTTTGAGAGCACAGTAGTACAGCATTTTGTAAAACTGATTAGCGATATCAAGCTACAGATAAAAGAAGCTCCATGAACCCTAAGAATCACTTTGAAAAGCTTAAAACTAAATCAATAACTAGAAAGGAATCTACATATAGACCCAAGAAAAAGCGCAGAAGCCAGCAAAACAAAGTGAAACAAAAAGAAGCAGAAAACAATGTAAAGTAACTTCATAGAAGTACAAGCCATAATGGCAGCTTACTTCTCAATATCAAAAATGTAAATCTGAGGTCAGTGGAATGATAGCATGAAAGTGCAGCACAAAATGACTTAACCTAATTCTGTGCCCCACAAACTTTTTCCTTAAGAATAAAGGAGAAATAGACTGATTCGGTTAAAACCGAAAGGACTTGCTATTAATGGAACACACTAAGGATGCTTAAAGTGAAGTGTTTTAGATGCAATGAAAATGCAGATACTGGGCGGGGAGCGGCAGGGCTGGGAATATAGTACAGAAAACTATACTTGAACAAGAATTAAATTTTAAAAAAAATTTTAAATGCAGATAAAAGTTTAAGCTTCAGGAAAAAGCTAATAGCAATAATGTGGTGGCATGTGGGTAAGTCTAATAAACTTGAATAATTTAAAATAATGAGATGTATAGAATTAAAATATGAAAAAATCAAACTATAAGTTAAGGACAGAGAAGAGGATAAATTTCAAGTTGTATAAGGTTTGCTTAACCTAATAAGAAATAAAGATTTAGAATTATGTTTAAATAAGTTCATTAGTCTTGGAGATGTTAACAGTACACATTTTATGGTAATCAGTTAAGGAATATAAACAAGGTATCACATAAACTACTAAAGGAGAAAATAGAATAATTAAAAGCTTAACCAATTTGAAAGAAGGCAAAAATGGAAAAAATAAATGAAAGAGGATGGAGAAAATAAAGCAGTAGATCACCAATTATTTCAGTAATTAAATATTTGGATTCTAAATGAGC
>NW_028084684.1:0-716 GCF_014824575.4 Sturnira hondurensis
GATCCCTCCTACTTTACTCTTCTTTCTCAAAATTGCAGATGCTATTCGGGGTCATTTATGGTTCCAGATATATTTTTGAGGAGTTTGTCCTATGTTTGTGAAATATGCCATTGGTACTTTAATAGGTATTGCATTGAATCTGTAAATTGCTTTGGGTACTATAGACATTTTGATGATGTTAATTCTTCCAATCCATGAACACAGTACATGATTCCAATCGTTTGTGTCTTCCTTGATTTCTTTCTTCAGTGTAGTGTAGTTTTCTGCATATAGGTCTTTTACCTCCTTGGTTAGGTTTATTCCTAGGTATTTTATTTTTCTTGTTGCTATATCAAATGGATTTTTTTTATTTCTTCTTCTGCTTTTTCATTGTTGATATACAAAAATGCCTTTGATTTCTGGATATTGACTCTGTTTTCTGCTGTTTTGCCAAACTGTACATTGCACAGTTTTTGGGTAGAGTCTGTAGGATTTTCCATGTATACTATCATGTCATTTGCAGACAGTGACTGTTTTGTTTCCTCCCTCCCGATTTGGATGCCTTTTATTTCCTTTTCATGTCTGATAGCTGTGGCTAGAACTTCTAATACTATATTGAATAGAAGTGGTGAACAAAGAAACAAACAACAAGTGCTGGAGAGGTTGTGGGGAAACGGGGACCCTAGTTCACTATTGGTGGGATTGCAGACTGGTACAACCACTATGGAAAACAGTAT
>NW_028084685.1:0-1097 GCF_014824575.4 Sturnira hondurensis
CCCAGGTGGGTTTGCCGAGAACGGTGGGAAGGAGGCGGAGGGGCGTGCCTGCCCGGCTGCGGGTCCCGTGAAAGGGAAAACGCGGTGAGAAAAGGTGTGCTGTGTGCGTGTGACTGCGGGGCATTTACAGTGCCTGCACCGCCCCACACTGTTTTCCTGGCAACCTTTCTGTGAACAGTGTGTTCGGACCTCCTGAAGGAGCTCCTGGTTCTAGGGTTTTACCACAAGTTGGCAAACCAGCGTAAATGCTGTTAAAGCTAGTGTTTCAAGAGGCAGTTTCCAGAGATAAGTTTATTTTCAAAGAAACCCCCCCCTGGGGGGTGGACGCATTGGTTTTAAGTGCCGCCCTGCCAGCCTCCCTGGGCTGTGTCCCCTCCCCCCAAACACCCGAAGCCACTTGAGAGGGAGCTGGAGGCCTGTGTGGGCACGGGGGCTCTTCCCAGGGTCAGAGGTACTGCACACAGGTGGGGGCCGCGATGGGTCTTCCTGCCCCTCTGCCTGGGAGGAAGCCGGGCCCCTCTCAGCAGACCCACGAGGTGCTGGGTCCCAGTGTCCACCCACATGGTCACTATTTGGGTAAGGAGCTGGCTAACCTCATGAGGCAATCAGACAGAATGTGCTGCCACCCAGAGTGCCAACGTCCTCGGACCTGAGATAAGGTCAGGGAAGGAACTCTTTGTGACGGTCCCCACCCCCTCTCAAGCGGTGAAGTGGGCGGACCAGCCTGTACCCAGGCTGCTGTCTGTGCTCAAGGTGAAGGCCAGCATGTGCAGAGGAAGAAGGAATGCCCACTGCGTGGGAACGGCGGCTCCAGGAACTGACACTCCACAGAGAGATGAGACCAGGCCGGTGTCTCAGGAACCAACGTGCGGAAGGCCGTTGTACTTTACTGTGGTTATTGCTGTGTGTGTGTGTGTGTGTGTGTGCGCGCGCGCGTTGTGCTCCATTCACCTGCTCCCTCCGTCCACGGCTTCGGCGCAATAGATCTCCCACCATAAATAAAACCAACCATTGAGTAAAAAGGCCCTCAGAGCTGGGAGACCTGAGCAGCAGCAGGCGTCTCACGTGCCCACCAAACAGGCATAAACACGCCAAAG
>NW_028084686.1:0-2273 GCF_014824575.4 Sturnira hondurensis
TATTCCTACAATTGTTGCTTTTCTTCCCCAGTTCCTCTTAAATGATCATTAGCTTCTTCCCAGTCTTAAGTCCTCATCCAACCTGTAAATTCCTATGGTCCAGTATTTAGACTACTGTCACAAATCCCTTTCAATCTTGTCTTCTATTCCATAGCTTCTGCAAACAAACAAACCCCTAACCCTGGATCAGTCCCTATAACCTGCTTCTAATCTAAACTGCCAAATTCTGCTGGAAAGATTTATACAACTGGGTGCACTAGGGCCACTTCAAGCCAACTAGCCCCTCTTCAAGTTTCCCTATGTGCTGGTTCCTTACCAACAGCATATAAATATGCAAAAATCTATTCCCATGACATGCTGAAAAACAAGCAAAAAGGTCTTTTGTATCTCCTTTCTCTTTCAAGATTCTCAAGACACAAAATCTTGATGACCTTAGGTTTGACAATGTTTTTGATGCAACACCCAAAGCACAACCCATGGAAAAAATACTGATAAATTGAACATCATTAAAATTAAAAAATCTGTTCTGCAAAAGATACTGTCAAGAGAATGAAAAGACAAGCAGAGACTAGGAGAAATATTTCCAAAGAAGTATCTGAAAAAGGACTCATCCAAAATACACAAAGAACTCTTTAAAAAATCAACAGTAAGAACAAAAACAATACAATTAAAACCTGGACCAAGGCTTTAACAGACATCTCTGTTAAAGAAGATATACAGATGATAAATAAGTACATGAAGAGATGTTCCGTATCATGTGTCATTGGGAAAATGCAAATTAAAACAACAGGATATCACGACACACCTATTAGCACGATCCAAACCCAGAACACTGAACACACAAAATGCTGGTGAGGATGCAGAGCAACTGGAATGTTCTCCATTGCTTGTGGGAATGCAAAATGGTGCAGCCACTTTGGAAGGCAGTTTGGTGATTTCTTCCAAAACTAAACAGAATCTTACCATGCAATCCAATCAATCATACTCCTTGGTATTTACCCAAAGGAGCTGAAAATTTATATTCACACAAAAACCTGCACACAGATGTATAAAATTTATAGAAGCTTTACTCAAAACTGCCAAAACATGGAAGCAACCAAAATATCCTTCGGTAGGTAAATGGATAAAGTGTGGTACATCCAAACAATGGAATATTATTCAGGGCTAAAAAGAAATGAGCTATCAAGCCCTAAAAAGACACAGAGGAACCTAAACACATATTGCTAAGTAGGAGAAGAAAGCCAATCTGAAAAAGCTACATACGGTGTGACTCCAACTATGTAACATAATGAAAAAGGAAAAAACTATGGAGACAGTAAAAAAAATCCGTGGTTGCCAGGAAAAGGAGGGATGAATAGGTGGAACACAGAGGGTTTTTAGGGCAGTGAAACTACTTTGTATGCTACTATTAACAGAGGATATGTATCATTATACATGTGTCTAAACTCAGAGAATACAGAGTACTGGAAGTGACCCCTGTGGACTTTGAGTGATAATGATGAATATAATATGTAGGCTCATTGATTCTTACAAAGGTACTGTGCTGGTGGGGTGTGATGCTAATGGAACAGGCTGTGTACGTACAGGGTGAGTATGGGAAATCTCTGTACCTTCCTCTCAATTTTGCTATAGACCTAAAACTGCTCTTTAAAAAAAAAAAAGTCCATTAAAAAGATTCTCAAGATATATATTCTTGTTTGATTTAGTTTAAAAAGAGGTGCACACAGTAATAACATCAGAGGAAGTAATGCCTGTGTGAAGAGGATCAACAACTCAAAACCACTACCACCTATCTGTTCACTGAGCAATTGATTATTACACAGATACTATGGCTAGTTGCTTTAACTTGTTTTGAGAAGTAGGAGATAAGAAAACAAGAGGTTCACAAATTAATTTGTCTTAAATCTTACAGCTAATAAAGGGTAGAAACATATCCCCAGAAAGCAAATACAGATTGAAAAAAATATGACTGAAAAGTGATTTCCTTAAAGCATTCGAAAGGTTTCCAGAGAACTGAAATCTCCCAATGTGCAAAACTGGTTTGATAACACTGGTGAAGAGATAAACCTTCTGTTGCTGCAGTGCTTAACTTACAAGCTTTGATTTTAAGCCAGTAGTTATACTACTGTAGTTATTTTCCTGAGTAATGCAAGATTTTAAACTGTAATTTACCTTGTTAACTTAGTGTGTACACTATTGTAAAGTTTGAAGATTAAACCCACAAGTTCAACACAGGTCATTACTGTATAATGCTTTTAAAAAATATTTTTAGG
>NW_028084687.1:0-777 GCF_014824575.4 Sturnira hondurensis
TGATTTATGCTTATCATCTAATGAAGCATGATGATAACGTAAGTTTCAGTAATGCATAGATTTAAAAATATAGTATCCAAAAGCAAAATCTATTTAGCAGAGGGCAGATAATGGAAGACTACTTGTAGCTCAGCCTGGGAATTACTTAAATCAGGTCTACCTTCATTCCACTGGGGGAAGGTGCATAACATCAACCCAGCTAACTGCAAAGGAAAAAAGTGAATGGACTAAGCCACACATCCCAAGATACATATTGTCTATAGAAGTTATCAAGCATATAAAGATGTTCAAATTCACTAGTAATTTAATTTAAACACTTAAAACATATGTTGAAGAAGTTACTCTCATATACTCTTAGTAGATATATATGAAATTTATTTCAGAAAAAAATTTGACATTCTCATTCAAGTCTTAATAAATATTTTAACACAGTTATTTTATCTTAACAATTCTGTTGATGGTATAATAAGAAATGTAGATAAATGTTGATCAATAAATATGTCATTGTACTATCATTTGAAGCACTGACTAGATTCTATTTTTAATTACATTATTATTTCTAGATGTATGAGTTATGGTTACTTTTTCTCCTTTTTTTGTACTTTTTCTACATTTTGTAAATCCACTGGTTAAATTATTTTGACATATCTATAAAGGAGAAATAAAAAACAGCATTGGTAAAGATTAGGTTCTACTATGAGTGAAAGTACTCAAAATGAAAATGCCTTTAACACAGCAGAAATTGTGTTCTAAGATGATAGTTAGGAAATAAGTAGC
>NW_028084688.1:0-1481 GCF_014824575.4 Sturnira hondurensis
TCAGTAGAACAGGGCAACTAAGTCGCTGGGTTGTGACGTTGTATGTGGGGGCAGGGTCAAAGAGCGACAATGGCTCTCACTAGTATTGCAGGGCAACTAAGTCGCTGGGTTGTGACGCTGTATGTGGGGGCGGGGTCAAAGAGGGACTGGCGTCCTGTCCCCCGCCTGCCGCCACAGCCCTCACCGGTGCCCCAGTTGCTGCCGTCACCTGGCCCACACGTTTCGTCCCACTGCACGCGAGTGTGCCACCGCCGTCAGCCCTCACCCCCTGGGGCCTGCGTGGTCTGTCTCACTGTGCGCGAATATGCGCCGTGGTCTGCCCCGCACCCCAGCTGGTTCTCGTCTGCCTGCGCCCCTGGGTCGGGGGGCCTGTCCTGCCCGACCCTGCTCGCTGCTGGCTCCGCCCCTCTTACCGTCCCCCTGGAACGGTTAGATGTAGTCGGACTTCCATATAATTCAATTTTCTGTCCTTTGGTTGTGTCTTTGTTTCTCCAAACCTTTGTTGTATTCAAACTTGGTTGTGGGAGAAGGCACAGTGTTTCCACCTATGCCTCCATCTTGGCGGAAGTCTTGAAAATGGCTTTCTAATAACAAGCTGAAAACACTCTTATAAGGCATAACTACAACAACCATTCTTTGTAATTAACCACATTTTAAAGCCATTTCTCCTGAACAAAATATTTTGCCTCATTTTTATCAGTGACATAGATAGGTCAAAGAGTAATGAATGATTACTACCTTTAGGCATTCAAACAAATACACAGGTTTTAAATTTGGAAGCATGGAGAGAAAAGAAAAGCTGAAAATGTTTTTTCATAAAAAATGAGATAGTCAATACATCTGGTAAAGTTGATGCAAGAGATTTTTTTGATCATCCAGTGATCTACTTTGGAGTCAAATGCTGTTTGAGAGAAAGCTATTTTTTTTAAAAGTCTTAAAATATCAAAACAAAGAACCCAATAAATGGGCTTGGTTTACTAAGCCTCTAACACCTGATTTGGAAACAGTCCTGCTAATGAGAGATGCCAGCACATTTTCAAAGGTGTGATTGATGAATGGATAAGATGCTGCATTTTTCAAAGTTGTTGATTTTGCTTGGCACCCCCAAACTGGTACTAATTCATTAGTAGTCAGAAAGTCTTACCCCTTTTGAGCCCCTTTGGTAGTCTGGTGAAGTTTATAGATTTTTTTCAGAATGATGGTTTTGATACTTAAAACACAATTCAAAGAATTGCAAAGAAAGCCGAATCTGTTGAAATATATATATGTTTTCACAGGCCCTGAAGAGATATCTAGACCATTAACCTCTGTGACATATTTAAAATTGTATCTCTATTCTTTTTTTAAAATATATTTTATTGATTATGCCATTACAGTTGTCCCATTCCCCCCTTCACTCCCCTCCACCCTGCACACCCCTCCCCCACCATCCCCCCTTTCGTTCATGTCCATGTGTCACAAGTTCTTTAGATTCTGTATTT
>NW_028084689.1:0-511 GCF_014824575.4 Sturnira hondurensis
CATTTTCTAATGTTAAACTTTCCTGTAAATTTAATTTCGTCTATAATGAACAGAGATGATTTGTGCTAAAAGAAGTGACGCCTCTGGGAGGCAAAATAAACCCCCCTCCTCCAAACGTTCTTGTCCTAATTCCCAAAACCCTTACACTTGAGACATTACGTGGCAGAGGGGACTTTGCAGGTGTGGTTAAGGATCCTGAGACGAAAAGATTGTCCTGGATTATCCGGGTGGGCACACCATAATCATTACGGTTCCTTTTAGACGGAGGCGGGAGGGTGAGAGCCGTAAAGACCTGAAAGTGCTATGTGGTTGGTTTTGAAGGCGGGGGAAGGGGCCAAGCCAAGGGATGCAGGAGGCTTCCAGAAACACATTCTGCCTTGGAGCTTCTGGAAGGAACACGGCCCTGCTGACACTGCTTTTATTAATCCAGTGAGACTTCTGAACTCCAGGGCTGCTAGAAAATTCATTTGTGTTGTTTGGAGCCATGAAGTCCGTGGTTGTCTGTTATAGC
>NW_028084690.1:0-536 GCF_014824575.4 Sturnira hondurensis
TACAGGTGAAGGTCAGTTTGGCTGGACCAAATCCTAGGTTGACATTTCCTTTGCTTAGGTACCATAAGTACGTTGCTCCCTTATCTACTGTCAAAAAGTGCTGTTACTGAACCATTGGATGACAATCTAGTTTTCTTTCCTTTATGAGTGTTTCTGTTGGATTTCCAAAGGATTTTGTGTTTTAACTCCAGTTTTATTACTGGAACATATTTCACTATTCGCACTCTGGGTCTACTTGTCTATATTTGTGGTATAGTCCTTCAAGTTATAATTTTAAGTCTTATTTTGTATTTTAATCTCAGGAGAGTTTTCTTACGTCATAACTTGTAGTATTTTCTTCGGGGGGGGGGTTCTGATTTAGACTTAGTTTTCACAGAATCACATAGTGTGTTTTGCATCATTTTGTCTATCTGCTACATGGTTGACACTTCTCATTTTTTAAAATCTATCTTTTTCATTTCTCTCTGATTTTTAAAAATGTTTCCTTGTTACCTCTGTTTTTTTCAAGTCATCTGTTATGTGTATATGCTCTTTTG
>NW_028084691.1:0-756 GCF_014824575.4 Sturnira hondurensis
GTTTTCTGCAGCAGTTTTTGGCATCCCTCGGAGGGCCAAGTATTGCCCCCCCTCGGACCCTTTGTTCGGTAACAAAACCACTCTTTTCCACCGTGAGGAAAAGGAGGTCAAGAGGGCAGTGGAAGGTCACCACTCATGGGGTTGGGGGGGTCGATAAACCGGGACAGGCTTTCCTGGGGGCAATTTGGGTCTGGAGCACTTAAAACAGGGCCTCTCCGTTGCTCTAGCTATTCCCTCTCCAGGAGTGATTCTGAAGGAGCTCCAAGGTGTGTGTGTTGGATGGGTCTCCTGGGCGATGCTGACCGCAGCCAAGGTGGTGAGATAACCTGGTGATCACAGAGAGTAAACAAATCGTGCTTAACACTCTACCGAGTGTGCCTGTGACGGGGTGCTATGGGGTTGTCAGAAATGTTCTAGACAGAGAGCAGGCTGGTAGCAGGTTGGCGTGTGGGTGGGGTGCTGATGTGGACACTGGCCCCCAGTGTCTGCGTCATTGTAGATAAAATGAGACGTTCACACGCACCATCGAGTCCAGTGGAGGAAAAGGGACAGCATGGCTTTTCTCTCAAGGGGAGCAAAGCCAGGGCCCTTGCAGTGACCACCGGCCTTCATTGGGTTCCTGGGCACATTACATGATGGTCCTCATTTACTATGCACAGGTTGCCCTAGGTGGTTACCTTTTACAGAAAACAAAGGAGCCAATACTGCTAATCACATCACAAAAGAGGGATGTTTGCAAATGAAAAGGCAAAAGTG
>NW_028084692.1:0-700 GCF_014824575.4 Sturnira hondurensis
GGAACAAAAATGATTTCTGAGGTACTTTAAGAGGGCTTGCGATTGATGAGAGCAGTAGAGAAGGTTCCAGAAGTGTGAAGGAATGAGTTTATGAGAATGGGGTATAGTCACCTTTGATCAGGTACTTATGCCATTAGGTACAAGACAAAAACAAATATTATTTTATAATGATCCCAGGAATCCCATCTCATGTTGAATACAATCACAGTTCTTAGTACCAAAAGGATTCAGGATTTTGCTCATGTACTATTTACCTATTTTTAAAAAGTCATAGAAGCATTTGACCAGATACTGTTGAGTGCTAGAATTATAAAACAAATAAAAAGTATCCTTTTCCTCAAGAGGTTTACTATCTAGTCCAAAGAAACAGAACTTATTTTTAAGATATATGTAGAGTAACTGTATAAATTCATAAATAATTAATTAGTTTTGTTTGCCTTAAAATAAAAATTCTCATTTTTAATTGTTCAAGAACTCCATATCAAAAAAAAGTTTTGCTAAGCAACACAGAAGTCTAGGCTAAATTCCGCGCTGCGTAAAGCATAGAGAAGTCAATGAAGTTTACATTTATGAAAGATCATAAACAAGAGGCCTTTGCATAATGCAAATTCGTCTATGACAAATATGAAATGCACCTGGATCAGGGTTCAGGTCCTTCTGACCATCCCTGCCTCTTACAATGCAATGTCCCATTACATTA
>NW_028084693.1:0-907 GCF_014824575.4 Sturnira hondurensis
TGCAGTGCTGTGGACATGATGTCTCCTGGAACTTGTCCCTTTGGAACAAGCATGATTTTAGGTCAGTGTCCCACCCACAGGAAGTGGACTTGGCTCACACGGCCCCCTTGGACCTGAAGCTGTCCAAAATAAGGACAAGCATGAGCACAGCTTGCACTTATGTATGGAGGAGAAGCACCTACTTGTCTGACCAAATGTTTCAGCCAGCAGTCAGCACTCAACCAGGTCCAAGTTGGCCGCTTGACATGCTGGTCACCCACAGGAACAAGGGCTGAGGGAAAGCTGGACACATTTTGCCCAAGATGACCTTGCCAGTCTCATTCAATGGCCTTCACTGAGGGTGGGCTGAGCCCCTGGAGTGGAAAGGTCACTTTGTCAAGTTCCCTGCTTTTACTTTCAGAGGTAATTTTATTTTAGGCCCCAGCTAATTATAAAGAGAAAAAGGAAGGGGGCTGCTGGTCACACTTTCATACCAACCAGAAGCCCCCTGGCCAGCCCAGAGGCTCTGCAGGACCTCTGGGTCCTGCAATTTGGGGAGGGCAAACTCCAGCTGCACATTGAAAAGCTATGGCATTTTTAAAGTTGGGTCACTCTTCTTTATTGGGTAATACAGATTGACTCCTTGCATCATTGAGACAGTTGCAGTGGTCCAGGTCTCACCTCCTTCCTGTCTCCACAGCTCTCTGGCCCCAAACCGGTGCCCCCTGGGGCCCCCTGGCAACCTGTGAAGCCAGGTGCCCTCTCTTTGCACCCACTGCAGGTGAGGGCAGGTGCTCCTGTGTAAGCAGCTTCACTCTATTCCGGACACTGAAGTACTGAGCCTCACAGAGAATGAGAGAGAGTGTGGGGTTGGGTGGGACTGGACACCTTGAGAATGGAAGGTGCGTGGCATGAGGACTTGGGATGG
>NW_028084694.1:0-1421 GCF_014824575.4 Sturnira hondurensis
CTCCAGTTAATCCAATGTATTTGGTGTGGCAGCAAAAACACCACTCAGTGGTGTTCTGAAAACCTGAGTTCCAGTCCCAAGATGGCTGTTGTTACCTTGGGAAAGTCACTCTGCTAGACTTGTTTTCTCCCCTGTAAAATGTGTGGGGAGGAGAGAGGGTTCTATGGAGAGTAACCCCATGTGGTGATCTAACCATGAATTCTTAACTGTGCAGGCCATGGCCCCAGGTGTATAACTTCTTTAGGGAAGGGTTTTAAACCAGCCCTGTCCATTGTTCTTGGGCATCTGGGGTAACGGGTCTTTGAAACGCCCTTGGAGGGAACGCATGCTCGTGTTAACTCTCCTGGAATCCAGTCTCCGCCTTACTTTCTCCAGTCTTCCTTGGAGCCCCTCGTTCATTTTAAATGCATAAAAGAAGCTGCAAAACTGTTGTTCTCTAGAGCATTCGAGATGTTGCTCCCCGGCCTATTTCATCAATTTAGCTCAAATAGGCTCTTACAAAAAATTCTCTCCAGGTTTGGATGGTTCTTTTGTTGACAAAGAACAAGACAAACAGGCCAGATAACTAAGATTTTCTCCCATGCAGGCATTAACTCTCTGATTTTATTTTACAATTTTCTTTCTTAAATTTTGCAAAAGTTAGCATTCTTTAAAAGATGGCATGCTTAAACACAGCTGATTTTCAATTTCCAAATATGTATTAATGGTCAGCAAAGAACCGCATGAGTTCTTCTTTAGTATGTTTCTCTTTTGTGTTCTTAAATGAATCCAAGCTTTCACGGTTTTAATTATGATTTCTGAAATGTGTTTTGATAACAAATATTTTTCCCCCAAATATTTTTAATTGTACTTGCAAAACTGAACATTCATTACTATATCTGGATTTTGTTGGGATTTAATATTTCTATTCTTTCACCAATATCCTGAATCTAAGATGCAAACCATGCTCTACAGTCCAATATCTTGAACAGGAGATGCGTCTATCTCAGTTGACCTTGGTTGAGTGCTTTCTTGCCAGACATGGGATGGATGGTCTCACTTTACTGGGTTCTGAATGAGTGAATGAATGTGAACAGGTGCTTGTTCCCAGTGACCTCAGAACTTCCTGAAAGTTAGTAGACATGGGTTCCTTCGTGATTTAACGATTCTGCTTTTCAATTTACCTAAGTAGAAACTTGTATTATTCATTCCAAACTTTCATCACACAGACAAATGGTCTTGGATGGCCATATGGTCTTGGATGACCATAGCAAATGGGAAGATATGCAGACATCACACAATCACACAGAATTGACTGATGAACAGGAAATTTGGATTGTACCACTTGCTTACTTGATATATATACATGATCTGTTTGTTTTACAGTTTATTCTTTTATTTCCAGAAATGAATATTTTCTATTATTATTTTTACTAAACAGG
>NW_028084695.1:0-6329 GCF_014824575.4 Sturnira hondurensis
GATTGGAAGAGATACCCAGGCAACAGGGCCCCATGAAAACAAAGGTGCAGAATCATGACCATGTTTGTGAAAGGGACTGGAAGAACCTGGCAACTGTCCCAGAGATGCAGCTTCGGCAAGGAAATCAGGGACCTCAGGAATAAAGTGAGTCACCCAAAAGAATCTTGACTCTCTGGCTTATATACTGTGTGGGAGTGAGCTACAAATTCAACTGCCCTAATGGTACACCTACATATGGTTTGAAATAGGTGAAACACCTGGATATCTTCCGAGACAAACTCAGAACTATCCTACAGAAATATTCTCACAGCCAAGGCCATGTACAATGTTCACAAAGAATTGTCCCCATGAAAGGAGAGCTTGTGTTAAAGATTAAAAATCATAGGATGATATGAGTTGTCATGAAGGGGACTCAGCACACATAATATAGAGGAAAGATTTCACTCCAACTAACTGGAAAACTATAAAGAAAGTGAAAGTGCATCTTAAATGTACAAAAAAAATTTATATCTATAATCATTTTTAGGAGTAAATGATTAGTACTGTATTGCATATGGAAACTATTCTTGTTTCCCTTTATTCCCCTTATTTTCTCCACAAAATAATTATTTTGTATAGAGGGTCTTGTCATCACTTCACTATTGTCCCTTTCAGGGGCATGACTGAGGTTCGGAGAGAGAACAGCAGGTGGTGGAAGCTGGAGAAGGAAATACTAAGTCTCTGTGGGGGAGAGAGGAAAAATGGTCATTTAAAAAGAGCAATGCCAAAGTGATATAATATGCAATAGTTGTAACTTGCTCATTTCCTCACAGGTTATGTTTTAACTTCATTAATTTCAGTGCCCAGACCACACCCGAGTGTTGCTCCAGTGAAATGATCACACAGCCAAGGGGCTTAATGAACTCAAACTTGGATAGGCAGTCCCAGGGAAATAAACGGTCCGTCAGGCTAACTAAGTATATCAGATTTAACATTCCAAAATTCACGGGATGTAGCATTCCAGAATGTTGAATCACAAGATTTAACACTCCAAACCTGTACGTTTAACCACTCCTTTTTAAATTCCACTTTTATAAAGGGCCCATGGAAAAATGGAGATAGGGAGCAGGACTAGAAACACTCAGAACAGTCCAGTTCTTAATAAAAATAGATAAATGAAAAAGAAGTATCGTGGGCACCATCTCTCCACTGAAATGGAAAGAATTGAGTTAGTGGTTGAATTTCTTTGACTCTGTTGTAGGAAAGTCTTTTATCTCCCTTTCCTTTTCTTTCTGCCTTCTTCTTACATTTCTAAAGAGAAGGGAAATGCTGGGCAGCAGTGTGTTGTTGCTGCCACAAAGCATTATTAAAGCATAACTACCAAACCAGAAAGCACTGCCCTGTAAATTTAATGCAATGTCAGTTTTGATCTAGGTATTTTGCTCTGCAAAGAGATGCTTAATCTTCTAACCAGAACTGAACTGAATGGATTTCAAAAAAAAAAGTGTGTTGTAGTAAGGTGTCAGTACAGTTTACCAGACAAATAACCAAATACACGCATTCCCCTAGGTGGTATATGAATTTGAAACTTTGGTTAAACTACCCAAGTATTGATTGGGTGGTACAACAATAAATGGTACCACTTTACTTTCAAAAAGGCAATTAAAAAATTGGGTCATTACTACTTAAATTTACTTTTTTGGATGTCAAATCTTGTATCTTAATAAAAGTAATAGAATCAGATGGGTCAAGACCAAATGAGATCATACACATGAAACAGGAATGTAAGTCTTGGGGCCCTGGCTGGTGTAGCTCAGTAGATTGAGCGCAGGCCCGTGAACCACACGATCGCGGTTCGATCCCCAGTCAGGGCACATACCTGGGTTGCAGGCCAGTTCCCAGCAGGGGACGCGTGAGAAGCAACTATACATTGATATGTATCTCCTTCCCTTCCCTTCTAGAAATAAATAAATAAAATCTTAAAAAAAAAAGAAATGTAAGTCTTGGTTAGAAATATCATTAGAAAGACTTCAAGATATTTGCTGAATATGGTAATTTCCTGGAAGTCATGATATTTACAATGTTTAATAAGACCTACTCAGTTAATTTTTCAGAAATTACCTTAATTATCTTTTTAATACCCAAATAAATACCTAAGATATTCAAATACTTTAGAATATATAATGATATAATTAATCAAAAAAACTAGATTTACATGTAATTGTATATAAAATATCACCAATTTGTTAAGACACTTCATGAAATAATGAATAGGAGGTAGGTGAATAAATTTAGGTATTTGGGGAATAGTGTGGTCCTGATAGGTTTCAAGAAACATATTGATTTTTATTTTACTGTGGCTCGAAAGCTGCGATTTCAGATTTGGCATTGATTTAGAGTACAAGACTCACTATTTTTCATTTTTATAATAACTGTAGTAGTTCACTATTATTGCTTCCATCTTGAATGTGAGATGCAAATACACAGATACAAGCAATTGTTCCAGATCACATGACTGTTAAGCAGAAGAACGAGGATCCAAATGCAGGCTCTCCTGGTACTTTCCCACTGAACTGCTAACAAATAATGCCCGGGAGATGCAAGTGAGTGATAGTTATCTTACAATACACTCTTTTTTCTTTTGATTTTGGTACCCGAAGCCAATAGGTCTTCTACCTTCTTGAGTCACCCACTATTTTAATATCCAAAAAAATGGACTATCCCTTCATCCTTTATAAAGTCCAGTGACCTTTATCCCCTCCTCCAGGGAGCTTGTAATTTGTTCTGGTCATCATCTATTTAGTTTTCTACTCATTCCAAGTTCTTGATCCTACTCCATGTTTTATCTTCTAGAACAAAACACTCTCCCAACCTGTACCAGTCCAAATATGGTTTGCAAGCTTTTGCCACCCCCACAGAACACTATTATTTCATGGATGTGGGGTGTTAATAGAGTGGAGTTCAGCACAGGCCAGAACTGGAAACAACTTAATATAAAAAGCAGTTACTATCATTACAGTGATTCTTTGGCTGTTTCCTAAAAAGAGACTTGCTTATTGGTTGCCTTCTCCCTTAGGTTCCTAAGGAACTAATCACTATATTTATATATTCACTGCACCCCTCCATTTCTAGACCATTTACTCCTTTTGTTTTCTCAGGGTCATTTACCCTCTCAAAAAAAATTGTGACCAACTCCACAATTACTCTTATTTCATTACAGAAAATTCACTTCTCCTTTTCACATTCTTTCGACTGAACTATGCCAGGGGTCTTATTTGCATAACCAAAATGGATTTTTAAGGCATCAGGAAATTTTCCTAAAGCACCGTTTCCCTAAAGATGACGTCCTGCCACTTCCCAGAAGGCAAAAAGTAGCTACCCCATGTTTTGAATAATAAACTGTCTTGTTACGTTAGGCTCTTTCATACATATTTATTTTCACGCAGTGGCTATGAAAATCATCAGAATGATGAAAATTAGTCCTAAAATTCTTGGTTTTCCAGAATTAAAAAAAACACCCCCAAGACCCTTGCATTCCTTAAAAGCCTACCATTGCCAGACTAAATGTAGCTGGCTGTGAGATGTTCATTACCCAGCAAACTTCCTTAATATGTATGTATTAATATTTCATTCCTTCTTATGAAACTATCCAGCCTTAAAGGTGAAATGCTAAAATGTTTATTGAAGAGCAGCCAGTTAAACACAGGAAGAAAAGCTCTAGGTGGTGACTCTTCTTTCTCTCCCATGGAGTTCACACATTAAAGCCCTTATTTGCATGCACCAGAACCAAACATCTTGCCAGGGGATACATAGCCCCATGTGCCCTGCTAAGGAAGTGGTGAGCAATGTTTAAAATGTTTGAGATGACAAAGAGCCCAGGAGGTCTGGCCTCTTCCCCTCCTGCCCCGAGCGGCTGGCAATCTCTTTCAAATTGTGTGCGCACTGCAGAGTGAAGCAGGTCCCCTTGAGGGCCACCCTCACCCCAAGCAGTGTCCCATTGAACAGGGATTAAGTGAGAGAGAGCTCTGGGGCCTAGCCAGAGAATGAAAGTGCACATCACCAGTGGAGGCATGATCGGTTTAACAGAAGAAACCTCTACATTCCATGCCTCTGTCGAATGTTTATGGTGTCTTATGCAATTTTGTCAAGTGTTTGCTTTTTTAAATTAATTCTTATTCAAGTACAGTTTTCTGTTTTATATTCCCTGCCCTGCCCCCCCCAGTGCTCCCCACCTCCCTCCCATTTCCGCCCCCCACCTTAATTATTGTCCATGTGTCCTTTATACTTATTCATGTGAGTCCCTCCCCCTTTCCCCTGTGATTCTCTCCCTTCTCCTCTCTGGACCCTGTCAAATGTGTATGAAATGGTAAAAGGTTAAAATATGCACAGACCACATTCCTTTAGATGAATAGTTCACCCATCCATGGGGCATCATTTGGATGCCAAGGACAAAATCTAGATCTGAACTACCCTGAGTTCAAGCTAGCTTTTGCCATTTTGCCTAAAGCTCAAATATGTCAAAAATGTCACTGCTCTGAATGACAGGGAACACAGTGCTGTGCCTGCGTCATCCGTGGTGGCATCCAGATGGATGGGTGCTGTTGGAAGACAGTGACAGCAGCCTGGCCCCACCAAGCTCACTCTGTGGAAACAATGGCCGAGCTCACAGCCTGCTTCTATTTCGTTCTTCACTATAAGGCTTTGCTATTATGAACGTGTGATCTGGATTTTATAACATTTTCTTCACCCTGTGAAATGACTCTTTTCTATGTATATCTATTATCACCTTTCCTGGATTTCTAACCAGCTTCTCTAGAACCAACATCAGCCTGCCCATCAGTGCTCAGGCTCGATTTTCCCCCCCCCAAATATTTGGCAATGTTACAACATAGTTATGCATTTATGTACCAAAGTATATCTCCTAGATAGTCAGGGCTCTGACAGCACTCTCTTTGGTGTCCCAAGGAATATAAGTGGACTGTACACAGGTGACATTGGCGTCTCCTCCTTCCAGAGCCACCTCAACAAGGGTGGAAACCAATGCTCTGAAGGTCTGCAGCCCTGCTGACCTCCACACCTCTGCCCTCACCTAGATTTAAATGTAATTGGTTCAACTGGAGGATAAAAGCAAAACTTTTAAACAAGAAAACATAATATGCAAATCTCCTTGCAACTTTTTTTTAATCTGTAGCAGATAATGTATTGAGGAATTTAAAATCAAAATGACAGATTGGGGCTATTGAAGCAACTAGTTCAGATAATTTTATGGGCACAAACTTACACATTTTGCACAACAAAGGAAAAAGAATAGAATTGACCCATTTCCAAAAGGCTTCAGAGAACATTTTATACAAATGACAGTCCATCCCATAGTATGATGCAAGGAGGAAAGGCTAACCCTGTCCCACTTTATTTACTTTATACCAAAATAGTATTTATAGATAACTCTTTCAATTTTTAATATACAAATATATTTTTAAAGTTTATTTATAAAGAGATTTGATTGCATTTTATTTGTTTATATTTTATCCTCTTAGAGTAAGCACTGCTAAGTGTTTCTGAGATAGGAAACTAGAGACTGCACAAATAGAAAGAATTTTGTATTGAATTTAGTGGAGTGACACCAATAAAATTACATAGGTCTCAGGTGCACAATTCTGTAACACATCATCTGTGTACAGCACTGTGTGTTCACCACCCAAAGTCAAGTCTCCTTCCGTCACCATTCATTCCCCTTTCCCCTCTCCTACCTCTCCCATCCTCCTCCCCTCTGGTAATCCCTATGCTGTTGTTGGTGTCTATGAGAGGTTTTTTTTTTTTTTGGGGGGGGGGGGGCTTTTGGTTTNGAGGTTTTTTTTTTTTTGGGGGGGGGGGCTTTTTGGTTTAACCCCTTCACCTTTTTCACAATTTCATACAGAAGTTAAATTGACATGGAAAATCTGAGAGAGCATACGTGGTAAGCAGTGTGATCTTTGAAAGTCCTGGACTCAAATTCAGGATTTAACACTTACTGGGTAATCTTGGGCGAGTTTACCTCTTTGAGCTCCTGTTGTTTCCTCATTTGTAAACTGTGGGTGAAAATCTTCCTGTTTGTTCCCTTGGACAGTTATGAGAAGGGGCAATGTATGGGTGAGGCAATGTATGGGTTCTCATCATTTCCATGCATTCTAACAGGAACTACCCTTGGTGTTTGTATCATAATAGACCTGCCCTTATAATTGCTGGGCCTGGGGCAAGAGAACCAGTATAGGGGCCTCTTCTTTCTCTCTCCATCATCATCCCTCCATCTCAGCACTTATAGCATTGTGAGGGACCTCATGCATGCATGTTGGGACCCATCTGTACACACA
>NW_028084696.1:0-1008 GCF_014824575.4 Sturnira hondurensis
GGGTTCTAGATTCTGTGCAAGAAAGATTTCACAAAGTGAGTCTACGTGATATTGAGAGTATATTCCTTAAAACTAGGCACAGCAAAACAAAGGCGGGGCTTAGGAAAGAAGAAGCAACCAAAAAGAGCTGAAGTTGTGCTCCACATTGGCTCTCCAGAAACTTTAAAGGAAAGCAGTGCACCATGTTGGGCTGAGCGGACTCCCTGAGAAATAAGTCACAGTGACAGAAGTGAACCAAGGTGGGCTGCTGTTAGCTCTGGAAAGTCAGAGAAAAGAAGACTTTGGAGACAGGTTCAGTGGGTTAGCCTGGGATGCGCTGCCACCATACCTTGCTCAGCTGGTTGCAAGTCTCCTGGGAACCCTTAAAGTTTAGGAGGAAGAAAGTCAGTGCTCACATCTGAAAAAAGGAGGGGCACAGGTTTGCTCCAAGGAGTATGCTCTGGGTCCTTTGTTTTGAGTTTTCTTATCTGTTTTATTTATGTATTTGTTTGTTTGTTTGTTTAAATATATTTTACTGATTATACCATTACAGTTGTTCTATTCCCCCCTTCATTCCCCTCCACCCTGCACACCCCCTCCCCCACCATTCCCCCCCTTTAGTTTATGACCACGTGTCTCAAGTTCTTTAGATTCTATATTTCCCCTACTATTCTTGCCCTCCCTCTATCTATTTTCTACCTACCATCTATGCTACTTATTTTCTATACCTTCTCCCCCCTTCTCCTCCTCCCACTCCCCTGTTGCTAACCCTCCATGTGTTCTTCATTTCTATGGTTCTGCTCCTGATCTAGCTGTCCTCTTGGTTTGCTTTTGTTTTAGCTGTGGTTGTTAATAACTGTGACTTTGCTGTCCTTCCACTATTTATATTTTTTATCTTCTTTTTCTTAGATAAATCCCTTTAACATTTCACATAATAAGGTCTTGGTGATGATGAACTCCTTGAATTTGATCTTATCTGAGAAGCACTTTATCTGCCCTTCCATTCTAAATAGCTCTCCTGGATAGAGC
>NW_028084697.1:0-11662 GCF_014824575.4 Sturnira hondurensis
TGTCTCCTACTGTGGCCTTTGATTTAGAGTCTATTTTGTCAGATATAGGTATCGCTACCCAGCATTTCTTTTTCCTTTCCCTTTGCATGAAATATATTTTTCATCCCTTTACTTTTAGTCTGTGTGTATCTTTTGTTCTGAGGTGGGTTTCTTGTACTCAGCATATATGAGTACATGTGTTTTGCTTTCTTATCCATTCAGATACCTCATGTCTTTTCATTGGAACATTTAAGGCATTTACATTTAAAATGATCATTGATAAGTACAATATGTTGCCAATGTATTCTTTTAATCCTGCTCCCTTTTAGTATGTTTTTCTTTCTTGTACTTCTTAAAGCAGGCTCTTTAACACTTTTCTGTAATGCTGGTTTGGTGGTAACAAACCCCTCTAGCTTTTTCGTGTCTGGGCGGCTCCGTATTTCTCCTTCAATTTTAAATGTTATCCTTGGCGGGCAAAGTAGTATTGATTGTAGGTCCTTGCTCTTCATTAGCTTGAGTATTTCATGCCAATCCTTTGTGGCCTGAAATATTTCTGCTGAGAGATCAGCTGAGTCTTTGGGGAGATCCCTGGTAGGTATTTATCTGCCTTTCTCTTGCTGCTTTTAAGAGCCTCCCATTGTCCTTAATCTTTTGGACATTAATTATGATGTGCCTTGGAGTGGGCCTCTTTGGGTTGATCTTGTTTGGGACTCTGTGTGGCTCTTGGACTTGTGTGTCCTTTTCCTTCACCACATTAGAGGAGTTTTCGGTCATTATTTCTTCAAATGAGTTCTTGATCCCTTGCTCTCTTTCTTCTCCTGGTTATACTTATGATACAGACGTTGTTTCGCTTCATGTTGTCCCAATGTTCTTTTTAAAATGATCTCCATTCTTTTTAAGTATATTTTATTGATTATGCTACTACAGTTGTCCCATATTCTCCCTTCTGTGTCCCTCCACCCAGTACCCCTCTTCCCTCCATAAATCCCCACCTTACTTCATGTCCATGGGTTGTGCATATAATTTCTATAATTTTCTTTCTTCTCCATTTCTTATACTAACCTTAACCTATTTTGTACCGACTCCTTATGCTTCTTATTCCCTGTACCTTTGTGTCTGTTCTCCCGCTTCCCCCTCCCCACTGAGAACCCTCCATGTGACCTGCATTTCTGAGACTCTGTTCCTGGTCTAGTTGTTTGCTTAGTTTGTTTTTGTGTTAGGTTCAGTTGTTAATAACTGTGAGTTTGTTTCCATTTTACTGTTCATAGTTTTTCTCATCTTTTCCTTAGATAAGTCCTCTTAAGCCTTCATATAATAAGGGCTTGGTGACGATGATGAACTCCGTTAACTTGATCTTACCTGGGAAGCACTTTATCTGCCCTTGCATTCTCAATGATAGCTTTGCTGGATAGAGCAATCTTGGATGTAGGTCCTCCTTGGCTTTCATGACTTTGAAAACTTCTTTCCAGTTTCTTCTTGCCTGCAAGGTTCCTTTTGAGAAATCAGCTGGCAGTCTGATGGGCACTTTTTTGTAGGTAACTGTTGTCTTTCCTGTTGCTGCTTTTCAGATCATCTCCTTATCTTTATTCTTGGCTAATGTAATTATGATGTGCCTTGGTGTGTTCCTTCTTGGGTCCAAGTTCTTTGGGACTTTCTGAGCTTCCTGGAAGTCTATTTCCTTTGACAGATTGAGGAAGTTTTCCTTCATTATTTTTTTCAAATAAGTTTTCCATTTCTTGCTCTTCCTCTTGTCCTTCTGACACCCCTATAATTCAGATTTTGAAATGTCTGAAGTTGTGAAGATGAAGAAAGAAACATTCAACCAGAACACAATGAAGAAAGAAGAATTCAAAAAAATGAGGAGAGGCATAAGCCTCTAAGGCTCATTTTTTTGAATTCTTCTTTCTTCATTGTGTTCTGGTTGAATGTTTCTTTCTTCCTTCTGCTCCAAACTATTGATTTGAGTCCTGGTTTTCTTCCTGTTATGGTTGGTTCCCTGGCATTTTCCTTTATTTCACTTTGCATAGCTTTTACCTCTTCCTCTCTTTGTGACCATACCCAACCATTTTTGTGAGCATCCTTATTACCAGAGTTTTTAACAGATAGGTTGTCTATATCTTCATCACTTAGTTCTGTTTTTGGAGTTTTGATCTACTATTTCATTTGGGCCACAGTTTTTTGGTCGTGCTGTGACCGTCACATAGTAAGGGGCAACACTTTAAGTATTTGCCAGAGCGGGGCAACCCGGTTCTCTGCGTTGTGGTGCTGTATGTGGGGGAGGGGTCAGAGAGAGAACAATGCTGCTTGCTGGGCCATCTTTCAGTCACTTCCCCCTGCCACCCACAAGAAATTGGCCCTTGTGGTTCAGATTCCCAGGTGGATGGGCTTGCGTATGTTCTAGAACCCTGTGGGTCTCTCCAGTGAATTCTCCCTTGAGGCTGGGAGATTCTTCTGCTGCCACACGGCCTATAGATTCTCACAGTCAGTGGTTTTTAGCCTTATTTCCCTGAGCTGGAAGCCTGGGTTGCACTGTCTGTCTTGCTCCCCAGTTGTCCCTCCCAGTTTATCCACATGCAAATGTGGGACCACCCCATCTGCCAGCCACCGCCTCACTCACCTGGTCCTCCAGCTGCTGCCTTGCCACAAGTCCTCTCCACCCTATCTGCCCTTCTCTGTCCCTCCCACCAGCCTGGATGAATGTTTCTTCTTTAACTCTTTGGTTTTCAGACTTCCATACAGTTCAATTTTCTGGCAGTTCTGTTGGTTTTTGTTTTTAAATTTGTTGTTGTCCTTTTGGTTGTGTGAGGAGACCAAGTGTATCTACCTATGCCTCCATCTTGGCCAGAAGTCTCCAGAATCAGCAAACCTGAAGATAATTCAACTGATATGATCCCATGTGAGGAGCAGAAAGAGGAATGAAGAAAAATGAACAGATCCTCAGAGGTCTGCAGTACCTGGTTAAGAATGCCAGCATACTGCCCTGGCTGGTATTGTTCAGTTGATTGGTGTGTCATCCTGTAAACTGAAAGGTTGTGGGTTCAATCCCTGGTCAGGGCACATACCTAGGTTGCAGGTTTGATTTCCAGCAGATCCCAGGTTAATTCCCTGTAAATTTTCGGTGGACTGATTCCTGGTCAAGTCTCATATGGGAGGCAACCAATCAATGTTTGTCTCTCCCTCTTTCTCTTCCTCCCTCCCCCCATGTCTCTCTCTAGAAATAATGAAAAAATGTCCTTGTGTGACATTAAAAAAAAGAATACCAACATACTACACACATTGGGAGTCCCAGATGGAGAGAAAGGGAGAGTGTGCAGTGCATATTTGAAGAAATAATGAGTAAAAACTTCTCAGCTTTGATAAATAATAGTAACCTTTTATTTTAAGCAAGACAAACTCAAAGATATTCACACCTGGACACATCATAATCAAACTGTTGAAAGTCAAAGCAAAGAGAGAACTTTGAAATTAGTGGGAGAGAAGTGACTCGTCACATACAAAGAGACTCAATAAGATCAACAGACAACTTCTCACTATAAACTATCAAGTCTAAAGGCAGTGGCATGACACACTCAAAATGCTGAAAGAAAAAAAACCCTGAAAACCAACAGTTCTATATTTAGCAAAACTATCCTTCAAGAATGAAGAAGAAATTAAGAGATTCCCAGATAAATCCAAACAGGAAATTTATCACTAGTTGATCTGTCTTACAAAATGTACTAAAGAGGGTTCTTTAGTTGAAGTGAATAACAATAAACAGTAACTCAAAATCTACATAAAGAGCTCTGGCTGGTGTGGCTCAGTGGATTGAGCACTGGACTGAGAGGCAAAGGGTTGCTGGTTCGATTCTCAGTCAGGGCACATGCCTGGGTTGGAGGCCAAGTCCCCAGTAGGGGTGCGTTACAGGCAACCACGCATTGACATTTCTCTTCCTCTCTTTCTCCCTCCATTGCTCTCCTGTAAAAATAAATAAATAATATCTTTTTAAAAATCTACATGAAGAAATAAAGAAAACTGGTAAAGGTAACTAGATAGGTAAACATAAAAGACAGCTTTGTATATTTTAGTTTGTAACTCTTTTTCTCCCTATAGGGTTTAAAGTGAACTTCATAAAGCATCAAGTATAAATCTGTCCTGATGGGCACATGATATAAATATATAATTTTTATGGCAATAACAGCACAGTGGAGAGGGAGGAATGGACTTATATAGGAGCAAAATTTTCTATACTATTAAAAATAAGTTGGAATTATTCTGAACTATAGTATTATAAATTAAGATGTGAATTATAATCTCCATGGCAACCATTAAGTAAATAATTATATATTAAAATATCATATTTTAAAATAATTCATAGTTTACTGTAAACATATTTAATTGTTCTAAATAATTAAGATGTTATATTAGAAAATATTTAACACAAAATATAGGGTCTGACAGGAGTAAGGCTTGCCTGCGTAAGGTTGGTAGGGTAACAAATTTGGTGCAATAATGTATAGCTGTTGTTTTTTTCAAGATTTTATTCATCCATTTTTAGAGAGAGGGGAAGAGAGGAAGAGAGAAACATCAATGTGTGGTTGCCTCTCACGTGCCCCTACTGGGGGCCTGACCCACAACTGAGGCACCCTGACTGGGAACTGAACCAGCGACCCTTTGGTTCACAAGCCTACACTCAATCCACTGAGCCACACCAGCTAGGGCTAATCTATGGTTTTAATTTGAACGTTTCACCTAAATGTCATATGGTGTGCTTTAGTGTGATAGTGTTATGTCACGGAATTACATGCTTTGATTTTATAGTAAATAAGGGTTGTTATTTGTGCCCGACCCTGTGGGTCGTAATGGAGAACTGCAGGCACAAAAAAGTCAAGACATTAAATCAAACTGAGTGCCAACTGGGTGTCTCAGTCGGTTGGAGCATCGTCCCACACACCAAAAGGTTGCAGGTTGGATCCCCAGTCAGGGCACATACGTAGGCTGTGGGTTCAATCCCTGGTTGGGCCACATGTGGGAGGCGACCAATTGATGTCTTTCTCTCACACTGATGTTTCTCTCCCTCCCCTTCCCCACCCCCACCCTCCCTCTCTCTCTCCCTTCCTCTCTCTCTAAAGTCAATAAACATATCCTTGAGTGAGGATTTAAAAAAATCTTGAAAACAAATAGCAACATGTAAGGCCTACCTTGTTAGTAATCATGTGACATGTAAATGGATTGAACACATCCATTAAACGACAGAGACTGGCAGAATGAATGAAAAAACATGTTCCAGCTATATGTTGTCTACAAGAGACACACTTTAGATTCAACTTTAAGGCACAGATAAGTTGAAAACAAAAGGATAGAAACAGAGATACCAAGCAAACAGAAACCAAAAGAGGGCTGTAGCAGCTATACCAGAATCAACCAAAATTGTTTCTTGAAGCAGAGAATGTTATCTTATCCATTCTGTGTTTCAGGTGGGACTCGAGTCTGCTCTGCACAGTGATGGCTGGGGTCGCAGTCATTCAGAAGCTAGGGGGCGCTGTCACTTCCCAGAGGGCCCACTCACACACAGGCTGCTGGTGCTGGCTGCTGGCTGGGGCTCCAGTTCTCCTGAACACGGGCCTTTCCTTGTGGCAGTTTGGGCTTCCTGACAGGGAGGCAGCTGGGCTCCAGGAAGGAGTGTTTGAAGCAGAGGAGGTGGAAGTGGCAGTTCTTTCATTTTTTCTAAAGTTTTATTTTATTCTCATTCAAGAAAGAGGGGAAAGGAGAGAAGGAAAAAATACTTCATATGAGAGAGAAACTCTAATCGCTGTCTGCTGCACGCACCCCAGTGGGGGTTGGGGGATTGAACCCGCAACCTGGCCCTGTGCCCTGACCGGGAATCGCACCATCAGTCTTTCTGGACGATGCCTCACCAGCTGAGCCAGGCCAGCCAGGGCCGTGGCGATTCTGTTGAAGCCCAGCCTTGAAAGCCTCACAGCGTCACTACTGACACTTTCTGTTGATCAATCCATGTCAGCGAGCCAGCAGCTCGAAGGGAGGGAAGTGGACTCTTGGTGGAAGGAGTGGCAAAGAATCTGCAACCATCCTTAGCTCACAGACAAGCCATCCCGGATGGCTGCCCTCAGGATTCCTCACTCAGCCCTCCTCCCTGAACCAACGCAGATCCAGGGATGGTCTTGCCACCAGCCTGGGATCTGTTCCAGTTGCTGCAAAGGAGAGATTTTGTTTTTGTACCTGAGGGTGTGCTCCTCACCCTCAAGGCATGCATTTTGTTGCTCCTCACATTTGGGTGTGTGAGTGTGTGAGTGTGTGTGTGTGTGTGAGAGAGAGAGAGAGAGAGAGAGGAAAACGGGAGGCTGCACAGGGCACAGAGATGAGGAGCACAGACTCTGCAGCCAGACGGCCTTGCTGTGAATTCCGCCTCTGCAACCTACCACCTGGCTGACCTTGGGCAGTCACTTCACCTTCCTGAGCCTCAGCGTCGCTGTGAGTGCTGTGTGAGCCTTCGCCACTGCTGTCCTGTTGCTGTTACCGACTTTCTCATCTCAGTGGCAGGCTCGCTCTGAGTCAGCCTCAACCCCTTCGCCTGCTGCTGCTGCCTCTACTGTCACCATGGGCTGTCCCACCACTGCTGTCCCTGAGGATGTCAGCCTTGTGCCTCATTCTCCATGTTTCTCCTAGTTGATTTTTGAGAGGGAGGAAAATGCTCATTGCATTTTATTTGATGGTGGTGAGACCCTCCTGGTCCCTGGTGGGTTCCCTCTGGGGGGAGATTTGTCTCCTGTGTTCAGGGAGACGCGGGCACGTCAGAGTGTCCTCCTTGCACCACTTGTTTCTCAAGCACCTACAATTTAAGATCATCAATGTGCCAAAGTGGCCTCTTGGAGTGACATATTCCTGTCCTTGTCAATTACATATACCCATCTGAATCTAAACACATGTTGAATGAACACAGTAAGTTACAAAAGTATCCTTTTCAAGCAGGTTCTTAACCCTAAGCTACAGACTGACTGACACTGAGAAAGGATTGGGAGGATAGTGGGTCATTCGCTGTCTCGAGGGGAGCGGAGATCCAGGAGTACACGGCCCCACTGCACAGCCGCAGGCCTCTAGGGACTCTGGTGACCAACTCTGCCAGGGGTCAGGGTCTCATGGGAGAGCCTCCGTCATATGTCTGTCCCCACCTTGGAGAAGGGCTGGGACGGTGGGCAGTTGGCTTTTGATTTTAGCTTTTATGGTAGAGGGGACTCTTGCTCCCCCTGGAAAGGGGCCTCAGATGCTGAGCAGCCAGAAGAATGAGAAAAGGCCACATACCGTATTTTGCCGTGTATACTGCGCACCATGTTTGTGTGCATTATACACGGATTGTTATGCCCATGGTATGTAATCATTATACTCATGTGTAATGCACATCCTTATTTTTCCCTAAAAATTTGCCCCCAAGACTGCACATTAACAGAGCAAAATATGGTAGCTATTATTTATGCAAAACTTACAAACACGCAAAGCAATGGTTTGAATTCTTTGCAGGTAAAAACTCAGTTAATAAAGCACACCACATTCATGGGAATGACATGCACCAACTCCAGGATACCAGGTTCCCTTGAGGGGGACGGGGCGGGGAACACACGCGGACCTCCGTTGGATTTGAAACGTCGTATTTCTTAAAATGAAACCTCTGAAGCAAAGACGAGAAAAATGTTAACATCTGTTTATGCTTGGAGAGGGGTACATAGTACCATTATTTTTATATTTATTTATACATTGCAAGCATGTCCTAATTAAAAAATCGCTTTAATGAATCCAAAGTATTGACAGGCCACGGTCTCTGCAGATGTCTCCACGTAGAACTACTGAAGTGCAGGCTGACCGGCGCCCTCGACAGGCCGCGGAAGGTGTTGCTGCCAGCGCCCACCTCTCTAGTGTTCTCCCGCCCTGTGCGCAGCTCCCCCGCCACCCCCGCCACCCCCCCACCCCCACGGCAACCCCGGGTCACTGGGCTGAGGTTGTGAGGATGGGGAACACTTGGCCTGGTACTATTTCCTGAGAGAAAACGATTCAATTTGCTACCAAAATTCTACGCCCTTTAAAATGCCTCCCAAGAAGTTATCTGGTTTGGAAAACCAGAGACAAAAACTGGCAAGAAAACAAGAATCCCAGAAAGTTGGAAAGACTTTTTTTAAAAAAACACCTCTTTTGTTCTGATGCTGACTTCTGTGGCCAGTGAAAGTGAATTAGCGAGACTGTCTCTACACATGATTTAAAAACTGAGCTGTAATGGATGTATGACGTTGTGTAAGGTCAAGGTGCACAGTGTGTTCATCTGGTACGTTTACTCATATACATTGCAGTGTGATCATCATTGGGTGACTCTTCCACGGCACATAATCGTCATGTATTTTTGTGGCGAGGACGTCTCAGGTCTGCACTCTCACAACTCTGAAGCACACAGTACCGCGCCGCTGCCTGTGGTCTGCGCTGTGCATCCGTCTGCAGAACTTTGTCATCTTGTAGTTGCAAGTCTGCGCCTTTAGCTTCTTCCCCAGTCCCTGCCCCAGCCCCTGGTGGCCGTCATTCTACTCTCTGTGTCTGTGAGACTGGCTTTTTTAGCTTCTAGATGAGTGATGTGATACAGTATTTGTCTCTCTGTCTGACTCTCCTCCCTTAGTGTAGTGCCTTCGGGGTCCATGCATGTGGTCCCAAGTGGCAGGATGTCCTTTCTTGTGGCTGAATATTCCACTGTGTGCAAACATGCATGTACATGTGTGTTTGTGCAGACATCTGTGTATGTGTGGATACTGATGGACACGTAGGCTGTTTCCATGNCCTTAGTGTAGCGCCTTGGGGTCCATCCACGTGGTCCCAAGTGGCAGGATGTCCTTTCTTGCAGCTGAATATTCCACTGTGTGCAAACATGCATGTACATGTGTGTTTGTGCAGACATCTGTGTATGTGTGGATACTGATGGACACGTAGGCTGTTTCCATGTCTTGGCTCCTGAGAATAATGCTGCATTTATATGTAATTTTCATAACAGGAGATCAGTTTGTCCCTGTCCTTTCTTCCTCTCCTCCCTCCTAGCAGATGACTAACACATATTTAAAAGACCATGGGCTTGAAAAGAAAAACTAAACAAATGGGACTTCGCCAAACTAAAAAGGTTCTACACAGCAAAGGAAATCATCGACCAAATAAAAAGACAACCCACAGAATGGGAGAACACATTTGCTGATACATCTGATAAGGGGTTAATATCCAACATGTATAAAGTACTTACAAAACTCAACACTAAAAAGACAAAAAACCCAATTGAAAAGGACCTGAACGGTCCCATCTCCAAAGAGGACACACAGCTGGACAACAGACATATGAACGTCACTAATCATCAGAGAAATGCACATGAAAACCACAATGAGATACCATCTCACACCTGTCAGAATGGGTATCATCAATAAGTCAACAAACAAAGAGTGCTGGTGAGGATGTGCAGAAAGGGAAGCTCTTTTGCCCCGTTGGTGGGCATGCGGACTGGCGCAGCCCCTGTGCAAAGCAGTATGGAGATACCTCAAAAAATTTAAAAAGGGTAGGGCTTGTGACCCAGCAATCCCACTTCTGGGAATATGTGCAAAGGAACCAAAAACACTACTTCAAAAGAACATATGCACCCCTATGTTCATTGCCGCATTATGTACAATCACCAAGACAGGGAAGCAGCCCAAGTGTCCATCAGTAGATGAGTGGATGAAACAAGTATGGGACATTTACACAGTGGAATTTCATTTGGCCATAAAAAAGAAGGAAATTTTACTCTTTGCAACAGTAAGGATAGACCTGGAGAACATTATGCTACGTGAAATAAGCCAGGCAGAGAAAGGCAAATACTATATGATGTCAGCCATATGTGGAATCTAATGAACAAACTGAACTAACAAACGAAACAGAGACAGACTCATAGATGGAGAACAGACGACAGCTGTGGTTGGAAGGCAGGTGACAGGGTGGAGAGACTGAGCGAAAAAGAAAGAGGACTCGTGGGCATGGACAACAGCGTGGTGATTGCAGCAGGGAAAGGGGCATACAGGGACTAAATGGTAATGGAAAAATAGAATAAAGATTATATTTAAAAAAGAAAGACTATGGGTCTGAAATGACATCAAATTGTTAGGCTGCCAGGGTTACCAACTGTTTTAGTTTTGTTCTAAGCATAGTTTAATGAATATTAGCTACTATGACACAAACAACAAATGACTCATAACAAATGGACAAAGAGAGGCCTGGCTGGGTAGCTCCTTTGCAATGTCACCCAGAAACACCCAGGTTGCAAGTTCTCTCCCCGGTCTGGGCACATGCGAGAATCCAGCAATGAATGCATAAATAAGTGGAACAACAAATCATGTTTCTCTCTCTCTGCTCCTCTCTTTCTCTCTCTAAATCAATAAATAAAGAATTTTAAATGGACAGAGGACTTGAATGGACATTCCCAGAGATGATAGATGCCAAGCCAACAATGCATCCAAAGTGTACCCACACCCCACTATGATGTCTGTCTTTGTGACTTTGGACACTTTGGACTGATCATCAAGGAAACACAGTCAAACCACAGTGCGGTATCACCTCACACCCACTAGGATGACTGCCAGTCACAACAACGATAAAATAAAGTGTCGAGGCCGATGTGGAGAAACCCGAAGCCTTGTGCGCTGTTGTCGGGACGTGCGATGGTGCTGCTGCTGCGGAAACAGCTTGGCGGTTCCTCGAAGATTCAGAAGCGGAAGCACCGTATGATCCGATGACCCCACTTCTGGGTGTGAATGTCCCAGCGAACTAGAAGCGGGATCTCGAAGGGATATTTGAACACCTATGTTGCTGGCAGTATTCCTCACAGGAGCCAAAGGGCGGAATCAACCCAGGTGTCCATCGGTGACGAACGAGTAAACAAAATACGGCCTGTACTCCCACGTAATATTCCTCAGCTTTAGGAGGAAGGCGATTCTGACTCACGCCACAGGATGGAAGGGCCCTGAGGACGTTTTCCGGGGTGAAATAGGCCGGTCTCAGAGAGACGAATACCGCATGGTTCTACTCGTACAGGGTGCAGAGAGGAGTCAAACTCAGGGCAAGTGGGATGGTGATGGCCTCGGGCTGGGGGAGGGGGAACGCGGAGTTGCAGGCGATGGGTGCGGAGTTTCAGTGTTGTACGGGGAAAAGTTCTGGAGCTTGGGTTTGCAACAGTGTGAATACACTTAAAAAGGCTGAACCGTACACTTAAAAATGGTTAAGATGGTAAATATTCATGGTTGTTTTTTTTACCACAAGTCAAAATTTAAAACTTAAATAAATATTGTATTATTTTACAGGTTTGGGAACTGAGTCCCAAGAGGAAGGAAGTGACCTGACCAGAATCTCTTCCTGTCAACCCAGAGCTGTCAGCCTGACCCCCTGGTCTTGCCGCACTTGGCCTCTGGCTTCCCCAGGCGGACGAAGTCCTGCCAAGGACCCTCGGAGGGAGCCCTGCTTCGTCACTGGGACTGAAGCCAGAGCACAGTGCAGAGCTGTGGGCCCCATGACCCAAACCAGGCTGTCCCGCAGTAACTGGGTTCTGAGGCCCAGACAGTCTCAGAGCCTGGAGGTGACATGGTTTGTCTGTCCACTTGCCATCGGGTGCGGGATCAACTGGACGGTGTGAGGTCACTGCGCACAG
>NW_028084698.1:0-202769 GCF_014824575.4 Sturnira hondurensis
TTTCACATCACTCTTCAACAAGCCTTTAGTGTAAGAAGTTCTGTGACAGTCATAGACTACCTGTTTCTGTTCTAATCCGAAACATCTCGAAGAAAAGCCTTACGATCTATCTTATCCTCCCACCCCCCAAAAACAAGGTTTTACTTACTTTCTGAAGCTCTATTGCAGCTTCTCTAAAGAAAGAGTAAGCCTCCGTCTCTGAATTCTCAGCCTTCCTCGCCCAGGGTGTGTTGGGAAGAGATGCCCGCCATCCTCGCTCTCTGGCTGGTGGAGCCCACTCCCGCACACCACCCGCTCTTCCTCTCAGGCAAAACAGCAGAGGTCGAACAGACGGGTTCGAGGGCCACACAGCCTGGATTCCAACACAGCCTGAGCTCTGTGACTCTTGAGCAAGTTTCTCGGCTCCTCTAAGCTTCGATGTCCTTGCCTTTAAAAGAGGGGTGATAAACATCTAGTGGGGTTATTGCTGTAATGCGCAAAATCCTTAGAATGGTGCCTGACAAATCATAAGCACCCTGTTACCTTTCAGTACTTAGGAGTGGAGATCAAACGGTGTTGTTTGAACGTATGGCCACTAGATGGCAGCCTCCTCATTTCTGCAGCACGAACCTTTCCCCGCCCCCCCACCCCCACCCCCACCCCCGCAGAGGTATTTGCGACTCAACATTCAACACACCATTCATTTGTCTGTGTTCACTGACATTTCCCCCCACTTTCACCTCTTGGTTTAAGCCCCATATTATCCTTTGAAATTCCAGGAACACAGCTCTTGATCCTCTTATGAAGCCACCTCTAAAACGCTATGCTGAAGCTATTCTTAATCGAGAGCTGCTAATCTTATTTAGTAATTACAAGCATTAATACCGAAGCAACGTTGGTTGTGGAAGGGGTCAACTGCCTGATCTTTGCTCTCATTTCTCTGCTCTGGCTCAAAAGAAGACCAGATGGCGTCAAATGTGGCCTCCCTCTCACGTCATGTGTTTGCCTGCCCACTGCCTGAAGACAGGACCGTAAATCTGTGGAACAACAAACAGTTCAGTGTTATCAATATTTACGGAGACACTGTATATGTGAGATACTGTGCCTGGTGGTAAGACTATAAAGGCAAGCAATAACCATATAGATGCAAAAAAAGTATTTATTAGCACATCTACTAGGTCTTTCTAGAAATAAAATATTAATGTTTTAATAAACTCAACAGCTTATGCTAAAACTGAGATAGAATAACAAAGGTCCTTAAATAATTCATCTCAACCATATATTAAGGCATACTGCTAAGTTTAGTCGGACTAATAGAATAGGAGAATAACCATAAAAAAATCCCCCAGAAGTTAAGATATGCTAAAAAGTGAACCATATATAAGTGGACAAAGACAGATTATTTATGGATTCCGGGAGTGAGGCTCACTGTTTGGAGAAAAACAAAGTTGGATGCCTTTCTCTTGCATACAAAGGTAGATCTTCCTCATACCATGGCCAATCTAAATGGATAAAAGGCCCAAATGTGGAAGGTAAAATTATCAAGTTCACAGAAGAAAATATGAAATAATTTTGTGACTAAGGGGTGGAGAATGGCTTATTACACAAGATCCCCAAAACTCAAACACTGATTGGTGCTCCCTTCCATGAAAGGTGCAGATGACAGTTGGAGAGACGTTTGCAACATCTACACGTGACCGGAGACCAGGAGCCAGACAGTACATGAAAAACTGGTGTGAGCATGTGCGTGCACACACGGGGGAAAATGCAAATGGCCAACAAACAAGACAGGGCTCATCCTGTTCTAACCAGAAATACACAAATTAAAACAACAATAACATCCTATTTCACATTCCTCAGAATAGCCAAAAACCACCATGTGTTGGTGAGGCTGTGAAGAGAGGGAAACCTCGGCACCCCTGGCGGGGTTGTGAAATCATTCCCTCCTCCTGGTGAGCAGTCTGCCAGCACTTGGTGAAACGGGATATTTGCATNACGGGAGAAAGCCCAAACGGCCAACAAACAGGACAGGGCTCATCCTGTTCTAACCAGAAATACACAAATTAAAACAACAATAACATCCTATTTCACATTCCTCAGAATAGCCAAAAACCACCATGTGTTGGTGAGGCTGTGAAGAGAGGGAAACCTCGGCACCCCTGGCGGGGTTGTGAAATCATTCCCTCCTCCTGGTGAGCAGTCTGCCAGCACTTGGTGAAACGGGATATTTGCATATGCTTTGACCCAGAAGATCCACTCCTGGGCACGTCCCCACCAACCCCTAGCTCAGGTTCAGGCAGGGACATGGAGAAAGCAGGTCCTTGCAGCACTGTTTGCAGAGGTAGCGAGTGGAAGGCACCCCAAACAGGGCCCATGGGTCGGGAAAGAGTGATGGATGGGGGGGGGGGGGTGCAGAATATTGTGCTGCAGTCGGAATCGGTGAACTAGAAGCACACACAGCACTTACATGTACAAAAACACACACACCACAGCCCTGTATACATTTCAGGAGGAGGTACTCACATCTGTGGTAATTACTAACCACAACAGCACACGTGTCTGAGAGAGCCATGTTACAGAGCAGTAAAGCCTGAACCAGTCTCTTAATCTCTCTGTTGAATCATTTTCTTCACCGGAAAAGTGGGAAATGATAGTGATAACTACTCAGTGGGGCTGTTGTGGAGATTAGCTGAGTTAAAATAAAGAGTTTAAACAACGCTTGGCCGTAAGTACTCACTAAATAGTGGTGTTATTACTAACGTCCATAATAATGAGTGGGAGGTTCAAGAGTGAGAGAGAAAAATAAAATAAAAGAAACAATGGTGGGGCTCTGCCCAGGTGGCTCAGTGGCTTGGAGCATCTTCTCATACATGGAAAGGTTGCAGGTTTGATCCCCAATCGGGGTGCATATGGGAGGCAACCAATCGATGTTTCTCTCTCACATGGATGTTTCTCTCTCTCTCTCCCTTCCTCTCTCTCAAAAAAAAATCAGCAGACATATCCTCAAGTGAGGATTAAAAAAAAACAAGGGTGGGGACTTGTATGCATAACAGTGAGCTAGGAATTGAAGGGATGGATTAACTCAACCTTCTTTGTCCCTGAGGTTAAAACACACACACACACACAACACACACACACACACACACACACACACTTCCTCCCTGCAGTTTACAATAGAGTGGGAGGTATGGAAAAGTCCAGTGTGCTGTGACAAAGGCTGTGACAAGAGAACACACAGGTGACACAAGAACCCTTAAAGAGAGACACTTAGCCCACAGCTTCATGAAAGGACCCTGGAGGGTAGGAGTCTTGGGGACAGGATGACTTAAGGCTTATGATTTGGGACCAGAGTTTGGATCGCAGTTGTGCCTCTTCCTAGTGGATACGATTTTTGGCATTATATCTCAGAGCAATGATGTGTAGAAAACACTTACTCCTGAAGGACAAATGGCTAGAACTCCAAGGTCCCAGCAGAACCTCACTATAACTTTGCCTGTGATTAGGTCTCTCTCAGGCTAGTTCGTGTCTCTCGAGGGACAATCACCAAAACTGCCTATTAATATTGACCTTAACCTGAAGGCTTCAAAACGCATCTCCACACCGGTTTGTTCCAGGGGTGTCCAACCTGCGGCCACGGGCCACATGCAGCCCGGGATGGCTATGAATGTGGCCCAACACAAAATCGTAAATTTACTTACAACGTGTGAGAATTTTTTCTGATTGCATGTTGCAATAGATTTAACATGGGGCCCAAGACAACTCTTCCTCTTCCAGTGTGGCCCAGAGATGCCAAACGGTTGGGTAGAGCATGTTGGAGAGCAGGCAGTCTTGTTCTTTCATAATCCTCTGGAATGTCAAGGTGCAGAGGGTGGTGGTTGCATCAGACCTTGGAAGGAGAAGGCACTGATGACCGTGCTGGCCCTTAAAACCAGTTGGGAGTAATTGCCAGTCAGAGAAAAGGGTTTTTTAAGCAGTTGGCTGCAGATGCCTGCAAGTCAGCCCCCAGGCCATCACTGGCAGGAACACTGTGCGGCACCAGCTGCTGCATGAAAAGGGAGTCCCCGGGCACACATGTTGAATCGGCAGCTAGAATGTTGTTTTGTCCCGAGAAGGCGGCGGCTGGTCCGAGAAAAGGGACTTGGTCACAGGAGAGTTTACAAATCCCAAGGGCACTCACGAGGCTTGTTCATTTTTCCCACAGAAGGAACACGAAAAAGAAAAAAGGCTGCAGTGGGCTGAACTCTGCTTAGGGAATGACCTTAGACGTGAGGAAGGAAAGGGACAAAACAGAAGTTCTTTCAGCCCAGTTCCCACGGGCAGAGCAGAATAACACGTTCTCCAGCAGCTTGAAACCAAAATCCAGTAGACAAGGTTCGTTCTTGGAAACTGAGCAGGACGTGGCCGCCAGAGTTTGCTGCTGAGTTCCCAGAGGCCAGCTCCAGACTGCACAGGTTCAATTCCCCCTTCCACCACTGACAGGCTTTATGTGCCACTTTGCACAAGTTTCTGAATCTCTCTGTGCCTGGTTTTCCCCACCAATGAAATCAGGACAGTGATGATAATAGTACCTACTCGAACAGCCACTTGAGAAACGGCTTGTCAGTTCCTTAAAAAGTGAAGCACAGCCCTGGCTGGTGTGGCTCAGTGGGTTGAGTCCTGGCCTGTAAACTAAAAGGTCACAGGTTCAATTCCCAGGGTAGGCCAGATCCCTAGCTGGGGGCGTGTGAGAGGCAACCCAGTGTTTATCTCTGTCTCTCTTTCTCCCTGCCTTCCCCTCTCTCTAAAAGCAAATAAAATCTTTGGGGGGAAAAAGGGGAAGCACAAACTTACCATTAGGCCCAAGTATCCACCCCCCAAAAAGGAAAACATATATCCACACCAAAATGTATATGCAAATATTCATCGCAGCATCGTTTTTATAACGGCCAAGAACCAGAAATAATCCAGACACCCGTCGACTGGATAGTGCAGCAATTTCCAACCCTTTTCATGTCATGGCACACATGAACTAATTACCAAAATTCTGCAGCATACCAAAAAATATATAGGTTTTTTAATCTGACAAAAATAGGTATAATTTTGATTCATTCACACTGAACAGCTATCATTGAGTTGGCTGTAAACATTTTTTCATTTGACAACCTAAGGGAAAGGAGGTCAGTGACCCCGACTAACTAGTCAGGTATTGTGCCCTGACCAGTGCAGCTCGGCTGCTTGGGCACCGTCCTGCAAAGTGCAAAGTCCTCAGTTCAATTCCCGGTCAAGGCACATGCGTGGGTTGCAGGTTGTCCCCTGGTTGGGTCACATACAAGGGGCAACCGACCAATGTTTCTCTCCCTGTTTCCCCCTCCCTTTCCCTCTCTCTAAAAAATGAATAAATAAATTTTAGAAATAGTCAGGTACAGCATGCTTTAAAAACTCTTGTGGCACGCTGGTTGAAAATCACTAGGTTGGTGGATAAACAAAACATGGTGCACGCGTGCAATGGAACCCTGCTCTGCAATATAAAGTGAGAAACTGCCGGTGCATGCTACACCACGAGTGAGCCTCAAAAACATCACCCTCAGTGAAAGAAACCAGATGCTATACATACAATCTATATCATATTATGAAGTTTCCTGGAAAGGCAAATCCACGGAGACAGAAAGCAAGCTGGTGGCTTCTGGTGACTAAGAGGGGAATAGAACTGATTGCGAACTGGGGCCAGGGAACTTTTTGAGCTGATGGGAATATTCAAAGACAGGATTGTGGTGATGACGGCATGGCTCTACAAATTCAGTAAAAATTGCTGCATGGTACATGCAATAGGAACATTTTATGATACATAAATTAAGCCTATTGAATAAAGCTGCTAAAAAGCAGTACTTTATCTTGAAGGGTTGTCATGAGGATTAAGTGAGTCTTTTTTAAAGATTTTATTTATTTTTAGAGCGGGGGAAGGGAGAGAAGAAGAGAGGGAGAGAAACGTCAGTGTGTGGTTGACTCTCACGCGCCCCCTGCTGGATACCTGGCCTGCAACCCAGGCATGTGCCCTGACTGGGAATGGAAAGAAGGACCCTTGGGTTCTCAGGCGGATGCTCAATCCACTGAGCCACACCAGCCAGGGCTAAATGAGTTAAAAAACATTTAGAACGGCGTCTGACAGTTACTCGGCTCTAAATGGTCTGTGTATTGACTAAATAATGAAGATATATGTTTGTGGCTGTGTGATTGAACGCACGATTAAATCGCTAACAGTTCTCGTATGTTTTTCTATACCACAGGAAGCGCTTAAGCAACGGAGCGACTGCTCTTCCATAAAATGCATTTTAAAGTTTCATACTAAACTTGAGATCATTCAGGCGGAGATGTTAAGAGGTGTCACGTGATCCAGCCACAAGCACTGCCCACTACCAAACCCTTCAGCCGAAGTGAACTTCTCTCACTTTCTCGGGACTCGGGACAACAGCACTTTCACACGTGGCTGGCTCTCGCTGGCTGCGGGGTGGTTGGCGGGCAAGAGGTGGGGGGAATCCACTTGCTCTCCCTCCTTTTGTTCAAATGCCTACCTAACCCTTACTGACTTGCTAAATCTTCATTTAGGGCCACTTTTGATCGAAAGTTTCCCCTGATTCTTTCTCATTTCCCCAGCATCCCCCCAACACACACACACACACACACACACACACACACACACACTACACACTTTACATTGAATTTGCCAACCAATGTTTTACCTTCTGACCCCCCACGTCAAAAGATAAACTGAGTTCTTGTATCCCTGAGCACTCAGAACGCACAGGGACAGGGGGGCACTGAATAAATCCTAGTGCAGTGACTCTCAGCCAGGTGGTTCTGACCCCTCACCTGAAGCCTATGGATCCCATCCCCGCACAAAGTGCCCGGGGCCCATTGTCAGTCAATGCCCCCTCCCCCTCCCAATGGGAGAAACCATTCATCTGCTGTCTGTCCGGTCTGGAAATTTAACTCGAATCATAGGATACGGAGTCCTTGGCGCCTGTTTTCCTTCACTTGGTATGTTTTATTGTCACAGTGGGGATGGAGGGTGCTACTGATTTCTAGTGGGTAGAGGCCAGGGATGCCCCTAAACATCCATCCATGCAGAAGACGGCCCCTCAGAATCAAGAAAGACCCAGGCTGGCATGTCCACAGTGCTGAGGTGGAGAAATCCTGCCTAGGGGGTGAAAGCATGAATTAATGAATAAATGAATCACTTTTGAAACTGAATTTAAAGATTGTCCTCATTGTCCTTTCAAATTCCAAAACGAAAAAAAAATCTCAAAATATTTCAATGCCCTCGTTCCTTTCCACAATTTGAAATTTATTTCTCTAATGCTATCATTTCAGGATGGGAGAAATATCAGGATTATTATGTCAGGGGCACCAAAGCGTCTGCACAGATGCCCCTTCAAACATGACCCCCACCCCAGACAGCGCACCGCTGACAGACACCTTAACCAAGGTCAGCCCTCTTCCCAGGGCAGCCCGCATCCTGTGACTGGCATATGAGGGGGTGTCCCAACTTCGGATAACTCTGCAGGGCCATCCCAGCTCCAGAGTTCCTGTGGGGCTGGCTGAGGCCTTGGTTCAGCCGGCACCAGCGTCTGCTTCAGCCCCACCCATGCTCTTTCCTCCCCTTGCCTCTCCTTGTCCCTCCCTTCCCCCAGGTGGCGATCATAAACCAACCCGATGAAGGGCCTCCTCTCTAACCTCCAGGTGTCCGCCTCCCAACTGTGACATCAGGAAATGATGGCTCAGGCTTCTAACATTTATTCTGGGGTGTGACGATTTTTGTTGTCTAAAAAAATATCATCTAATAGTGATGGAAAGATTGGTGCCAACGAACCCCTAGTGACAGAAAAGAGATCCCTGGTTGTCAGGGCATGGATGGAGGGCAGGGAGGGTGGGACAGATTGCCAGGGGACAGACAGCAGGAAACTTTGGGGGGTGACAGATAAGTTCACAACCTTCACGGTGTGACAGTTTCACAGGTGTCTGCCTATGTGAAAACTCATTAAAGTGCACACTTTAATTATGTGCGGTTAATTGCATGTCATGATACCTCCATAAAGCTACTTGATTTTTTAAAGAAAAGGAACAAAAAGAAATTATCAAAGCCTGAAAGGGAGTCTGAAAATTTAAGAAAAAATTGTGTCTAAATCCCTACTACAGCTATTTGCATTTTTCCTTTTCTTTTGTCCACAAAATATTTTGTACACATTTTGCAAGGGTAGAGTGACAGATCAATAGATTTAGTTGGAGCATCTCACAGTTCATCACAACATGTCACATGGTATGTTGTGATGAACTGTGAGATGCTCCAACTAAATCTATTGATCATATTTACCCTGATTGGCCAAGGCTTGCCTCTTTTAATATAGCACAGCACATCCAAGATTACGTCCGTGATAATGTCAACCCCTCCCCCATGTTCTAGTCCGGTTTCTCAATTGTGGGAGCTGGCACACAGGATCTCCCATAAGCCTTGGTAAATCCGTAGGAAAATGTCAGGCGTTTAGAACCAGCGATGTAAATGCTCGGTTATATCTTGACAAATATTATATCTTAAAACTGCGTTGCATGTGTTCCTACATGGCCATTCATCAGGGACGTTTTCCTTAAAGCTAAGTGAAATAAATCATGGAAATAAATCACATAAATAAGTCTCCTTGCAATGTCCTCCCCATTCTGCCAGAACAAGTTCCTAAACACAACTTCCTTCCTGTCTCAGTTTTTCTTCTTACCTTCCTCCCTCGATCCTTCCTTCCTCCCTGTCTTTCTGGACAGATAAGATAGACCCACATAGGTCAAAAAATCAAAAAGTGTTAAATACTATGCACAACAAAATTCTGTCTCATTACTCTTTCAGAAGGGTCTTCCATCAGAGAGACCCCTTGCTACAAATTGCTACAAATCTTTTGCATTCCTCACCCTGCTAGATAATGGCATTCTTCTCCCCTGCTCTGCCCCAGTCACTTAGCTTCCCTCCTCAAAAGCAACCAATTTTTAAGCAACTTTTTGTCTTGCCATTCAGCATATCAACCAGCATACAGGTCACGTGTATACCCACACACTTAGCATTTCAATCCCTAAAAAAAAAAAAATAGCAAAAATATGAACTGTTGTGCACCTTGTTTTTCACTTAATATTCAGTATATTAGGATATCATTCAATATTAATATATCATGAGCTTCCAGATTCTTTTTAAAGTTGAACAAACAGGATGGGCCATTCCTCATGGTCACTGCAATTATCCTTGTGCCGAGGTCTCAGACCCTCCCTCCACTCACTCACACAATACGTGTTCGTGTTCAAACATGTACCAGGCGCCGCGCTAAACTCTGAGAAATATAAACATAAATATAAGCATAAGTATAAACAAATATAAACGTAAACAAATACACACAGGGTCTGACACAAATAACGGCCCCTTTTTTAATTACAAAATATTTTATTACAAAACCGTAAGCATGTAATTCTGTAACGTAACAACGTCACACTCAAACAGACTACAGGACATTTTGGGTGAAATGTTCGAATTGAAACTATATATTATTACACCCATATTATTACCCTACCAACTGCACTCAAGCAGGCGTTACTTCTGCCAGATCCTGTGTGTGTGCGCGTGCCTGTACCTATACCTATATCTGTCTATATCTATCACTTCTTCCGCCGCCCCAGTGCAAAGAAGTTCATGCAGCCACCAGTCTGAGTCCTTTCATTCCTCCCAAGACTGAATGAGGTAGGGGTTATCAAGAAGCACGTCCATTTTCACGATGGGCCGGAAATGGAGGTTCAGAGAGGTTGAGTGGCTCGCGACTCCACCCCAGGGACAGGCGGCGACCTGGAGGTGCGCAGGTCACCCAGCCAGCGCGCCCCTCTAGGGACACCCCACCCACGCCGGCGCCCCGCCCGCCTGGACCTGCCGCGGGGCTGCGGGAGGTAGGTCCCCTCCGAGAGGCTGCGCAGTGAAGGCGGGAGGCGGTCCCCGGTGCAGGCCGGGAACAGGGGCGGTGTCGGGCGCTCCGGAGGAAAGGGAAAGTGCGCCACCTGGCTTCTGGCGTTCCTGTCGCTTTTCTGCGCTGCAGTATGGGGCCGCTGCCGCGGACCGTGGAGCTCTTCTACGATGTGCTGTCCCCCTATTCTTGGCTGGGTTTCGAGGTGACGCCGAGGCCGGGGACGACGAGGGCAGAGGGAAGGGCCAAGGGCCCACGGTCTCGTGCAGTTCCTGGCGTTGTCGAAAGGGCTTTAGGACAGGCAGATAGAGAGCCAGGGCTGAAGGTCACTTCGAGTTTGTAAGATGGAAACAATCGCCGGCTCCAGGCCGAACTCTTAGATCCTAACACAGCCGTTTGCCACAATGGTTTGGAAAAGTGGCAACTCCAAAAAATCAAGGAGAAAGCCGGGGCACGGCCACCTCCTAGCCCTTTCATGTCAGTTGGTGGGGGCGGCAGAACAGGATGGAAACTGTCCACAGGAGCTACGATAGAGTTCTGGGTGTGAGCGAGTTTAGCCATTTCAAGCCGAGCAATTCAGGGGCTCCGCCTAACCCCTCCTTTGCGCTCAGAGCCTTTGGCTAATCAGTTGTCCTGAAACACCTTTCCCTGTCCCGCTGCCACACGCACGCCTTCCCTCTGCACGCTGGCTGCGATCTTTGCCTCCGCTCCTGCAGATCCTGTGCCGATACAAGAACCTCTGGAACATCCACCTGCAGTTGCGCCCGAGCCTCATCGCAGGGATCATGAAAGACAGTGGTATGAAGGCAACAGCGCCCGGGGCGGGGACTTGACGAAGTGCAGATTTCAAAGGCCCAAGAGGGCTGCCCTCCAGGGGGTCTTCATGTGGGCACCAGCAGTTGGTAATTTGCCCTCTACCCCAAACCCAGGAGGGGGCCCCCAAGCCTGGGATCCTTAGGTCCCTTCTCACAAGCAAGTACAACTTTCCACTCGTAGGAAACAAGCCTCCAGCTCTGCTTTCCCGAAAGGCCCAATACTTGATGGGTGACATTAAGCTCCTGAGAGAACATATGCAGGTTCCTCTGCAGTTCCCCAAGGATTTCTTCTCGGTGATCCTTGAAAAAGGTGAAGAGCATGGGACACAGATGGGACAGCAAATGGAAGGCGGGGGTCTTGGAGTTTGTGGGGCCAAGAAGGAGGGGCGGGACGGCTAACTGCGATGAAACAAACCCTGGGAAAACTCAGCATCAAACAGAAGGTTGGGGCAGGAGGGTGTGGGAGGAGGACACATCAGGAGACGCTTGGGTGGGAGGCTGAAGGCACCTGAGTGCTGGGGGATGTCACAAGCAGGAAAGGGCAGGCAGGTCCTCCATCGGGAAACAAGCTAGGGGAGGCCTACCTGGGAGTGCCTGTGCCCCACAGGAAGTTTGTCGGCCATGCGCTTCCTCACCGCTGTCAACACGGAGAACCCAGAGATGCTGGAGAAAGTGTCCAGGGAACTGTGGATGCGTGTCTGGAACCGGGTGAGGGCAAAGCTCTGGGAGCCCTCATGGGAGACCCTGGGTGATGTGGTGGCCCTCCCCTAGGCCTGCTTCCAGACCGCTGCTCCTGCCCTCCCCTCTTGTCCACTGACCTACTGTCCATCCGCTCCTCACCTGGCCACCCCCTTCCTGGCTAAATGTTCTCTTCTTCCCAGGACGAAGACATCACGGATCCTCAGAGCCTCCTGGCAGTGAGTGTCCTGGCCCTGCGTGCACCCAGCCCGCCCCCTCCTCTCGAAGGGAATCTGAGAATAGTGGGCATTTGGGGGTGGAGAGGACATCGTTTCACTTCTAGAGGGAAGAGGTCATTGTTACTTGGGGAGAAAGCATATTTGTGTGCGAGAGGCCAGATTACTGAGAGGCTGGAACTAAGAGGACTCGCAAAAGTATATCTCAGGGTTGAAAGAGAAAGGGCAAAATTCTCCATTCAAATTTATTTGATGGACGAAGTTACTGGGAGAGAGAGGATTAATGTTAGCAACCCTTCCTCCATCAGGAGGGATGAAGCATTAGCAAACTGCCCAACAGAAATCCCACCAGGGAATTCCATGGGAATCAGAGCCCAGCCCTTGATTCAAAAATTTAAAAAGTCCCACAAGATATTCAGGGAATCTGAGGAGTGGGAAGGCAAGAGCCCCAGACTTAGCATCAGAGGCTCAGACTTTCGCTTTGGCTCTGCTCCTAACAAGCTCTGTAAGGGTGACCCAGCCGGGCACCACCTGGACTTGTCTCCTCATTGGTTCCAAAAGAGGTCAGGAGCCTTCCCTAAAGCGCCCTCTGGTGGTAGGTTTATGCAACTATAACTCTTTGCCACCTACTTTTTCCCACCAAACTCAAGATTTTTGAGGAGGAAAATAGCCCCTCTTGGCAAGGATAGTCCTCCGCTTGTGGGAAGGTAAAGGCCTTGCCAGGAGAACTTGGGGACAGAAAGCAGGAAGGCCTGCGTTTTCTCCCGAGACCCCCTCTCCCACTAATAGAGACATGGTCTTGTTCCCTGTCACATCCCCGCAGGCCGCAGAGAAGGCCGGCATGTCAACACAACAAGCCCGGGGACTTCTGGAAAAGATCTCAACCCCACAGGTGAAGAACAAGCTCAGGGAGACCACCGAGGCGGCCTGCAAGTATGGGGTGAGCCACACTTGATGAGTGTCCCCAGCCCCAGTGCGGAGCAGAGTCTGAGGGTCTCCACTGGGTCCCCACGCTCCTGTCCAAAAGCTGCTCCCCACATGAGTCCTCCGTAGCTCTCCCTAGGACCTTCCTCTCCCTCCCTTCCCTGAGTCAGGGAAAGGAAAAGGGGGAGAGAGATGGTGATAAAGGACAGGGCATCCGAGAGTTGGAAGACTCTTTAGAGCCGAGGCGTCTCTTATCAAACACCTCCAGTCTGTTTGCTTCTGGGACCTCGGAGCAGTGTTGGCTCATAGCCTTCAACCCCAGCCTAATAAACTGAACACCTTCCTCCCTGCACTTGTACTGCTTTCTCTAGGCCTTTGGGCTGCCTGTCACCGTGGCCCACTTGGATGGCCATACCCACATGCTGTTTGGCTCGGACCGGATGGAGTTGCTGGCACACCTGCTGGGTGAGTGACAGGCTCACACTGAGCTGCCCTTGACCCCAGTCCCACTGATATTATATCGCTGACCAGAAGGACAGATTCAGAGCAAAAAATGCTCTTGGCATTTCCCACAGGGAAGCCTTACACAGACACTGGTGCTTGAGGTCAGATGGGGAAGGGTCGCCTTCCCTGCCACAGGAGAGAAGGACGCTTCTGTACCTGGCAGCCAAGCACAGCTCTTCTGAGGGAACCCCAGGGGGCTCGTGGAGTCCACCTCTGACATGCACGGTTTTCTCCATCCAGGGGAGAAGTGGATGGGCCCTGTGCCTCCAGCCGTGAATGCCAAACTTTAAGGATGCCCTAAGGAAGCAAAACCATGTGCTCACCCCTGCTCCACGGAGGGGCACCGGGATGGAGACTCCTCTGTGGCCCTGGCTGGGGTGCATCGTCTTCGTGACTCTCACGGCTGCTCTTCAGTGCCTTGCAAGAGCCCCAAACTCCGCCTCCCCTGGAATAAACCAAATGCCACTGATGCAGCAACTCTGGGTCTGGGTCTTCTGTGGTGTTTGCGTGTTCTTGTCCCTATGGTCACATGCTGTCTACTCCAGGTGTGGCAGAGGAGAAGCTCTGGCTGGGTCCCCAGCTCCCAGCCCACCTCGGGGAGTCCCTCTTTTTCTTCTACAGAAACTCCCCAGGGCTCTCTGCCGGGGACACCAGACTGAGGCAGATGGATTTCGCAAGTGTGCAGTTTGGCACTTACTGTCTTCCAACCAGCCACAGTGTCTGAGATGGAGCTGAAACCTAGGCCCCGTGGGCGTGAAGGCTGGAGGGAACCAGAGTGTGGCTGAGCCTGCGCCCAGATATTTAAACCAGGTCCAGCTAGGCTGACCAGTAGAACCAGAGCAAGGCAGCACAGGGAGAGCACCTGGCATGGCCTTGGCCTGGGGAAGTGGCTCATCTCATAGTTCCCTCCTGTCACCCAAGGACAGATCCCGAGAAAACCCCAGGCCTCCCCCTGCGTATTATAAGCCTGCTGCTCTCATACAAACCTGTAGCTTTGCTGCTCCCCCTGTGATTTATCCAAAGCCCTGGCTCTATCTGTGCCCTCTGTGCAACAGTCAGAATGCCTTGTGTTTCAACAGTGCTTGGACTTGTTTGAGGAGACCCTCCATTCAGAAGCCGAAGCCACATGTGGGCGCCTAGTGGGAAGCAGGTGCTGAGCCCACAGCAGCGAGGCTCCCTTGTCCTCTCCCTCAGCCTCTTCCTCGCCTCACACCCACTTTCCACTCTTGTCCCCGATCACATTCTCTCTCCCTCTTCTGTCCCCTTTTTTCCATCTTTCCGGCATGTTCCAGGTTCCAGGTCGTCCTTGCCAGGCTTATCTGAAGTGATGCCGGAAATACATCTGCAAAGAAGCCCTCTCTCCTTCGGGCAGATTTCATGAGATGCTTGTCTCAGCATTATTTGTGACATCAAATAACTCAAAAATAACAGTAGGAGGGGACTTGAATAGGTTATTGTATATCTAAGATGTAATGTTTCATAGCCATCAAGAACTGTGTGTCTGAGGAATTATAAAGAACATTGGAAATCTTAGGATATGATATTGATGGGGGAAAACAATGAAACTATGTATTCAGTAGCATGATGTCAGCCCTGGCTGGTATGGTGCAGTGGATTAAGCCCAGGCCTGTGAACTAAATGGTTGCAGGTTCAATGCCCAGTCAGGGCACATGCCTGGATTTCAGGCCAGGTTCCCAGCAGGGGGCGCGCTTGAGAGGCAACCACGCATTGCCATTTCCCTCCCTGTCTTTCTCCCTCCCTTCTTCTCCCTCTAAAAATAAATAAAATCTTTTAAAAAATAGTACAATCTCAGTTACGTCTTTTTTAATTTAAATTATTTTATGGTTCGGTTGCATTTGTCCATATTGTCTTCCCACCTCCTCCAAACCCACCTCCCTCCCTTGCTTCCACCCTCCCCCTTGGTGGAAGCAACGGAGGTTCAATTATGGTTCAATTATGTCTTGATACATTAAAATATATTACATTCCAGAGGACGTTAACATACTAACCCTGGAATGAAATACGTCAAAATGTTTCTATTGTATTTGCCTACCTTTTTAAATGATCATTTATTGTGGTAAACAAATGTACACTTAAAGGAGTAAAAAAAACAGAATTTGTAGACTCACCTTTGGGTACAGTTGTGCATTCTTCCCGTTGTTTTCTAAACCTCTCCATTGCTTAACTTAATCCTAAATCTTATCACAGGTTAACGTGGGATAATCTCTTATCCCAGCTGCATCCTCCCCAGATCTGCCCAGTCACCTTCGAAGACCAGCACCCGACGTCCCTAACCCCAGAGCAGAGCTCCATGTTCTCTGGAGGAGGGAGACGATTTAGACTTATCCTTACATTCATGATCTTGATAATAATTTCTGGAAAATGTCAGCCAAATGGAATCCAACGTGAATGTTGTGGTCGGAGTTTTCCCAAGACGGGTTAAGTAGGATACGTATCCATATGTAGAGAAATCAGAAGAGATTGTGGTTCAAGGGGCTGAGGACTCCCACGGTCTACCGTCTGCACTTCCAGTGGGGTCCACAGCCCAACAACCCAGAGCGCTGATGTCCGAGGGCAGGAGGGATGGATGTCTCAGCTCAGGCACACTCACCCTTCATCTGCCTTTGTGTTTTGTCCAGGCCGGCAGGGGACTGGGTGATGCCCACCCACGTGGGTGAGGACCATCTCTACTGTCTATCCCTTCGAACGCTAACCTCTTCTGGAAGCACCCTCCCAACACACCCAGAAACCATGTTTTACCAGCTGCCCGGGCATCCCTGGGCCCAGTCAGGTTGGCGCATAAAATTAACCCACAAGGTGAGAATGGAGAAAGCCCCCAAAAGCAGATGTGGTTTTTGTTTTTTTTTTAAGTAAAGGAGTATTCTGTTCTTCTAATCTAAAGAGAGTTTTATTCTTAGGCTTCCTTCCTTCCTCTCCTCCCCTTCTGATCGAAAACTGTAATATCATATAAAATCTGCGATTGTGTCAAAACCCAGAATTCAACAGTGACCACTTTCTGGCATTACAATTTAAACTCCAAGCTTACAAAAAGCACGACTTCTTAGGTACAATCCCTAGACGTGACATTTTTCTACAGAGCCAAAGTGCAAGTCGTGATTGACAACAACCGAAAGCTGTGCAGTGCATGCGGTTAACAGAACAAAACAAGGCGAAGTGTCGAGTGAAAAGCGAAGTCTCCCCTCCGCTTTTCCACTCCTATTTCTGTTCTTCTGTGGGTGTGCGTATCCTCCCAGAAATGTCCATCTTCTTTAACGCGCAGATGTCAGATGTAATGAGAGAGACGCTACACCCCCTTCATCCGTCTCCCCAGGGGTAACATCCCGCGTAACTACAGTCCAGTAACACAGCCAGGAAACCGACTCGGAAGGGAGCCGTCAACCCGCCTCAGATTTTATACCCGGTGTCACAGGAACTGTTTGTGTGTCTGCACTTTGGTTCCACGTAATTTTATCACCTGAACACCATGCGGCCACAAGCACAGTCAGAATGCAGAACATCCCCAGCACAAGAGCTTCTCAGGCTCCTCTTTCTTGCTACAGCCACCTCCCTCCCTCCCCACCTCCCTCAGGCCTGGCAAGCACTAAATCCTTCGTAGAATTTTGTCTTCCAAGGGTGCTGTAGAAATGGGGTCTGTTCAGCTTGCTTACGTTCAGCGTAATTCCCTCCAGGTCCATCCAAGGTGTTGACTAGGTTGTGGTTTGTTCCCATTCATTGCTGAGTGTTTTTCACCATAGGAATATGCCAGTCTGTTTCACTTGCTGAAGTTAAAAACAACATTTGGGTTGTTTCCGGTTTGGGGCTATTAACAAATAAAGCTGCTATGAACATTCACGTCCAGGGTTTTGTGTGCACGGAAGTTTTCGTTTCTCTGGGGTAAGTGCCCATGGGTACAATTGCCGAGTGGTGAGGTAAGTGCATGTCTCGTTTTGTAAGAAACTGCCAGACTTTTCCAGAGTGGTTGTGCCATTTTACCTCCCCACCGGCAATGCCTGAGTAACCCAGTTTCTCTGCATCCTCACCAGCATTTGGTGTTATTACTATTTTTTTATTTTTGCCTTTCTGATAGGTCTGCAGTGGTATCTCATTGTGATTTTCATTTGCATTTCCCTAAGGACTAATGACGTTGAACATCTTTTCCTGCAGTTATTTGCTATCTGTGTGTCCTCTTCAGTGAAATATCCATTAACGTCTTTTGCTGGTTTTCTAATTGGATTGTTTCGATAAATGTCCATATTGGTTTTAATAATAAGTTTTAAAATATATATACACAAACTGTAAGAACTCATCTTTGGGACAACTGGGGGAAAATAACATGGGCTTGGGTATTAAGTGATAGTAAGGAATTAATGTGAATTTCGTTAAGTGTAATAGTGACGGGGCAGCTATACACAAAAAACATTCTCATTTGTTGGAATTACATTTTGAAATATTTAGGGTAGAGGTGGCAGGATACCTTTTAAAAGATGGGAGAACCTTGGCTGGTATGGCTCAGTGAACTGAGCACTGGCCTACAAACCAAAGGGTCGCTGGTTCGATTCCCAGTCTGGGCACACGCCTGGGTTGTGGGCCAGGTCCCCAGTAGGGGGCATGAGAGAAACAACCACACATTGCTGTTTCTCTTCCTTTCTTCCTCCCTCCCTTCCCCTCTGACTAAAATAAAAATAAAAAGTAAAAAAAAAAAAATGGGAGACGTGGAAGGAAGAGATGAAACAAGAATGGCAAAATGTTAGTAATTGCTGGTGTGTGATGCCCATAGAGTTCATTTTACTATCCTTTCCTCTTTTATGTGCCTTAGGATATTTCCAGAATAAAAATGTTTTTAAAAGGTAATGTAATAAAATGTAATTCTGCAACAGTACATATTTTCACTATATCCCCAAGTGCCTCGCACACAAGGTTGGCCTCAAGGACTTGTACCCTGTGCACTCACGTAAGGCTTCACAACCACTTCAACGCCCTGCCATTGCTGTCTTGAAATCCTTCATGACTGTGAACCAGGGACCCTGCGTTTTCATTACATGCTGGACCCCGCAAATTACGTAGCTATAGCTGATGCTGTAAGCACCTAACACAGGCTGAGTAAATGCTTATCAAGTGAACAGAAGAAAAAAGGGGAGAGGAGGGGAAAAGGAACAGAGATAGCAAAAAAAGGAGATAACCAGGCGAAAGGAGAGACAAAGTACCAAGTAGAAAGGCCGAATGGATTTTCCAGGGCAGTGTGCTGTTGGGGAGACAGGGCGGTTCAGAGAAAAGGAGCAGTCCAGTTGACGAGTTTGGGGCCATGGTTCATCACTCTCCTTCTCGGGGGAATCACCGCCACAATGCCCGGGTAGAAGCAAAGGCGGAAGCAGAAAGAGGTAGCCACTTAGACTCCAGGGTAAAAGGACTGGAGGCCGGGGGACCAACTGGACCACTGCTCCTTGTCTGTCCCGGGCCCTTAATCCAAGCCTACACTGTCCCTGCAGTGCCTTTACAGAGGGGTTGGGAAAGATAAAGTCCTTGGCTTGGAGTAGACACTCTTCTGGCCAAGCCAAGTTCGAGGCTGTGGCTGGGTCAAGCCGGTGCCAGATTAGAAAAGACTGGGAGAGGCAGGGGGCAAGGGTAGAAGTAGGCAACTGAGGGGAGGATCAAGGGATCAGAAGATCATGAATCATTAAATCAGTAAGTATTCACTAATTACCAATAAATGGCAGAACAAGTACACACTGCCTCCTCCCTGCCCAGTAATGAGAGGATGTGCAGGAGTGCACACCCTCCCACTCCTTGCCCAGGACGCATTCCTGATCCTCACCCTTCTCAGCACAAAGTCTCTCCTGTGAACCCCAGCAGCCCTTTGTCCCTTTGCTCACAGCATTTGTCACTGTGTACCTTGTCTTACAGTTAGTTCTGCACATGTCTTTCCTTCTCCCAGACCGTAAGCTCCTCGGAAGTGAGATTCCTACGGGATCTACTGTATACACCTCAGAGATCCTCAAAGTATCCACACATAGCAAGTGAGCGATAAAAAAAGCATTGGCCCGGCCCTGGCTGGCATAGCTCAGTGGACTGAGCGCAGGCTGCAAACCAAAGGGTTGCTGGTTCGATGCCCAGTCAGGGCACATGCCTAGGTTGCAGGCTAGGTCCCTAGTGGGGGCCATGTGAAAGGCAACCACACTCTGATGTTTCTTGCTCTCTCTCCTTCCTTCCCCTCTCTATAAATAAATAAATAAAATCTTTAAAGAAAAAAGATTGGTCCGAGGGTCAGCTCAGGCTGAAGGACGGTTAGCCACCGCTGCCTCTGCAGAGGACAATCGGCAAACTCCCCCCCGAGCTTTTGTATTCAGGAATTCAGACAACACACCCTGAGAAAAGGTGTGGAGTCTCTCCTTCGTGCAGAGTGCATTTGTCACAAACGTGCCCAGTCAAGAATTCCGGATCAAGTGTTTCAACCTCCACCTGCAGATCATGCAAAATACGCTGGGGGATCCACAGCACCCCCCAGACACTGCCAATCGTTATCAGAATAAAAAGCCCAGAAACATGTCCACCTGGGCGAAAGACGGAGATGCTTGGACTGGAAAAAGCGCATAGTCCCCAAGTTCACAAGATCATTCTTTCGGCGACTGCAGAGTTGAAAGTGGTTAAACGTTCCATAAGATCCAGGCCCTGGAGGCTGCCACGAGGACTTCCCACGGAGGAGGACACAGTCCGCCTGCCTCCGGAGCACTGGGGACTTAGTAGTCAGTGCTGTGGCACCCAAGCCCCTCACACCGAGAAGCAGTTAAGTCCTACTGCCAGGGCAGTTTCGGATGAAAAGGTGCACATTGTTTTTATTTGAAGACAGTGAGAAAGTGTTCTCACTTCTCACTCATGCTCCAACCAGCGGAGCCACACTGGCCAGGGCACCAAACACCCTTTTGGAAGAAGTCACCGGCACATCAGGCTTCCAGAGCCATTCAGCGAAAAGTACTGCCTTTGACAATCAGTCTTATTGAGCTCACGAAAGATAAGTATCCTGATACAGAGCCTGAGATCTTAATTTCCTAATCTTGCCTTGTGGGTCTAGAATCTTATTTCATTCTCCGACATTCCCTTTTGCGGCCTTTACCGTCTGAAGATCAGCCTTTTCTTAAGACTCCAAATGATGGGAAAATCACATCTGTCCACTTCTTCAGGGAAGGCCAGAATAACTATCTGAGAATGTCACAGGTATGCTGTTGAATTTATCACTACGAAGGCAGCCTAAAGGGTGTCCAGAGTGGGCTTACAAAGTGGGTAAGAGCCAGGGTTCTGGACTGAGATGGCAGGTTCAAATCCTGACCCAACCCTCAATTTTTCTCAAGTTTCTCACCTCACCCATAAAATGGACGCAATAACAGTGGCCCTTATTATGTTATACATATATTGTTACTTACTTTGTGCGAGGATAATATCCAACACTGTGAGCAGTGCGCACAAAATACTGCATACATGTCGGCTACAAGTATAAAGCAGGTCCACATTCAAAAACATGAAAGCAGAGAAACAGAGTCTTAGAGACATGCGCACTAGTAGACCTCCGTTCCCCCTCACTGGACGGAAGTCTGTTGATTTTCTCGGCCTCCCCCCTTCCCCCTGTCTGCGCACTTCCCTTCACCACCCTCCCCACAAAGGAAGTAGGCAAGTAGAAATCGGACTGGCAATTGAATTGGGTGGTGCATTCATATTCTGCTAAGGATACTAAATTGGTAAAGAGAAGAGAGAAGCGAGAACTTTGAGAAGCAATTTGGCCACGAGTATTCAGGGCAATAAAAACGGTCCCATTGCTTGTCTCAAAAATGACGCTTCTTAGAATTCAGCAGGAGGAAATAATCCAAAAAAAGGAGGAAAAACTACATGTTACAAGATGGATGCAAAGATGGTTCAGTGGAAATTAACCTCACAGGGTAACCTGATCATAAATTCCTCACTGGGCAGGCCACGGGGGTAGTCACGTGCCAGGCCTACAACCTCTTCAAGGGAGGTTCTTCAGCTCCTCTGCAAGGAGCTGAAGCCAGTTCTCGGTGCATCCAGGCTAAACACACCTTTGAAACACCCGGAGTAATGCCCCCGAAAGACATAACCACCCTCGAAAGAGCACGGAAACTTAAGTATCCCGTAACCCAATCCCTGCCAGCCTTGCTTTCTCCCACCCCATGGAATCTTCCTTATGTCCCCTTCCTTAATTTCCAACTTGCAAAAAAAAACCCCGCAAGACTCTCCTTCTCCTGAGAATTTTAGTTCTTGCTTTTCAGCAATTGTCCATTTTGGCTCAAATAAACTCTTAACAAAAATTTTCTACAGGTTTAGACGTTCTTATGTCTACATTTGTTATACACATCAACGACTGTCGGCGGATTTCCTTCTATCAGTATATTAACTGTAGGTTGAAATTCCCCTGATCCCAGCCGCATGTTTCCCATGTGAGCTGAATAGTAAGGAAACCGGTGGAAATGAAATAACCAGCTGTCCTCCCACTCCCCATTCCCACTTCCTACAGAGACACACCTTGTTCACACAACCACGGGCTTCCCGACGTCTCCTCCCGGGCCTCTCAGTCAGTCTGGGACAGAGTTGCATCCTCATCACCCTCATCATCGGCATTCCATCTCTATACACACAGGCATACCGCTCTAGAAACACTTCTTCTTCCTTCTCTCTCTCTCTCTCTCTCTCTCTCTCACACACACACATACACACACACACACTGTCTGCTGCAACAGCTCTGGCTATGCCCCTGCAACTGTCCTTGAGATCAGATTTGTGCCCTGTTATCTGCCAACCCCCTCCACTTGTCCAGTGAGGCAGAGTCCCTGAAGTCCCTGAAGTCCCTGAAGGCAGAGCGTCCAGCCTTGTCTATCCTTCTGAGTCCCGAGGACAAAGTGTGCCTCCAGCCACTCTGCTCCTGCCGGCACCCGCCTCACCGATTTACTGCCTGACTCACAGCCGGAAAGAGTGGGTCCCGGATCTCCAGTGTGTGTGGTGAGACCAGGCAGCCCAGCAGCCTTCCAACAAAGTCATTCAACTATGTTTACTGAGCCACCTGCCTTGTGTCAGGACAGGCCTCACTTGCAGGGATTCAGAGATGATGGGAATTAATCACTCTCCAGGAGAAACTCACTTTACCGTAGAGGTAAGGTGTGGAAACAGAAAATTACCATATAAACAGGTACAGGCCAGGGCAGGGGTAGGAAGGAATGCTGTGGTTACAAAGCAAAGACAGCCTCCGTGGCAGGCATCCCCTTGGAGGTGGCTTTTGAAGAATCAACCGTTAACCGTGCCAAGAGGCAAACCCACGAACTCCTCTTACAGGTCTGCGGAAAACGGTGAGTTCACGGCCAAGCTACTGCAGCGGTGGAAGCAGAACACACCATTCCAGGCCCTCAACGGTGCTCAGTCTGCAAAGCACTATGGGATCACTGAGACTGAACAGACTGTGATCTCTGCCCTCCGCCCCCTCCCCCCGGGCTCAATGTGTATTCTCTAAATATGAGGCAAACTGCTCTTAGTATATAACAGGCACCAAGAAGAAGGGGTATGGACAGGTGAGTTTAACTCTGGTCCCAAGCACAAAGATCCCAGGGGTGGGGAGGAGGAGCACACTCATTAAGGCGCTCTGTGTGGGGGGGAGTGGGGAATGGAGTGACAAAAAATTAAAGCGGGGCTGTAGGAGGTCAGCCCTGAGGAGAAAGAGGGTAAGGGAAGCCTGGGCAGGCACTGAGGGACTGGGGCCAAAGAGAGGGTGGGGCCAGTGGGCTCCACCTCCTCCCCGCCTCCCACTTTCCCTACGACCTACTTTCTTTGGCCTCTGGTCCAGACAGGTGAGGTAGGAACGCCTAAGGCTGCTGAGAGGTGGCGGGAGGGTCCTGGGATTGGAGCAGGGGTGTCAAGAGTGGGTCTGGCCCCTTTGTAGGGTCTGTGCGTCCCTGCCGTGCAGGTTCAGGGAGCGCCTGAGGGGCTGGCTCTGGGACCCTCCCGCCTCCGTGTTGCTGCGGTGTTGCAAAGGCAAGAAGCCTTCTCCCCACCAACCTCCCAGCCCCCGCGGTAATGACTCCAGGCCAGAAACTCGAAATCTGAGTCAGAGTCGGCAGAGGGTGGAGGACCCTTGCGGACGCGGGGTGTAGACTGCCAGGAGTTATCTGGCTTCTGTCCCTGGCCCTAGGCATTGGTAAGACTCTCTCTCAAGTAGCTGTGGCCCTGGGGCTATGTTGTGTCTATGTGTGTTTTTTCCCCCCATCCGGAGCATAGACTGACTGCAGGAGATGGGAAGATGGGGTCAGACTTGGGGTAAGTGGTGCTCCCTCCCCCCTGCTCACCCCAACAGGATCTTACTGAGGGCCCCTCACTGGGAAGCTAGGGGGCTGAGGGAGAGGTCCAGTGCAAGCAATAATAGAGAAAGGCAGGTCCTGCCCCACCACCTGGATTCCAGAGATGCCGTTGAACCCCAAGGTCCTCGGGGCCCACCCAGGACTGGATCCTGGATGTGGAATGGCAGGGCTGGAAGGGAGAACCCAGGGAAGAAGGAAAAAGGAAGGCAGGCAGAGCACATGACCCAGTAACCTGGCATGATGGCCAGGAGTCAGCACTCTTGTGCAGGTTTCCTGGCTAAATTCCACACACTGGATGCCTTGGGACAACAGCATTGGTCCTATAGAGAATAGCAGAACTGGGGTGTTCACTGCTGATCACTTATTTTGGCCATTTATTCAATTTGAGATTGAAGAACCTGAAACCCCCCATAAAGGTGTCTAATATGGTTACTTTGGTATCTGAGCCAGCCATGATGCCAAATGCTAGTTTAGACGCAACAGCTGTGTATCTTTTTGCAGGAGCCTGGGGAGGGGCCATGGTGCCAAGCCAGTCGTGGGGGAGACTGGAGAAGCCACTTCTCTGCCTGTGCTGCGCCTCCTTCCTCCTGGGGCTGGCTTTGCTGGGCATATGGCCAGACATTGTCCCTGTTGCTTCTTTCTTTCTGACCTTGGGTGGCTTCTTCCTGTTTGCCTGCCTCCTGGCCTGTTTTCTGGAATGGGCAATCCAATCTGGGCAGCCGGAGAGCCCAGGGGCCTCAGGCAGTGCTCGGTGAGTCAAGGGTGGGGGCAAACTGAAGGAATACACTACCCACTCTCCCTGTGTCTCTAGTCTCTCAGGCATACAGGCTCTGCTTTCCACCTCTGTGACTGGTATCAGTGATAGGAGATGTCTTTTGTCAGTAGAAAATAGAAAGGGGAAAGGGGCTCCTTTTGGGCAGCCACCAATGACCTTGTTTCTCCTCCCCCAGGGACAATGAAGCCTTCCAGGTGCCCACCTATGGAGAAGCCATGGTGTTGGAGTCACAGGGCCACCCCCAAGAGTTGGATCAGCCGCCTCCCTACAGCAGTGTCATAATCCCCCCAGGACTTGTAGAGGGACAGCCTTGCCATCCACAGGGGCCCAGTAGAGCCCAGGCGGAAAGGCGGGTGGGCTCAGAGGGGTCTATGACCCCAGGAAGCCCTGGAAGAGCTCCGGTCAGCCTTCGGCTTCGGGGACCGAGAGCTGTGTCCACGGCTCCTGATCTGCAGAGTGTGGCCACCCTCCCCAAACTGGAGCCTCTTACTCCACCCCCTGACTATGATGTCAGTTTTGGTCACCCTGATGATGACAATGTTTTCTATGAAGACAACTGGACACCCCCCTAACGGACTTCCCCAGGATACATCATTTCTCTGTGCCAGACCCACTGGTTCATTTGAGCACATTTCCCAGTGCCTTCAGAAACGTCGTGAACGGGGCCTTTAACCCAGCGGGGAGTCAGGCTTAAGGTAAGCCCTTCCCAGTGGAGATGTAGGTGGTACAATTTGAATTTTCAGGCAACATTCAGAAACCTCACCCATATTCCCTATTTCTGGAGTTAGACTGAGGGAGAAAGGAGGCCGTGACCCAGAGCATCTGGGGAACAGAGAAAGGAATCAGCATCTGAGTGACAATTATGTTGCTTCTGTTTTTTGGTGCTTTGCCTCTATTAGACCACTTGGGCTTCCCAGCCTCGTGAGATATTATTATCCTCATTTGAAAAATGAGGATTCCAAGGATCTGAGGAATTTTATTTGCACAGGGGCACAGTGCTAGTAAATAGCATAGAAATAACTTAAACTCTGCGGTTCATATCCCAAAGCCTATTACGTTCCTTCTCAAGACAAGGTAGCCAGGCCATCCACACACCTCTCTTCTGCCTTGGACAACTGCTGATGAGGGGTGGGAGACTTCATGTAGACAGAATGGGGACCGTGTGTCTGGAAACAGGGTGGTCTGAGTGTGACCAAGACTGTGCCCAGCCCACAGGAGGAGCAAAGATCTATAGCCCCTGCTCCACGTGTAAAGCAGTTCTGGCCCAGGAGCTAGAGACTAGTGCCCAATGAAGGGTCCCCATCCTGTGGGGAAGCAGTGGAGCAAAACTGCCCTTCGGTTAGGTTAGGGTCTTCCTGTTGTGACAATGGTGGATAGGTGGGTCAGCAGGGATAAAGCCTGAGCTTCTTGGCAGGGGTGGTGGAGCACCTAAGGATACTGTCACCTGATGTGACAACTGGAATCACTTTCCCGGGCTGTAATCGCTTCAGTCTCAGCCCTTTACGCTGACTGCTAGGGTTTAACCCCAGCCCCCGGCCTGCTTCCTCAGATCCCAGCAAAAGACCAGATTGGAATCACGTTCCGCGGCTGTGCTGTAGGTTTTAGCCATTGGGAGGGGCTCAGTCACTGCTGACCCACCCTCCTCACCCCACTGAGGGCTTCAGTCATAGCGCGGGTATCCGTCGGGCGACTCCTAGTGCTTTCCACCTCCTTACCCAGGCCCCAACATTTCAATAAAGTAAAAAGTCAGCCACTCGCGTCTCTGTAAAGTTTTTGCAACAAGCCAGGAAGGCGGAATGGGAGGTCGGGGGCGGGAGCCAAGATTTCCGCGGGAACCCAGGACCAATCGCGAGCCCACGTTGGCGGGGGGTGGGGTGGGGGGGGGCTCCTCGNTCTGGGGTGCGCTCCCCACTGAGGGCTTCAGTCATAGCGCGGGTATCGGTCGGGCGACTCCTAGTGCTTTCCACCTCCTTACCCAGGCCCCAACATTTCAATAAAGTAAAAAGTCAGCCACTCGCGTCTCTGTAAAGTTTTTGCAACAAGCCAGGAAGGCGGAATGGGAGGTCGGGGGCGGGAGCCAAGATTTCCGCGGGAACCCAGGACCAATCGCGAGCCCACGTTGGCGGGGGGTGGGGTGGGGGGTGGCTCCTCGCTCTGTCCCCGCCTCTTCCTTTTCACCCAGCACGCTCTCCATTGGACCGCGCGTCTACGACAAGACTCTGCGCCTGCGCGCGCACCGGCTAAGAGCGGGGCGAGGGCCCTAGCGTAGGGGTGGTGCCAAGGGAAGTAGGGCGCAGGCGCGTTGTCGGCCGCCAGTCGTGGGAGGGATGGTGAGGCAGCGAAGGATTTCGGTTTGTTGGGGTTGTGGGCGGTGCGCTCCCAGCCCGGGAAAAGCGAGAAATGGCGACCCCAATCGCGGATTCCCGGCCAGCTCTGCCCCTAAAGGGGCTAATGGCCACTGACAGGAGATGCAGGTGAGTCAGAGAACATCCCAGGGGTCCTCATTGGGGCTCAGGGAAGGGGATCGCGGGTCCCAAGCGTGTGGCCCTGGTGCCTTTCCCACCTTTCCAAGGTGGGAAAACAGCCTGTCCGCACTGCCTGCCAATGATGGGAAGCCGGGCTGCTCCTCCAGGGGCGCGCGTCTCGGCCTTTACCCTCCATGCTCCAGCCTCGATTCGTACATCCTAGGAGGGCCTTGAACGAGGGGAGCGCATTCCAGTCCTGCCAAACCTTGGCTTCTGTTAAAGATTCTCCATCTTTAAATCTTTAAAAGGCTTTTTCTTTCCCCTGCTTCCCTTCTGAAGAACTGTACTCTGTCCCTTTAACCTATGAGACCTGCAGATCCCGGCATCCTGCCTAATGTGCATTTGGGTTGGATTGAATATATCATGAGCCGTATTGCTTTGGGTATAATGACCAGATTTTCAAAGCAATCAGCACAGACTTTGGGGTGTCAGTACCTTGAAAGGACAAGGAGGTTCCCGAGACTCCCAGTGCGTCTCCGCCTGTACCCCAATTATATCCTTTAGTGGCGGGCATCACCCAGAACATTTTAAATGCCTTCTGGTCCAGACCCAGAAGATTCAGGACTTCAGAACTGGAACCTGCAGGAGCACACAGAATCAAGACTGAAGGACTCCGTTTGTGTCCTTTTCTGCACTCCTTCCTCCCCTTGCCAATGTGTTCTAAAGTTCTAGGTGGTGGTGGTGGTGGTGGTTACTTTTGGAGAGTCCACCTTTGAGATTCTCCATGTAATATGGAATACAGAGAGGTGTGGGGAGAACAGATGATGCTTCAGATTAAACCCGTGGAGGTTTGGGTTGAAAATTCAAGTCTGGAACTTGAAAGAGTTAAGGACCAGGAGTCTATTAGTGAATTGTGAGTATGGATGAGACAGACTGAGGACAGGTTCTTTCAGGGGGGTTCTTCATACCTGTCAACATTTAAGGACAGGTCAGAGGTCCTCTGGAGGAAACAGGAACTCCCTGGGCAGAGAGGGGATGTGGAAACTGGTGTAATGGGCCCCAAGGGAGGGGAAAGTTGTATTTTGTTGTTCGTTTTAGGTCTTTTGTTCATCAAAGGTTAACAGCAACAGGCACATACTAAAATGAGTATGGCAGAGCCTTTTACAAATGGCTTTAACACTCAAACTTCCTCCCAGGAAGAGGGCTGTTGAAACAAACTGTGAACCACAAATGGTCTTTTACAGTCACAAGGGAAATACAATTGAACTAAAAGAAAGCACTGGTTTCTCCTAAAACTAGAGTACAGCTGTGCTTACTGTACATAAAACAATTTAAAACAGATTACAGAAGTGGAATGTTGTAAGTTTAAAATTAATCCTTAGATTTTTATCCTGGAAAATGTCTGTTCCCATCCAAAGGCCCAGCATAAGGGTAAGGTTTCACCGAGGCGTGGGACGAGAACATTGTACTTTTTTCCATTGGAAACAAGTTTGGTCACTTAGCTTTGGGCGTAGTTTAAGGCAACTGGGGCAGCTTGTTAGAGGCTGCGTACAGGGAGGAGAAAGTTTTCAGGAGGAAATGCCGCAGATAAGCTGAGGGAAACCTGGGTCAACCTGCTCCACCTTGGTGTGCATCCTAAGGAAATAGCTAGATGGCCGCTGCACGTGGTGTTGTTACCTTGTGGTTGGCCTGATTATACTTATTTTTATCAGTGTTCACATATACCATTGTTACTGCTTTGGTGTCTTTTAAAGTGATTCTTAAATGGAGTTTTTTGATCCAGGGGTGTCCAGTCTTTTTTGGCATCTTGGGGGCCACACATTAAATACACTGCAACATATAATCACACATGCACAGAAAGTCTTGTAATGTTTTAAGTAAATTTACGGTTTTGTGTTGGGCTGCCTTGGTAGCCATCCTGAGCCGCATGCAGCCTGAGGGCTGCAGGCTAGACACCCCTGCTCGACTGTGTTGTTGGGGCAGATTTTCACTGAAAGTTTGGGGTAACAGGAGTATTTCAAGAAATGAGAAGTTAAAATGGAATTCCAAATATCACTGTTCCCAACCCAAACTGTAGCCTGAGTTGGCTAGACATTAACCTGCTTAGGCCAAACATTCCTGACCACTGCCCCTGCCTTAGGGTCCCACATGCCATCTTCCTGTGTCTCTCTCAGCTCTTGCAAGACCATGCTTTTCTCTCCTCTGACTATAAATCTCTAGCCTGGAGTTAAGCCAAGTACATCCTATAAATGTGGGATATTTCACTGATTCTGTGATGCACATTTTAACATCTTTGAAATGAGGATGGATCTTTAAATAGGGTTTTAAGTTGTAAGCCCAAGCTATTACCATATTCCTTTCTCACTGCCATCAGTCCCATACTGTTGTCATATGTTTGGAAACTGACTAAACAGGCTGGCGAGCTCTGGGTTTATATAAACTAGGCACATAGATGATATACATTGAAATGGGATTCTTTTAGTTCGCAAACAGAAACTGCTCTCTTTCCAAACCAAGAGCAAAACTAAGGAAACCCTGAAATGAAGACATCCCTAGTAAACGCAATTACCAGAATAATTTAGCCCTTATGTGCTTTAACTCTTAAAAGTGATTTCAGGTTATGGTGATCGTGTCCATTGTTGGTGTTTTTCTACTGTGACTTTCTCTCATACTTTCTCCTTACTCAGTTCTTAGAGGATTCCGATCCTTTAACTTGTATCACTTTTCAGCAGCCTGAATAAGTAATGGGAAGTGTTTTCTGGAATAATCTCTTGATTGCAGTTGGTCTGTAGGAGGAATACTCCTTCTCGGGAATACGTGTGTGCTTGTGTATGTTTCTGTGAAGGTAGCTATGTCCCTCCCTTAGACACACTGTTTGTCTCAGAGGATGCTCTCGGTTGAACAGACTCCATAAAGAATCATGTACCTCATTTCCTCATGCTCAGTGTGTCACTGCTTAATACTTCTTTGACTTCACCCAGTTTCTATAAAATGTGCCTAGGTTATTGTAGGCATATTGTACCTACAGTACAGCTGGTTATTGTAAGTTCTGTTCCTTTTGTTCTTCCTCCCTGCACCTCTTCCACGCCCCCCTTCTGTGCCGTCTCTTCTGTACTCGACAGCCTTTCTTTTCTCTCTGCCTGTTATCAGTAGGGTACTGGGCGTGTTCGGCATGCACCCCGACCATCAGGAAGCTCTAAAAAAGAATCGAGTGGTGCTGGCCAAGCAACTGTTGCTGAGTGAATTGTTAGAACATCTCCTAGAGAAAGACATCATCACCTTGGAAATGAGGGAGCACATTCAGGTATGGAGGTGAAAGGGGACAGCTGAGTAAATTGATTGTAGAAGTAGGAACAGAGCTTGATACTGTGTGCAAAGCAGGCAGCGCCCTAGGAAGGAAATGACAGTGCCCCTCTACCCTAGAGCATGTAGCGGAAAAGATACATAATTCGGGAATAATGGGAAGGACTGCACCTGTATTGTTTTTTTATGAAAGGAATCCTTGAGATGGGTGATGACATTCTTAGGAAGCTCATCTGGAGAAATAGAATTATAGCCAGATAAGTGAACAGGCTTTTATGTTTTATTCTTGTATTGTAGGCCCAAGTGGGCAGTTTCAGCCAGAATGTGGAGCTCCTCAACTTGCTGCCCAAGAGGGGTCCCCAGGCTTTCGACGCCTTCTGTGTGGCCCTGAGGGAGACCAAGCAGGGCCACCTGGAGGATCTGTTGCTCTCCACCCTCTCTGGTCTTCAGCACGTAATCCCACCGGTACGGAGCCCTAGACATGTGGTGTGTTAAGAAGGGTTAGTTTGGTGGGAAAGGAATTTTTGAAATGGGAGACAGGATCTGGGTTTTATTTGGACCGGATCATCTCCCTAAGACCTGGCTTGGGGGTCCTGATTTCTTACAGCTGAGCCGGGACTATGACTTGGGTCTGTCTTTGCCGGTGTCTGAGTCCTGTCCCCCCCACAAGCAGCTCCGCCTGTCGGCAGGTGAGAATTGATGGGGTAAAACAGGTCCCACAAACTGACTGCCCTTAACTGGCGTCTGGCCGCCCTAGTGTGGTACCTGTTTGCATTCACCTTGGGAACAGTTTCCTCGCTGAATTTGTTGGGGACTGGCAGAGCAGTTTAGATGGGGTATGGGTTAGGCCGATTTCCCTTCCATCACAGATGGTATTTTCATGATAATTGGCCCCAGGAGCCACTGGTAGAGGTAGAAAATTCCTACGTACGGTTGGCCTGTCTTCTCTATAAAGCTGAGCTGTTATAAAATGAGAATAGACTACATTAGAGGGCACTAGCCTGCTGATTGAGTTGCTGCATGATTAGAAAAAGGCTTTTAGCACATCTCATTCAGTCATTTAGTGAATTGAGCACCTACTATATGAAGGCTAAGTCTGTTCCCTCACTGGATCTTACAAATTCGGGGAGTGAGCAAGACCAGTAATGATTAAAACCGCAGTTCAAAGGGTGCCTGAAGTTACGAAGTACTAGGGTTGATGCGTGGTTTGTGTGCTAGTTTTTGGCTTCCTATGCCACAGATGCTGTGGAACTCTCCCTAGACAACGGAGATGGCCCACCCTGCCTTCAGGTGAAGCCTTGCACTCCTGAGTTTTATCAAGCACACTCCCAGCTGGTGAGTCTGGCAGGATGGCAACAGGAAAAGATGTTGGGAAATGAGACACCCTTCTCGGGCTTTTGGACTTGGTTTGCATGTACCTTTTCTCCCTGCTTTATTGGTCAGAAAGGCTTTGCTGATGGACTGTCTTCTGTGGGCTTGTTTCTGTCTTAACCTGGGGGAGTTCAGAAGAATATGATGTCTTTGTTTTCTTGAAATGCCTCATGGGGGGCAGGCGGGGTGGGGTTCATGTTCACAGGCTCACAGTCTAATCGGCCTCCCCTCCCCAGGCCTACAGGTTGAAGTCTCGGCCTCGTGGCCTGGCCCTGGTCCTGAGCAATGTGCACTTCACTGGAGAGAAAGACCTGGAATTCCGCTCTGGGGGGGATGTGGACCACAGCACTCTGGTCGCCCTCTTCAAGCTCTTGGGCTACCAGGTCCATGTTCTACTGGACCAGACCGTGCAGGTACCCAACGCAACCTTCGGGGACAGAAATGCCCACTGCTCCTCCTCCGCCCGCTGGGTTGGGTGGCACTGGTTACTTATCTCCTCACCTTTTTGCTTGCTCTCTTCTGCCTCCTCCCTTGCAGTCTAGTAAAAGAAAAAAACTAGCGTTAGCCAGCTGCCTCACTGTTGACTTCTCGGGGAAGCTGTGCTCTCCCCAAGTGAAAGTCCTCGGTTGGGTTCTCCTTTTTCCATGTCCAGCAGATTAATTCCCAGTCACTCAGGAAGTGGGGGGACACCAAGAGTCACCCAGCCGACCCTGAAAGACCTTTCTAAGCCAGGGCTGCACAGTCTAGTTATTGTTGTAAAGATGACTCTGGCAGCTGAAATTCTTAGAAATGAAAGCTGGTTGGAATTGCCCTTATAAATACCATTTTGTGGCAGTTTAACGCATTGGCCTGTGGAAAAGATCCTTTTTGTCGGTTGTGTGGCCCTGAGTCAGGTCTTAGGGTGGTTACTTCTGGACTAGATTCCTGCCCATCATAAGTATTTTCGTTATGGGTTATTCTTCATTAACCTCCGTTATCCAGTGGCACGTTGGGCTTTATTACCTCTGGCTGTTTCTGTTTTGAAATTGACCATAACCTCTTGGTGAATTAATACTAAATCTTCACTTTGATTCCAGGATAATAGTACTTTCCTAAACTTGGCTTTGGGAATGTCAGTGGTAAAGTTAGTGTTCCTGGGAGCTCTGATTTGTTGAGGTTAGGGACCTTTGTTTGGCCTTCACCATTGTCTGTGGTCTCCGTTTCTGGTTTTCAGCTGTCTTGCTTCTGTGAGAAAAGTTAGGTATTTGCTCCACTTCTGGTGAGGCCACTTTCATCAGGCACTCACTCAGGTGTTCTCCTTCCCTGCAACAGCCCATGCAGCGCAGTGAAGCCACCCTGGCCTCAGAGCCACAGTTGGGACAGCTGCGTCAGTCGGGTCTGCTGGGCATGGAGGGAGTGAGGCTGGGGCATCAGCCGCGATGCCTGCCCAGGGGATCCTGTTAGAAAGTCACTGAACAAGACAACTGTTTCCCATGCTCCCTCTCAGGTTTTGCTCTAGCCATTCCTTTCACTAGGAATTGATGTTCTGGTTTCCCAAATTGTGTCTTGTCATTAGGGATTTCACATGCGTGGCAGTGTGAAGTGCAGTCCTAAACAGCCCTGAGTCACCAAGGCAGCTGTATACTGTTGTTTTCAGAGACAGTCACTAGAATTGAGGGACCCATGAGGCCACTTCACAAGCACCATTCCTATGGGCGCTAACCCTGACGCAGACTCCAGGACCCCAGGATTCTCCTCTGGTCGCATCGTTCCATAACTGCAGTTGCAGTAGCATCTGATTTTGAGTGTCTCAGGATGGGGCAGACTGTGTCAGGAACCAAGGATTTCGAACATGGGCCTTGGGTTCTAGAGAACTTCAGATAGATGAGGAACTGTTGACAGCAGAAAACGAAGCAGGTCTCTTACATTCCCAAGGACCGTGTCTTCTATAGAAGTTAAGAGAAAGAAACAGTCATGGGGTAGATAGGGTCTGAAGGCTAAGTGGAGACTTGAACTGGCCTGGAAGGATGGCTGCTAAAGAGAGGCCTGGTGCAGGGAGCCTGGGCAGGGAGGACCCCTGGTGGACAGGGAATGTGTGATGTTAGGGACCCAGTGGGTAAATCAAATAAATGCCTAGGGCAAAGGAGTGCCAAAGATAAGATCTGAGTTAAAGGGGCAGATGCACAGAGCCTTACAAGTCTTCCCAAAGGAATTGGACGCCCTTATTTTGACATTAGAACATCATTAGTGATTCTTGAATGGAAAGTGATGCATTATTTACACGATGATTCAGGAAGACTTGATATGACTGCATCGCAGTGAATGGAGTAGAAGCTAGTGGCAGGAAATCCATCTCGGAGTGGAAGTCATTGTACCGGTACAAGATGGTGAGGGCTGGGCAGTGTAGTGGACTGAAGGGAAGGTGTGGAGCAGCAAAATGCCCTGGTTGCACTTCAGTGCCTGGTGGTTGAATGACCGCATATAGAGGGGGTGGAAAAGTTAAGTAGGAATTGAAGGCCTCAGGAAGTCAAGACCAAAGCTGTAAACTTGGCAATTACTTGTGCAGGAAAAATAGTTAATGAGAGAGTATGAGATCTTTGAGAAAGAGATTAGAGGAACAAGAGCAAAAGGCTTAGGACTGAGCCTTGGGAGGCAGCCCTGCACGTGCAGCCTGACCACCAGCTCTGGAGACTCAGAGCCACAGGGAGGACACCGTGGAGCCCGTTTGCGGCAGAGGCCAAACTCTCAGGTTCCACTGAAGTCTGGTGGTCACAGTGGGTGTGGTGATGTGGGCCGCTGGGCCTCTGCACAGCCTTCATTCAGGAAGGGCCTCTCAAGAAACTCCACTCTTGTTTTATAATTACTTGACGAGCAAAGAAACAACCAAAAAATTAAGAGCCTTTCTTTTTTTCTTTGGACTCCAGAGATAATTCCATTTAGAGTTGGAGATGGTGTGTTGTTGTAGAGAACCGCCCCCCCAGTCACAGAGAATCCCGCCAATCCTTGGCCAGCGCTCACTGGCATCTTCACTGCTCCTGCTGGTTTTTAGTTTTTCTCTGTCCTCAGTTTATTCTCACTGCGTCTCCTCTGTGAGGCTGCTAGTTCTAGAATTACAGTTCATCATATATGAAGAAATGAGAAACAGAACTTAACACATGCTGGTTAGGTGTTTCCCATATTTCCCATATATGGGAAATATTTGCCACATTTTAAGTGGCAAATATTCTTACCCTGTGGTATTGGTTTGTAACTTGCATTTGGGGCACAGGCTGCTTTGAGAACATAGAGACAAGCTATGGGTCCTTCCAGGAAAGGCTACCCACAGAATTGTGCACAGAATGTCAGAGGGCTCAGGGTTATTCCCTTCTCCTGCAGCCCCCACCCAAAACCACAGGCACGTGAAGACTGTTTTATAGGTAGGAACTGTGATTTTACCAGAAATAAAGCTACAGGTCCTACCTGAAGCCATGCTACCTTTGGAAAAAAATCCCCCCAGGTGATTAATTCCTATTTGTTGAGTGGTTTAGTGCTGTTGATTCATTTACAAAGTGTGTGTTCATTCTTTGGGCTTTTCTGTCCTTGCCTACTGGCCTAATCATCTCACTGGAGTTCTGAAGCCTCGTGAGTAGGTGCCACGTGTACGTTTGTGTTCCCTTCCACGAGCAAACCTAACCAGCACGTGTTAAGTTCTGTTGCGGTCGACTCCAGAGGAGCCTTCTTACCTACGGATTCCCTCAAGGTTATAGATTCTTGAAATAACTTAATTTTGAATGTCTTTTACTACCTTCACATTTCCAACATTATGGGTGGCTTCTGTTTGTCCAGAAATATACGTACTTTGTCAGCGAAGCCCATTTCTCCATTTCCTGTTGCGTTGGAGAGTTTCAAGTCAGGTGTAGTGAAGTCTCAGTTATGTGCAGGCAGGAGTACTGTTGGCCCTTGAACAACACGGGTTTCAACTGCGCAGGTCCACTTACAGGCAGATTTTTTTTTTTTTTCAGTAAATACATAGTCAGCCCTTTGTATCTCTGGGCTTCACATCTGTGGATTCAGCCAACCTCGGATCAAAAACAGTATTTTTGGTTCACTGTTGCGAATCCGAAGATGTGGAATGCCGACTTACGCTTTGGTCTGCACCATTGTATCTAAGGGGCTTGAGCATCTGCAGATTTTGGTATCCATGGGGGGGTCCTGGACCCAATCCCCCACGGATACCCAAGGATGACTGGTTAAGTTCTGGGGGAATCAAAAGCAGGTGTGGATTTGTGACAGTGGGGTGTTGGTGCCCCAATTCCAACATTGTTCAGGGGTCAACTATATTGCAGACAAACCAATTGGTAGTTCTCAGACTTTGCATATTGATTTCAGAATCACTGAAGGCTTGTTAAAACGCAATTGCTGAGGCCCAAGACTTTGCATTTCTTACGAGTTCCCAGGCAATGCCAATGCTGCTGTGTTAGGGACTGTGCCGTGAGAACCCCCTGCAGTGCATTCCACAAAGGCATGCTTTTTTGTCGTGGGTTGTGTGGTGTAACTCTTCTGCCCAGATCGCAGGTTTGTCTTCACTGTGGTTCATTCAGGTTCATAATAAAGTGGCTTCTCTGAGCTAGGAGAGATAGCTGAGACAAAAGTTTACCAGTTAGTGTCAGATTATTATAATATAACTTCCCATGCATGGGCGAAATGCTTATAATAGAGAAATACTCATATAGCAACTCAAGGCTAGATAAGCAAGATTCTTAATTTGGACTGCAAGGATGACCAGTAATAGGTTTTTTTTTTTTCGTGAAAAAATGATAATCATGTCACCATTAGACATGCACATAACACCAATGGCAGATCATCACAGTATGTGCCAGACACAGCTGTAAGTCCTTTCTTTTCTTACAAAATGGGTAGTAGAGCCTTGAGGGGCTTCATAACTTGTACCAGCTTTGAACTCAGGGGTCAGACCTCAGTCTGCCTGAACCTGTAGCCTCTGCACGTAGTCCTGGCTCTGACCGAATCTTCTAGAACAGCGTGCTCCTCCCTGAACAGGCGTTTTCTACAGACATGATCTCTGTCTCTGGACACGGCAGCTCTCTGTCATCATGGTCCTGTTAGTCCTTTGTCACTGAGCGGTGTGTTTTCTCACAGCACCCCCATAGGGGACCCACATTCACAGCTCCGCAGGTGGTCCCCCCATGCCATTTGTGTGCAAGGGCATCGGCTCTAAAGAAAGGCCTGGTTGGTGATTGGGGAATGGACAGAGTTAACTGGCTCTTGATTGGCTCCGTCAGTGACTTGCTCTGATCCAGGAATTAGCATATCTCAATCTGCGAATTTTGTGCCGTTACATTCAGAATTCTGTGTCTGAGGTCATGCTTTCTTTAGCCTCTCAGAGAGTCTCTGACTTCCCTTACCATGGACCACAGAAAAGTGGTGCTGACTACAGCGAACAACACTAAAAGGTATCTTTCTTCCAGGAAATGCAAGAGAAACTCCGGAATTTTGCCCAGATGCCCACTCACCGTGTCACCGACTCCTGCATAGTGGCCCTCCTCTCTCACGGCGTGGAGGGTGGCGTCTATGGTGTGGACGGCAAGGTGCTTCAGGTGTGTGCAGGTTGCAGACACACGATGCTGTTAGGGCCAGCCCGTGTCGCCCTCGGCTGCCCTCTGCCCAGGGCTGGCTGCTTCAGGGGGCACAGGACTCAGGAGGCCCTACCAACTAACTAACCTCCCTCCTCCCCTGCTTCCGCCTGGCAGCTGCAAGAGGTGTTTCGGCTCTTTGACAATGCCAACTGCCCGAGTCTCCAGAACAAGCCGAAGATGTTCTTCATCCAGGCCTGCCGTGGAGGTGAGTGCCTGGAGGGCCGGCCCGGGGAGGGGGCTCCTGGGCGGCCCCCCCAGCTCTCACTTTCCTGTTTGCTCCTCTCAGGTGCTATTGGATCCCTTGGGCACCTCCTTCTGTTCACTGCTGCCACCGCCTCTCTTGCTCTGTAAGTGTCCCCGATGCATGGGGTGTGCTGGGACGTGGCAGTCCCTGGCTCTCAGGCCGGTCAGCTCTCTGTGCACCGCCATGCCCTGTCCTCAAGACTCTTGTTGATGTCTTTGCCTCCTTTTCTGAGGACTCTGACTTTTTTTCCTGCTTATCGATAACCCTGATGTGCCTTTTTGGTTCCTCCTTCCAGTTGGAGATTTTCTGTCTCTCCTTCCTGTCCCTCTCCCATTGTCCCCTTCCTCTTTTCCTTCCTCCCTCTCTTGTCTCCCTTTTTACTTTCTCCTTTTTCTTCTCTCTTCACCTGCCCGGCCATCCTTTCTTCCCTGCTTCTCTTCATCACCCACGTGCCGTGCAGGTCAGCGGGTGCCGGTCGGCCCCCGCCCTGTTCCTTGGCTGCTGCCTCCCTCTGCTCTCTTGCCCGCAGCCTTCTGCCCCAGGACTCCATGACGGGGCTCAGCAGGCACGTGGGCGCGCCTCTCACCGGGGAGGGAGCCCGTAGAAATGAAGGTTCTCGCTGCAGTCAGATTCTGCCTCTGCCACTAGCCAGTCAGGTCACATTAGAGAAGTCACTGGATGTCCCTCTGTCTCTGTTTCCTTGATATAAAATGTAGATAGTCATCAGGCCTACTTTGTAGGGTTGTTTCGATGATTGAGTGAAGTAATACGTAGGAAGGGCTTGCTTAGCACAGTCGGTGGCTCTTAATAAATCTGTGAGAAATGCTGGCTATGGCCATTATAATATGACCAGCGCCTTCAGGTGCTTGTGGTTGGAGCAGAGGTCACTCTGTCCAAATACATAATTTTTTAACCTATTGTCTGTTCAACACATGTTAATGATTAATATTGCTTTTATTATCCTAATGTCACCAAAGAATGTAACTTACTAAGGTCCTGCACCGTGCCTAGGGCCACTCTAGGTACTGTCACAAAGTGAAGGAAATCGTGGTCTCTCCCAAGTGCCTGCTAATTACTAGGAAAATAGAGCAGACATGCATGAAGTACTTGTAGACTCATTCACAGGCCTCAAGTCAGCGAGGGTGAAATTAGTGAGATACAGCCCGTACATAGGAAGATGCAGGCCGTGAGGAGTGGGCCATTTCAAGTCAGCTCAGCTTGAAGAGATTTTTCTGGACAGGTTGAGGCTTAACCTTAATAGGCTTATGGGTCCTATTTGGACCCATAGGTGTGGAGTAGCAGGTCGAGCCTTTCAGGAGTAAAGGGGAATATAATAGGACAAGCATGGCGAGATTAAGAGAATGCCCCCAACCCCCCAAAAATGGTATGCTGAGTCAGAAGCAAGCCCGGATCTCATTTAAAAACCAAGCATCTGTGTGTGGCGTATCGTGTGTGTTTTTCAGATTGTAAGTCACCCCCCCCCTTTTGGAGGAATAATGGTTAATGCTGCTGTTGGGTTCTGTTTACATTTACATTGGTGAAATATTATGTTATTCATGTTATGAAATATTTTACCACATTTTTTGCTTGAATGGTTTTTTCCAGTTTCCTGTAAAGCCTGGGTGCATCTTATGGTCCAAAAAATACAGTATATAGTGAGGTGTGACTGACCACATGAGGTCAGTGAGCTGGTTCTAAACATTTAGCCACAGCCGAGAGTTTGGGGCCTCAGCAGATAATCGTACGGCGCTTTGGGGACCATATGCAGGGAATTAGTGGTGATCTTTTCCTGGCATCACCATGGCAGGAAGCTGCACTAAGGAAAGAGTGTTGGGGGGCAGGAACTGACTTTCATTCACCTGCTGTCTTCCCAGGCCCAAAGCATTGCCTGATAGATACATGGTAGCCCTCAATAAATAGTGAATGACGGGATGAAGGTTCTCACAATAACATAGGAAACAGATACGGGGATATCGTAAAGAAGGAACCAGGAACATTTATTGATTAATAGATCTGAAGGCAAGAGAGGAGTCTCCTTCCCTTGAGGGACACATGCAACTTGTCCTAGTTCCTTCAGGAGGCATCACCAGCAAAATACAATGAAGTAAAGACACAGTCACTGTCACCTGTATTTAGACACACACAGTCCTAGGTCTGGGTAGGGAGAAATTGCTCTTTCCTGGGGCGACCTGAGTCTTCCCTCTAAAATTGAGTTCTTCGGGGCATGACCAGGGGCTAGCTGTTCCTTGGAAGCAAGCTCACCTGTCTTTGGCCGTATTTCGTTAATGTGACCGATGTCTGTAAAAAGTGCTGCCCCGCCCCAGTTGACAGCCTCCTAAGCTGGAGTGGAGGCTCTAGGAGGCAAAAGCCTTCACTCGATCCCCCCAGGGCTTCACACCAAAAAGTGCCTGGCACATGGCCAATGCCCAACACATTTTCAGCGGACCAGTGAGTCTTGGCCATTTCCCACACAGGTCTTCAAGCTTCCCTTTCCCTTTGGGCTCTCTCGAATGTTCTGTGGAGTATGTTGCAAAAGAGCGTACTTTTCATCTTCGGTGTGAAGAGCTGTGTGTCCTGCCTGTCCCTTTCCTGTCAACATTCCCCGCCCCCTTCACACCCCGAAATGAAACATCAAAAAAGGAGTAGTGTGGGAATACATAAGGCCTTGGTCAGGAGGCTGGGCGCGTGCTCAGGGCAGGTTGAAGAACTACTACTGAAACTGAGTAATAGTGTACTTCAAGTTTTTCCTCTTTGAAATTGCTCTTAAACCTTGGGTACCTGGTACAATTTGGTTTGTGAAATTAATAAACAAGTAGTAAATGGTGTTAAAAAACATCAAAAGTGCCTTGGAAATGACCGGTCATGCTTAGTTTTATAACCTTTTTATTGATGCACATTTCAGGTTGAGACTTTTACATGGCACACACATAATCATATTTTTGGTTTATTAACTTGTTTCTTCTTTTATAATTAAAGTAAATATATCTGCCCCAGCTGATGTGCCTCAGTGGATTGAGTGCCAGACTGCAAACCGAAGGGTTGCTGGTTGGATTCCCAGTCTGGGCACATGCCTATGTTGTGGGCCAGGTCCCCAGTAGGGGGCGCTCAAGAGGCAACCACACATTGCTGTTTCTCTAACTCTCTTTCTCCCTTCCCCTCTCTAAAAATAAAATCTTTTTTAAAAATGTTTTAAAAAATCTACACATATCAGTATTCTACTGTGTATTGCAATAAAAAAGCACCATGGCTTCCAGGTGCATTGTTCAGTGAGCAGGTGAATTGTGAATGTGGACCATTTTAGTTCTGTTCACCAGGGGCTTGGGATTCAACGCCTTCCCCCCACAGACTGGACAGCTCAGACCAGGGGTTTGTGCGCCCCTTGTATCAGATGCATGCTGGGAAAGGAATGGGGATAATGGTTTTTTGTGTCTTAATTCATCAGTGCTAGGTTGGAGGCGACAGCTGGAAATGACTCTTCCCGATCAATGTTGTAGGGACCTTGGGCTTGCCTGTGTCGGGCCCAGGAGAGATGGGAGGAAATAACATCCTCGTCCACTCTGTCTGCCTTCCTACAGATGAAACTGACCGCGGGGTCGACCAGCAGGACGGAAAGAGCCAGGCCCAGTCCCCTGGGTGCGAGGAGAGCGATGCTGGTCAGCAGGAGTTGCTGAAGATGCGACTGCCCACTCGCTCGGACATGATATGTGGCTACGCCTGCCTCAAAGGTACTGCCAGACGATTACACTCTCTTCCACACTTGCATTTTCTCTCACGGGTGGGCAGTGGAACAAGGGGCCACCGACGGCTAGTTTGGGACATCCAGCTCTGTGGGTGAGGGTGTCCCGGGTGACCTTCACACTGGTGGCCCCTGTCCTGGCCGCAGGGACCGCCGCCATGCGCAACACCAAACGGGGCTCCTGGTACATCGAGGCCCTCGCTCAAGTCTTCTCTGAGAGGGCTTGTGACACACATGTGGCGGACATGCTCGTCAAGGTGAGTCGGCTCCACCTGGCGCCCTGAACCTCATGCACCCCCACGGTCTGCCCCCGCCCCCCTGCCTGCTTTGCGCAGTCTCTCCATCCTCCCTGTGGTACTGACACCATGGAAACACCAGGCTCTCAGACTTTGGACCCTGGGTGTTTTCCTTTCGCCTTTCCAGGTGAACGGACTTATCAAGGAGCGGGAGGGCTATGCCCCCGGCACAGAGTTCCACCGAAGCAAGGAGATGTCGGAGTACTGCAGCACCCTGTGCCGGCACCTCTACCTGTTCCCGGGGCACCCTCCCGTGTGAGGCCACCTCAGTCATCCAGGACCGCGGGAGGCGTGGTGGAGCCTCTTCAGGATTAGGGTTTCTGTCCTCCCCCCTCAGGGACTGGGAGTCCCCAGGCCGGTTTCATGCCCATCGTCTTTGCCGTGGAGTCTGGGACTGCAGGCTGGCTCCCGCTGTGGGAGGCTTGCTCCCTGGGGGGCCGGAGGCCCTGGCAGGACTGGTTGCCAGGAGCTTGGCTTCGAGAGAGGAGCCCAGCAGTGGGGGTTGGGAATGCGCCGTGTTGATGGGAGAGGTCTCCTCGATGGGCATGGTCCCTTCCTGTCCCTGGCTCCTGTAGGTGGCACTTTGGTCATTGCTTTTATCACATCAGGACGTCTCAGAGGTCACCTCGTGTCCTTCATATCCCAGCCTACTTTTCTGAAAGAGTTTTTAGAAGGTGTCCTTATTTAACACAGGCATTTGAAGGGACAGACAGGACCAGAGGCACATTCTGCTGCTGTGTGTGTGTGGAAATGACCTGTACGCTCCTTCAGGGTGGCAGGGCCACCCACGGGAAGGACAGTCTTCCCATTGCCACTGTGGGCTCTTCCGGACTTCGGGAATCCAAGCTTTCAGCAGAGGCGGGGCTGCAGTGCACCTTGGATCTGCCACTTATCGGTCCTTGCCCAGGAAAGTCCCAAAGATCTTTCCTCTGAGCTCTTACTGAAAGGGCCTGGGGGGGAGTGCAGCCAAGGCAGGGCACGGTGGTATCTGTGACCTGTCACCTTGCCTTTCTTACCTAGTTGTCACCTCCCTGCTTCCTGTTTCTCCCCTGTTCATTTCATCCTGTTCACTGCTGCCTCCAAATCTGTCTAAACTCCCACTTGCTTGGATCATTTGGTTGTTCAAGGATGTAATGTAGTACCTTGTTCCTGCTTTCTGTTCCAGTGCTGAATCCCCTTTTGGTTTTATAGGGCCCACTTCCCCGCCCTCGCAAGTCTCCCCAACTCAGGGGGCCCCTTGCTCTATTGGCATACGTGTTGTTTCCCAGGAGCTGCCTTCCTCTGCCCTAAAAGGATACTCCTGTTCTCAAGACCTCTTTGACTTCCGTTCTAGTGTCTATATGACAGATTTGGGTTTTAATAGAAGTCTAGTCATCTCACTCCCCTGCTTGGAACGCTTTGGTTTCTCATCAGACCTCAAATGAAATCCAAACTCCTTACCTTGGCCTGCAGAGCCCCCTGCCTGCCCCGTAAGCCGCGTCACGTGCGGCTCTCTAAGGGACAGCTGCAGCAGCTTCCTCCGTGTCGTTCCTGCCCTGAACGGTCGCAGACACTCTCGGGCCCACTGAGCACCATCCTCACCACTCGTGGCTTTGGTGGTTTTGCCCCTCAGCCTCAGTTCAAATCCACTTTCTTGTGGAGGCCTCCTCAGGCCACTCTGTCTCTCAGCGTGATTATGTTTATTACTGATTGCCGTGTTCTGTTTAATCCCTTTGCTGCGCTTTCCCTGACCTATAATGATACACTCACTTGCTTCCCCGTCTGTCTGTCTCCCCTACTAGGTTGCGAGCTCCATGGGAGCCAAAACTTTGTCTTGTTCACCAGCATCTACCCAGTTTCTGGCACATAATCAGGGCTTCAGTAAATGTCGTTGAAGGAAGCAGCCCTAGCTGGAATCCTACCTTTTGACTATACACAGTTTGGTATTTGTACTTTGCATTTTTTCGTGTGTTTTGTTTCATCCGCCGGTATTATGAATTCCTGAAGATGTGTCACATGTGAGACAGCTTCCTCCACATCAGTGACAACACTGTACCATAGTTGAGGTGCTCAATACATACCCGTTCCGTGAGCCAGGTGGTTCGGAGACTTGGGGCCACGTCCTGCTCACCTCTGGATCAGTGCCGTATGGAAGCATTTGGGTGATAAAACCTTTCCAGTTCCCACTGCCAGGATGTTGTATTGCTGTCAGGTGCCAAATAAATGCTCATATTTATTACTGATGTGCGTCTGACGTCTCTGTCTGAGATAATCACGTGATGCCTACTTACTCCTAGCCCCTTACAGCATTCCTCACCCCTCACAAGGCCTACGCCTTCTTATTTTGTGGCCAGATTTTTAATAGGAGCAGATCCACACCTGAGATGAGCCCATCTCAGTCGCACGACCGTGGGCAATGGCCCAAACGTGGCCAGCACTGGGCCGCCTCACAGGCAGAAGAGCCGGAAGTCGTTACCAGCCAGTATTGGTTCTGGATATTTCAAGTAGGCCGGGAAGGCTGGAGTGGGAGGATGGCGAGGCTGGTAGAATCCCTTATCTCTCATGGTCCCATTTGTATGGAAGGTCTAGGGTGGGCACTGGGAAGAGAATTGTCAGGCAGCCTGGAAGCAGCCTAGGCAGTGGGCTGTGTGTGCCTAAAGGGGAGACCTGGAGAGGCCAGTGCTCCCGTGCAGACGGGGGGCGGGGTTTAGCAAGAAGGGCAATTCCCTGGGGCCACTGTGGCAGGAAGAGCCCTGGGACCTGGGAGGAAGTTGAGTGTAGAGGAGGAAGAGCAGGGAGGGGCTAGTATCTCCCTGAGTCCCTTAGTGCCCAAGCACACCACCAGGTGGGGATGGGGAACTGGCTGGAGGCGGGCCCTGGGGGCAAAGGGCATGAGGAGGGGCATGCGGTTGGCTGTGCTGTGAAAAATCACAGAGGGATCTCCTCAAGGGAGGGAGGGATGTGGAGTCTAGGAGAGGTTGAAGAAAGTGCTGGAATGGCAGGAACAGGGGACACCCCCATTTGGGGAATAGAAAGGCTTAAGGAGGTGTGATAAACTCCGGAACTACAGAGCAGCATAGGTCTCTGAGCCGGATTCCACATCCTCCCCACCCCCACCCTTGACTAAGGGTGTCAGGTCGAATTGCACCGTCTATGCCCTCCCCTCCCAGAGGCTCACCTCTGCCAGGGGATTCTCTTCTAAAATTATCTCCCTGAGCCGGGGGCTGCCCTCTGCTGCCTCTTCCGGCCCGCTTCCTCCAACAGGGAAGGGAATGGGAAGAAATGAAACAAGTGGGGTCTTGGCAAAGGAGGGAGGAAGGCATCTAATTGGGGGGAGGAAGTCCCCAACAGCTACAACTGACAACCAATGGGTATGTCCAAGGCCCAGTGCTTGGAGCCTCCCCACCCTCCCCACAGGCCCATACAGCAGTCACTGTCCCATTTTAGAGACGAGGAAAGTGAGGCTCAGAGACTTGCAGTTACACAAAGGAGAAAATGACCCTGTTGGTTAGAGCATCATCCTGATACGCTAAGGTTGTGGGTTCAGTCCCTGGTCAGGGCACGTACAAGAATCAACCAATGAATGCATAAATAGGTAGAACAACAAATTGATGTTCTCTCTGTCTCTCTCCCTGTCTAACATCAATTTAAAACAATTTTTTTTAATTTAAAAAAGGGAAAATGTTACTTTAAGGGCATGAACTTGGAATCAAATAGATTTTGAATTCTGGCTCAGGCTTTGAAGATACTGGAGACCTTAGCTAAGGTACCTAACCTCACAGAACATCAGTCTTCCACATCTAAAAATGAGGAAAATTATTTCTACCTTCAAAGGTCCCCATGAGGACTAAAGGTGATGCTGTACAGCAAATCGCATGGTGTTCACACATTAACTATCTCACAAAATGAGCTTCAGTTTAATAAGCCGAGTTCACATTCACTGCGGGAGCGAACACGGTGCTCACTTTTTTGCATGCATTCTTGTATCTCTGTGTCCGTGACCCTCTGAGTCACTGCCTTTCTGAGGACACTGAAGGCAGCATGGGAAGTAATCTGTCACCTTGACTGTGCCCTTCTTGCTTCTGGGACTTTTCTCCTGGCAGGAGATTTTTCTCCTTCCTTACCTTTGGGAGCTATAGATTTTTCCCACTGAGCTGGGAAAATAAACCTGAGACCAAAGACTTTATTATTATTCCATCTCAGCCCTAGTTAGGGAGAGAAGGGGTGGGGAGTGTATCATGCTTGGAGAACCAGAAGAGGGAGAAAAAGACCTGTCCAGTGCTATCAGCAGGGCCTCCCAGGGCACAGGTAAGGACTGAGGGTGTTTCAAGGATCTGGTAGGCGCGGTCCTGGAACCAGTAGACTAGAAATGACTGCCATTTGGTCACTTGGACAACCTTCCTTCCCCGAGCACGTCCATAAGCCTGTAGGTTTTAACCTTTTAGTATCATGGACCCCAGAAGAATATGTATCATATACAGTATTTGTATCTAATAGAATACATGCATGCTTATGAATTTGTTTCCAAATGGAGCGTTTCACAGAACTTTCTGGAAATCCAGCTTGTCCATCCAAATAAGAACCCAAGCACTGTACCCACGAAAGGATGGGTAAGGGAGGCTGGGCAGAGTCTAAATTTTATTCTCTTGTTCTCTTGCTCTCTCAAAGGTTGATAACCCATGAGATCTCAATGATTTATAATCACACTCTCAAGGTAATGCCCCTCACATCCTGCACTAGCAGCTGTAGGTTTCCTTGACCTTCCTCATTTCCGAATCTGGTTCTCGGAATTGCAGCTGGTGCTTCTGCTTGGCTTGGTCCAGTGTGAGGGCCACCCCAGCCCCACGGAGCTAGCCTCCACATCTCGGAGTTCGTAACCAGGACCTGACTTTCTCTGGGAGAGTGAAGAAATAGTGCCTTAGATACTTGTTTGGGGGGATTATCAAGACCCTGCAGAAACTGGCTGCCTTCGGGAAAGCCATACTCCACAAACAGTTGAAAACCTTTCCTGTTTCTGAAGCCCCCTCCCCACCCCAAATGTAATTTCACTTTAGCATTTTCTTGAAGACAGTATTCGTTTTGCCTCCCACCCACCCCTTAGAACTCTTTTCTTATTTTCTGCCCACAAAGCTAGCAGAACCTTCAGTCCCTCAACGGGGCACATGGTCATTTTTGTGGGTGGACCGTAAACCTTCAGGTGTGGAGGATTTGTGTTACAAAAGGTACTTCTGATGATTTCCACCTTCCCACCTGCTGTGGACAGGGCCTAGATCCCAATTTACCTGTAGACCATCTACTTAGCGTCCCTGCCCTTCCGTGCCTCAACTTGGACTATCTTGGGACAGACCCCACTTGGTGATGGACCCTAAACTACACCCTCGCTCATGTTTCTAACCTTCTTCTATCGTGAGGAGTTCACAGCCGAAAGAATGCCCTAGGAAAATTGGCAAAAGAAAAAAAAAAAGTGAGGCTGGATAGTTTGTCCTTGGCTGAAAATGATTTCTTAACCTGGAGAAGAGAAGAATAGCAAAATACTTCCCCATCATCCTTTATATTTTTCATGAGAAGTACCCCCTCTCTGCATCCCCCCACCCCTGCCCCACTTCCCCTTTCCCCGTTATCTAACCCAACTAGATAGACCCACTCCTCAGTCCACACAGAAGCTCAGTGTGGACAGGAGCTCAGTGTGGACAGTGTGGGCCGCACAGGCTGCTGGTTCGGCCCACAGTCCGGGCAGTGGGAGAAATGCCAGGAGCCTAGGCTCTGCCCCCCTTGCTTCCCACAGCACCCCCCACCCAGTGGGTGAGAGGTCAGGGCCAACAAGGAATGGCACTGACGCATGACGAACAGCCCCCAGCAGACAGACAAGGCAGAGCTGGAGGAGAAAACGGAACAGTGGGTGGGTGGGGAGAGGTGCCCAGACAGGTGAGCGCCACACCTTGGTGGGATATGCAGCGGGAAACCCGGCAGGGAAAGATGGCAGAGAGGCGCCAGTTACTCCTCGAGGTGAGTTCCTCTCCAGTGTTTCGGGGCCTTGGAATCACCGTCCAGCAGGCATGGAAGCCTCCCCTTTCACTTCCTAGAGGAGAGATGGGACTTTTTCATTTGTTTTGAGAAAGAGAGAGATGGGACACTTCACTGGTGAAGGTTTAACATGCCCTGGGTGCACACAGGTTTGAGAGCACGCTAAGCAGTGTTCCTTCCTGGTCTGGGTGATATTTATAGAGAGACCAGGGGGCTGGAAGCCTCCTGGTGACCAAGAAGGCGGACAGTGCTGCTGCCCAGCTGAGGGAATTCCCTGTGGGGCTGTCCCTCAGGTCGTCACCCCAACCTCCGCCCCACCCGCACTGCCCTCACACCTGCTCCGACCCCAAGCAGATCAGATGTGGCTGTGGGGGGGGGGGTCATGTGATGGAGAGATAGCTATAAATAGCTGGGGGTGGGCATGCTGCCCCAGACGCCTTGGGGACAGGCAAGAGGACAGGCTTAAGGAGCGGTACTGGGGGGAGGACGGGGGCGAGCAGGCCAAGGCCTGGCCGGGGGCGGGAACATGGAGCCATCAGGGTCCCAGCGGCGTAGGGGCGAACAAAGCTGGTGGGGCAGTGCCCCCCAGTACCAGTACATGCCCTTTGAACACTGCACCAGCTACGGACTGCCCTCCGAGAACGGGGCCCTCCAGCACAGGCACCGGAAGGATGCAGGTCCCTATCCCAACTCCCACCCCCACCAGGTACAGTCCTAAGGGGAGGGGGCGCTGGGGTGCAGGGGCCAGTGGTGTGATGGGTCGGGGGAAATTAGGCATTGAGTGAAAAGAAGGAGCAGTGTTACCTTTTTTTTTTAACTTAAAAAGTGCATGGCAATGTGTTCAAAATAGGGCGATTGTTAGCAGGGCTGGGCCCAGCTCGGTACCCACACGTCTGTCCTTTTATGTAACCTTTGCCAGCAGATCTCCCCAATCCTACGGGGACGGCAAAGCCACACATGCACCCGGAGCTCGTGCCTATTACATAAGCCACACAAGTGGTTGGCCGCAGAGCCCACGTCTCCGCGCGTGCAAGCTCCCTCACACCCTCTCCCACACACACGCAGCACCCTCCACATGCCGCCACGTTCTCGTTAACCAAGCCCACGCGCCACTTCCCCTTTCAGACTGGATGCCTCCCTCCCCTCCCCAGCCCTGCTCTGCAGTGGTGCTTAGCCCTGAACCAGCCAGCATGGATTTGGGGGATGCAGCACCCTTCCTCCTCAAGGGGCCCTGGGACCCAAGGGAGAGAGGCGGCCTGTGGAAGGGCGTGCACTGAGTGCCGCTGGTAGGTAGTGCTTCTCACTGTGTCCCAGGTGGGGCGTGGACGGAAACACTACCTCCCTGGATCACTAACCTCATTCCAGGACATGAACCAGCCGTGAGCAGGGCAATTAGTGTGTGCCTGTCCACTACTCAGGCTTCAGCTCTGCTGTGCACGTTGTGAAATCAGATCTCTTCTACCCGGGCTCTCCCAGGACCAGCAACAAGGCCTGGCCTGACCCTGGCCCCAGGGGAGGGAGTTGGTGCAGTGCGGGTGGGGCAGGCTAAACGCAGGTGGAGCCCTGGCTCCCTGGCCCCGCCCCATACACACCTGCCCCACCTGGGGATGGGAGCAGGCAGCTACCAGGTCTGAAAGCCACTCCTCGGCCCCCTTCACATTTTGGGGAGCATCTAATTACCCTGCTCTGGAAAGAGCTGGATTCCCTTGCCTTCTCAGGACTGGTTCCTGTGTGGGCATCCACATCCAGGGAGTGAGGGGTGGGCTTTTTCTGCGTTTGGCCGAGCATCTGAGGGGCCTCTACTAAGGCCAGACACACCAAGGCACAGAGCAGCCAAGAGCCACCATGTCTGCATTCCTAGGGGGAGGTTGGGGTGGGCGTGGTCTTGGGATAATAGAGAAACAGGCAGAGACACAGAGAGCAAAGTGGCAAAGAAAACTTCTCATGGACACAGAGGCACAGGTCTTAGGAAATGGCCTCCTTGATGAAGGTTGCCACGGATGGAGATCAGTACGCATGGAGAGCCGGTGAGGATGGGCAGACAAGGGTAGAGAAAGGGGAGTGTGGGGACGGATGGAGAGCAGGCAGTGGAGGGCAGGAAGGGCCATAGAGAGAGACCCTCCTCAAAGCCCTCGACATCCAGGATTTTAAGAGGCCGTTTGTTCCTGTGGGTCTGCGTGCTTCCTTCTGTCTATTCCTTTGGACTCTTTCATAAGGCACATTGCCCACCCCCCACCCCCCGTCCAGATTTATGGCCATCACAAGGAGCAATTCTCAGACAAGGAGAAGGACACAGGGGCGCCCAAGCAGATGGGCTCCAGTGCTACCATGGACAGCGCAGATGAGGACCACTATTCTAAATGCCAAGGTGAGGGACAGAGCGGTAAAGGAATGCGAAACGGGAGGAGGGACAGGGCCCTGGAGAATAACTGGGAGGTCCCACTGCATGTGCCCCACCCTCCCCCCTGCACATGCACCCCAAAGCCCTGCTCCCAGGATTAAGGAGAGGCATGTCTCTCCAGTTCCTGGTTCCCCACTTTCCCTCCCACCCAGCCCCAAGAAATGAGTTTTGGAAAGGAAGTCAAGGATCCAGCAGGGAACTAGCCTTCAGTGCGCCTTTGGAAGGGGCAGCACCTGGCAGAGGAGGGAAGAGAAACTCGGTGAATGAGACACCGATGAGAGACCCTTTGTTACTGAGACACAGACCGAGACCTCCCTTCCAGTCCTCAGGGATACACCTGAGCACTGACTGGTTACCCCCTTCGTCACCCCTCTCGCTTCCTAGACTGCATCTGCCGCCTGGGACGTGTGGTGAGAAGGAAGCTGGGGGAAGACTGGATCTTTCTGGTGCTCCTGGGACTGCTTATGGCTCTGGTTAGCTGGAGCATGGATTACGTTAGTGCCAAAACCCTTCAAGGTAGGTTTCACCTGGCCCTGTCCCCTCGGCCTCTCCCCACAGGGGGACTGTCTCTACCGTTTCTGCCTAGGACGAGCTGGGAGTGTTCTGGGGGCGGGGACATTGCACAGAGCAGATCAGGCCCAGAACAAGACCAGACGGGACCAGACCCAGATCCATTACTCCTGCCCCTTCCATCTGCCACCAATCAAGCTGTGGCTGCCCCTCTATCACTCACCCCAGTTTTCTCAGGACTTGCCTGGTTTGGGCACCGGACATCCTGGGACCCAGGAGCACCTCACTTCCGGGCAAACTGGGAAGGCTGGTCACCGGCGTGGCCTCTAATATCGTGGCCACAGCCCCAGCCCAGCTGTGGTTTGTGGCAGGGCCTCCACCTCCTCCGCATGGTGGGAACTGGAATGGGTCAGAGCATCTCCAGTAACTCAGGTTTCCCACACACGTGTTCCGTGAGAATAGTACCATCTCGCGAGATTCAGTGAGACAGTCCCGGCGAGAGCATGCTCGTGCGCGGTGGGGTGCAGTGCGGAGGGGGTGCGGTGTGGGGTGGGGTTAGGTGAGGGTGGAGGCGGGGGCAGAGGAGTGTGGTGGGTTGCGGTGGAGGTGGTGGGTGGGATTGGGGGGGATGGCGGCGACCTCTCATCCCCGCTGCCCTGAGCCCAGGCGCGTGTCTCCGCAGCCTACAAGTGGACCTACTACCAGATGCAGCCCAGCCTGCCGCTGCAGTACCTGGTCTGGGTCGCCTTCCCACTAATTCTCATCCTCTTCAGCGCCCTCTTTTGCCATCTCATCTCTCCCCAGGCTGTTGGTGAGATTTACCCGGGGGAGCCTCCCCGGTCACATCATCAGCGTAATCTCATTGTCCTGTGGACCCTTCCATCCCACTTCCTCCCTCCCCCAGCCCTACCAGCAGCCCTTGCCCCCGCTTTGTCACTGTCCTCCCCACCAGAGCCCCCTGCCGGCCCCCCATCCCCATGTCCACTGTCTGGGTGGTCGTCTCCCTTTTCGCCTCCAGCCTGAACCTGCACTCAATCATTTTGTAACCCTGTTAGGCTCTGGGATCCCCGAAATGAAGACGATCCTTCGTGGGGTCATCCTGAAGGAGTATCTCACCCTCAAGGCCTTCGTGGCTAAGGTTGTGGCACTGACTGCGGGGCTGGGCAGTGGCATTCCTGTGGGGAAGGAGGTAGGTGGCCATCCCCAGGTGTGAGCTGGGCACAGGGTGGCCCTGGGAGCAGACGTGGACCCAGCCACAGTGACCAGAGCCAGGGCCAAGGGCACAAGGGAAATCGGGAGGCGGGGGAAGCACCTGGGAGGTCCTTGTCCTGGGCAGAGCAGCAGGGCCTTGGAGAAGCCGCCCAACCTGGGCACCGTTGGCACTTTGAGCTGGATGACATTGGCTCGGGTGTGCCGTCTTGCACACGGGAGGCTGTTTAGCAGCCTCCCCGGCCTCTGCCTCATCGATGTCAGTAGCAGCCCCCAGAGTGTCTCCAGACATTGCCAAATGTCCCCTGGGGTGGAGGTAGGGATCTGCTCAGTTGAAGAGCACTGTCTTAGAGATACTCCAGGCAGATGCTGATTTGGTTTGTTTTTTTTTAAAGATTTTTATTTATTTAATTTTTAGAGAGAGGGGAGAAAGAGAGGGAGAGAAACATCTGTGTGTGAGAGAAAATCGATTGGCTGCTTTTCACACTCCTCCAACCGGGGACCTGGCTGGCAACCCAGACTTGTGCCCTGACTGGACATTGAGTCAGTGTGCAGGCCAGTGCCCAACCCGCTGAAGCACACCAGCCAGGGCCCGATGCCCTTGTTTTAATATATGACAGACAACTGAGACCTAGAAAGAGGCTGTGCTTTCCCCAAGGTTGTGCTCATGTGCATCCTTGTCCCACCCCCCTGGGCGATGGGCCACACAGCAGCCAGTCTTCTTTTCAGAGTGGAATCAGCAACCTCTGACCTCTGTGCAAGGACTTCCCTGATGGCTTTCCATCCCTAAAATAAAATCCAGAGCTCTCTCTGGGGCCTCAGAGGCCTGTGGGCACCTGCCTCCTCTCTGTCCCTCTTCTCTCCTCCCGGGCTGCTCCTTACTCACTGTATTGGGGTATCAAGGCCTTCTTCCTGTCCCTCGACCGTGCTCGCTTGCCCCCCTCTCAGGGCTCCTGCACTTGCTGTGCCCTCAGCCGAGAACCATCTTCCTCCTGATTCCCACGTGGCTCACGCCTTTGTTTCAACATGACGTGACTCATTTGTGACCTCGGAGCCCCACCTCCTCTGTCCCGTCTCTCTCTGTCCTTTCGTCCTCCCTCCATTTCTTCCCAGCCCTTGGAATTTTCTGGAATAATGAAATGCCCAGCTATCACCTCCCTTTCTCTCTGGGGTGAAGTTCTGTGAAGGCAGAACGTCTGTATTACTCACGTCTGTGTTTCCGGCACCCGGTACAGTGCCAGGGGCAATACATGGTTAGCACAACGAATGCCGCCAGGCTTCCTATCTGGACCCCTGCTCCTGACCCCGCCTTTCCGTCTCTCTCCCAGGGCCCCTTTGTCCACATTGCCAGCATCTGCGCGGCCGTTCTCAGCCAGTTCATGTCTGTGCTTTCTGGGGTCCATGAGGTAAGGCTGAGAAAGTAAAATGAGGTGGAGCTGCGTGTGTTCAGGGTGTCGGGAGGGCTGCCTTTGCTCTGGGCTGGCCACGGCGCTGAAGCGGAGCATGGCGCTAACCCATGCTCCCCTGTTCTCCACCCCCTCCCCCGCCTATCTTCGCCACCTGATGCTTCTGTGTAGCTTGTGTCTGTCCAGTAATGTCCCCCTCCTCCTTGCTCTGCACCCCTGCGTCGGATCCTACGCACGGCCCGCGCCTCTGCTAGCCTGCCAGTCCACACTCCCCCCATGTCAGTTCCTGTCCGCCATTCCCTCCTGTGCTGCCCCTGTCCCTTTCTCCTTCCCAGTTCCTCACCCTGTCTCTCTTACCACGGCCCCCTGTACCCCAGCCCGCCGCCCTCCTTGTCCCGCGCGCGCTTCTCTGTTGCAGACCGTGCCTGGGCAGCTTGACCTCCTGGCGTCGGCCTGCGCAGTGGGCGTGGGATGCTGCTTGGCGGCCCATGTCGGAGGCAAGTCCCACTGCCTCCCACCCCTGTTTCCTGAGCATGACGTGGAAGGGGGTCTGGGTGGCTGCCACAGCTTCGGGGTGGAAAGGGTTGCTCGTTGGAGGGATGGGTAGGTGGGCCTTCAGCCCATGGGCTCCAGGTACCCACATTTTTCCACCAAAGGGCTGTATGTTCTTTTGAGGCTGGTGGCTGTTTCATGCAGGCTTTATCGATCTGTTTGTCTGCAGTCGTTTCCTGGCTCTCTTGCTATTGACACTCCTCTCTCTGATTGTCCCCACCTCCGGCCTCACTCTGGTGATCATTTCTTGGCCTACCTGCCCACCATTTATTTACCTAACTTTTATTTCATTTTCTGTGTTTGGCCTTGCGCTGTGAGGTCACTTCCTGTCTTGGCCTGGGAATTGCAGGGGGCAATGGGACCACCATGATGCCCTGTGACTTAAGCCTCTCCTTCTGCCTCATTCCCCACCCTTGCTTCTTCTCCTCTCCTCTCTCTGCCCCCTTTCCTTCCTCACCCCTCCCTTCTCTCTCTCCATCCGTCTCTCCCCTAGTAGCAGCCGTACTATTACACTGACATGCTGACGGTGGGCTGCGCTGTGGGAGTCGGCTGTTGCTTTGGGACCCCCCTTGGAGGCAAGTGATTCACCCCTCCTACTCCAGTCTGCTAACCTGCCTCACTCCCCAAACTATTGTCAGCGTCCCCAAGTGCAAGCATTACCAGGTGAAGCAACGGTGTAAGGAGAATAGCTAACTTTCAGCGAGCGTGTATAATGCGCAGGCAGCGCTCTGAGCACTTTACATGGGTTCCTGCCAAAAGCCGCCTGAGGCTGAGATTAGAGAGGAGCGAGGGACCTGGCTGGTGTAGCTCAGTGGATTGAGCGCGGGCCTGTGAACCAGAGTATCTCGGTTTGATTCCCGGTCGGGCACATGCCTGGGTTGCAGGCCAGTTCCCAGCAGGGGATGCATGAGAGGCAATCATGCATTGATATTTCTCTCCCTCTCTCCTTCCCTTCCCCTCTAAGGATAAATAAATAAAATATTTTTTAAAAAAGAGAGAGGGGAGCGAGGGGAGAACAGTGCTTCCCTTGTCCTGGATGACCGACCCGTAGTCATGGCCAGAGAAAGCAGTGGCCTGTGTTTCTTTACTCATCGTCATCTGTTGTCACCAGACTAACAGCAGAGATTCTATCGGCCAGGCGTTGGATTCCTTGGTGACAGAAAGGACACCACGTTGACAGATAGAGAAACAAAATTTCAGGAAAAGCATGTGTTTCTGAAAGGCACCAGTTGTCAGAGGTATCTTTCCAACTACGAAAATGTGATCAGTGCTTTTGTAGAGGAGGCTTCCGGCGGCTAAGATGGCTTGGCCCAGGAATGACAGGGAGAAGCACTCAGAGTTCATGACAATGTGCCACCTCCACTCGTCCTGACATGGTGCCAGCGTGCGTCGCCTAAGGAGATGAGGTCAGCAGACGCCTCAGCCGGCACCCTGCCTGTCTGTCTGTTGTTGGCTCTTGGCATTAGAATCATTGGTCCCCACTGAAGAAGGGTCGTCTGTGGGAATTTTTACAAATGTTAAATTTCACACTTAATGTCTATAGCTACTTTCACTTTTATTTACTCTTTCACCTTACAAATCCAGAATATCTAAAGGACGTTTTTAGGCAGGTAAAAAAAAATGGTTTTGTTTTTAGTTAGATTCTTTAAAAGTGAAGAGAATCTGAATTTTCTGCCTAAGATTGGAATTTCTGGGATGAATGAGGAAGGTTTTTCTTGGTCCCATGTATGTAAAGTATGGGAAAGACCACACACAGGAAAACTACAGATAAAACACGGCTCTAAAACCCACAAAAAAACAAAACAAAACATGACTCTTGACACGAGAAAATGTTAAGCATTGGAGAGTTAAGAGGCCATTTCCAGAATGTTTGTATTAAGTGGCGAATATTAAATGGACCTGCAGATGACATTACTTGACTGGTATCGTTTTATGAACATGGTTTACAGAAGAAAACATTAGTATTAAAATCCTTTATTCACTATCCAGTCAACTCTTAATTCCTTACACAGTTGAAAGAAATAGACTTCAACCTTCTACCAAAATGACAAACACCTTTTGGCTTCTGTTGCGTGTGCTCTGTGCTGCCCTCAGGGCACTGTGTTGGGTGGATCCTGTGCTCTCCCTGGGAGCTCACCTTGAAAGACGAGACAGGCGGGCAGGCAAGCAGTCCACCTCTCACAGGAGTGTCTTCAGGGCAGCCAGGTCAAGTGCAGTGGGAGCTTTCTGCTAAGCTGCCTGGGTGCAGGGAGTGAGGGGGTAAAGGATCGGCGTAGGAGCTTTACAAAAGAGGTAGTGTTTGCCCTGGCCAGCTAGCTTGGTTAGAGCACCGTCCCCATATGCCAAGGTTGCAGGTTCGATCCCTGGTCAAGGCACGTGCATAAATAAGCGGAAGAACGAAGCAAGTTTTCTCCCCCTCTTTCCTTTCCGTCCCCTCTCTCCCCGTGCCCTGCTTCAAATCAATAAATAAAAATAAAGAGATAGTGTTGGATCTGACACTTAAGGAAGACAGTGAAGGTAGGGTATTGTGGACAGAAGAAATAGCATTGCAAGGTCAAGATTTGGGGACTATGCCCTGGCCAGGAGGCTCAGTTGGCTGGAACATCATCCCAATACGCCAAAAGGTTGTGGGTTCAATTCCAGTCCAGGGCACATACCTGGGTTGTGGGTTGATCCCTGGTCAGGGGGCAACAGGAGGCAACTGATCAATGTTTCTCTCTCACATCAATATTTCTCTCTCTTCCTCTCTCTCTCTCTCTCTCTCTCTCTCATCAATTACAAAAATATATCCTCCAGTGAGAATTAAAAAAAAGACCCAGGGGCTATAATTATAGTTGGTGAGTATTGCTGAGAGATGCAGGGGGAGGAATAACAGGAAATGAGTCTAGACAGGTAAATGGGACGAGCTCACGAAGGTTCTGGTAGACTCGCACAAGAAAGTAGATTATATTTATTCTCTAGGCTGCATGCCCAAATGTGTTTTTAAATTTACTTTTCTTATTTTTAACTTTTTATTTTTCACAGTCGAAATTCAATATTATGTTCATTTCAGGTGTACAGCATAGTGGCTAGACACTTATATAACTGATGAAGTGATTCCCCACCCAAGAAATGTAGTACCTGCCTGATACCATACATAGTTATTACAGTTATTTCTAACTATATTCCCTATGCTGTAATTTACATCCTCATGACTATTCTGTAACTGCCAATTTGTACTTCTTAACCCCTTCCCCCTTTTACCCAGTCCCCCACTGCCCACTCCTTCCTGGCAACCCCACAGAATCCCTTTTGCAAGGACCTTCTCAAGAGACTCATAGCATCTCCCGGACTTGACTTTGGAAAACGCTGTCAGAGTGCACAGGGCCATGGGAGAATTTTGAACAAGGAAGTGACTTGGCCAGATGCGCGTGGTGATCCAATCCCTTTGATACGTGTGTGCAGGATAGAACTGGCCTGTGGATTAACAGGTTTAACCCAAGATTAACGAGGAGACTGCTCTCATTGTTCTGGTGGTAGAGGAGGAGGGACTGGACTGGGCAGAGGCAGAAGAGCCGGAGAAGAGGATGGCATATATGGGTGATAAAAAGTAAAATCTGTGTGACCTGGTGGTGGGTCAAGGTGAGGATGTGAAGGATAAGAGAGAAGGAGGAACCTTGGCTAACTCTCGAGTTCCTAACAAGGAAACAGGCGGCCAGCGGTAATAACCAGAACAGGGAATCTAGGAAGTAAAACAGGTTTGGGGAGTTGATAGGTTTCACTTTGCATGGGTGGAATTTGACGTTCCTGTGGCAATATCCAAGTGATATCAAATAGGCAGCCGGGTTGGTGAGTCTGAAGTTCAGGAACTGGGCTGAAAACATAGCTTTGTTAACCAAGTAGCCTGTAGGTGGTAGTTGAATCTGTGGGCAGAAATGAACTGGTGAACTTGAGAGAACTTGAGAAATGAACTTGAGAGAAAGAGTGTATCTCTGAGTAGCAAGGATAGGAGACCAAGAACAAGGCCCTGGGATGGACAGAGGCTCCAGGGTGGGAGGAGAGAGCGACGTGTCAGAACTGACACAATCAGAGCGTTTCCAGGGGCTGTTTGTGTTGTTGCTGCCTTGTTTCCTCAGCAGCACATTTTCTGTCTGGCTCTGGCTGATATTAAAATTAGTTTTCATTCCTGAGGATACAGTGACAGACTGTGAGGGGAAGTGTCCCAGAGCCACATGGTGGGAAAGGAAATCTGGCCTAGGATTTCAAAAAATGGTTGTAAAGTGCTCGTAAGTTGGATAGTTTATACCCAGATCAAACAAAGCCGACTTGGGATCTATTACTGGTAAAAGACAGAGACTCTCCCCCCTTGAGTCTCTACCGTGTCGAATCCTCCTTTGAGAGCGAGAAGGCACTGCCTTACCTGGTGTGATTCGAGGAGCCGGGGCAGAGGTGACTGGCAAAGCTTGTCTGCCCCAGATTCCTCATTCCCTCATTCTGTTTTCTGAAATTCCACCCATCCTATTCTCTTCTGTTCTCTTCCTTCCTTCTCTCCTCCCTGTCCCTCCCCCGCTCTCCTCTCTTTTTCTGTTCATCCATCGAACAGGCCTTGAGCCCTGGTTATGTGCCAGGCACTGTACTGAGTGCTGGGGTCCAGGGTCTTTTTCATTCTTAGGGGAAACCCAGAGCTATAAACTAATAACTCCATCTGAACGTGGGAAGTGCTCTGCTAGTTCAAAACTCCAAGAGAACGAGGTGAGGGAGGGACGGTTTCTACCTGAGGACAGGGATTGGGGATGGCTTCCCAAACAAGGTGACATTTGAGCTGACCCCTAGGAGTCCTCTGCCAAAATGCTATGGTCACTCCATGAGGGAGTAGCTGTCAGGCCACTTTCCTCTTGTTGCAAGTGACTAGTCTAGCTATGGACTGTCACCTGTGGAAGAGAGGGGCAGGGGTCCTGAGGGACTCAAGAGATGGGACTTGGAATGTAGAACAGGCAGAAGAAAGGAGCTAGGATGTGAGATGGCACCTGGAGAGGGAAGCAGGTTGAGGGGCCTGGGTTATAGGGCAGCAGTCGGTCACCATGGAGAACAAGGAGGGGACGAGCCTTACCTAGTTCATGGTCGTTCACGGGGTCGGCCCTCTTCTGCTTTCATCTAATTATGGGCTGTATTTCCCTGGTTTCCTTTCTTTGTTTTTGATCAAGGTGAGCCGTAGCTAGGTTTTAGGTGATTTTCTCATTGAATTTTTATTTTGCATCTAACGGGTTTGAAGATGATTTTCTTCTCAACTCCGGAATCTTGCTTTCTATGCCCTTGTTTGTGTTTCTAACTTTATCCCCACCAACCCTTGCTATTTGTCTATATTTCCGCCTCCTAGTTTTCCGTGCCAGCATCTACTCCCAGAAACAGTACTACTTAGGGCTATTAATTAGCTTTCCATCTACCTCCCCCACCTTTTGCAAGCACAAATATTTTTAACTTCTAGCCTCTTAGTTTTTCCCGTTGTTTTGGTCCTTTTAAGTCAAGTTATTAATTTTTTTTAAATGTGGATGAATGTTCTACTTTCTTTTCTGGGACTATTGAGTACTGTCAGCTCTTAGGAAGGGCTTTCCTATTCATTTTTCTTATTTCTTCCTTAGGCCCTGGGTACATGGTACATGGGAGGAAGGAGAAGGAGTTGTGGGTTGTTAAGGAGCATCCCTGTGATCTTGAGTTCAGCTCATCAGCTCTGACAAGTACCTGCTCTGGCTGATTTCTCTCTCATAACCTGTGTGCAGAAAATTGTCAGTGACTTTTCAATCCCTGTGCATAGCTGACATTGTGGATCTCACCCAACCCTACTTTCTAAGGGATGGAAAGAACATGACCACCTGATCCCCACGTTCTGTGGGTTAAGGGCTGCCCATTTCCCCATTTCCCATCTTCTCTGTATCTTGTTGAACAGCGTCCCTGGCCTGCAAAATGCTGCCATGATGATTAGGGATATGGTTTAGAGCATGGATTTGAAGAGGTCCCCGGGGGCTGGGGTGTGGGAGAGAACCTGTCTCGTTTGTCCGCACCCGACGCTATGTTTTTGCCCCTGCAGGAGTGCTCTTCAGCATCGAGGTCACGTCTACGTACTTTGCTGTGCACAACTACTGGCGAGGGTTCTTTGCAGCCACGTTCAGCGCCTTTGTTTTCCGCGTTTTGGCCGTGTGGAACAAGGATGCTGGTAACAGGGAGCCCTAGGGTGGAGGCGCGTGAACAGGGAGGCACGCCGTGGGGCGTGGAGGGAAGCTCAGTGGTGCAGTGCAGGAAAGGACCAGATGGCTTTATTTGGGAAGCGGGCCAAGGACACAGGATGGGGAGATAGGCCAAGAAGCGGGGGACACGGGTTGTGCATACAAAGAAGACACAAAATAGAATAGGGGATGCTGGGCTTGGAGGAAGAAAGGAGTGGATGCTTAAGGCTCATCACCTCAGGTTCCCTCTCTGGGGGTGTCTGTGACGCTCCTGCCGTAATGCTTGGCCATTCCCTCCTGCAGACACCATCACCGCTCTCTTCAGAACCAATTTCCGGATGGATTTCCCCTTTGACCTGCAGGAACTCCCAGCCTTTGCTGTCATTGGGTCAGTGAGGTCACCTGCCCTGGGCGTGGTGAGGGGGAGTGGGTGTGGCCTTGGGTGGAAGGGCCCAAAGCTGGGAAGAAGGCAAGCACACGTGGATGAATTGTTGGGGGGAGGTGGGTCGACAGGGAAGGCAGGTGCCCGGTATTTGTTTCTCCCATGGCTAGGTCAGAGTGACAGGGGTTTCATTCCTGTGTAACTTGCACCCTCAGGATTTGCTGTGGGTTCCTGGGAGCTGTGTTTGTGTATCTGCACCGTCAGGTTATGCTGGGTGTCCGAAAGCACAAGGCCCTCAGCCAGTTTCTCGCTAAGCAGTGAGTCACCACCCTTCCTTACCCCTTCCCACTTACTTTCTGGTTTTTCCACCAGTTCCTTTTTTTTTAATCTTTACAAAAGTCATTGAATGCCTTTCAGTGGCTTATGACACAATACAGAAGCCCTGATGCTACACATAGGGGGCGAGTGGTGTGGTTTCTTTCGCTTGTAAAGACAGCACTTTGGTGGAGAGAACACTCTGTGTTTAAAGAACTGAAACTACTGTGGACCCCAGGAAACTTCAGCTTGCCAGGGTTTGGCGTGGTGTCCACTGTGCAGGGGTTAAATTCAGGGGGTCATTCATTGTGTGTGTGTGGTTTTTTTTCAGCCGCCTGCTGTATCCTGGAATCGTCACCTTTGTCATTGCCTCATTCACCTTTCCACCAGGAGTGGGTCAATTCATGGCTGGAGAGGTCAGCCGCAAGGGAGCCTGAGGGTGGGGTCAGGTCACAGAGCACATTAACCCCAGGCACTAAGCCAGGATTGGGCCACGTGGGGAAGGGGAAGCAGCAGAGATGTCCCTGGGGCTTCTGAGCCGTGTGACCTTTTGGCCGGGAATAGAATCTGTCCCTGAGAAAAGAGCCAAAGGGACCCCTGAAAAGTGAGACTGGGAATCAGTTCTCTACAAAGAGGAAGCACCAAGCATCCTGGGAGAACCACCTCCTTTCGCTTCCTCGTCTCACAGTTGATGCCTCGGGAAGCCATCAGCACCCTGTTTGACAACAACACGTGGGTAAAACACATAGGTGACCCCGAAAGCCTGGGCCGGTCAGCTGTGTGGATCCACCCACAGGTCAACGTGGTCATCATCGTTCTCCTCTTCTTCGTCATGAAGGTACCTCTCCCTCCACTCTCAAAGCTTCCGTTTGTTTTCCACCTAGGAACCCAGGGTTTGCACGAGGTGAGAGAGGGTAGAACTCCATCTGTTGTTCGTCCAACCCAAAGTGAAATAGCTGGGAAACCATAGCACAGGTTACTCGTGTATGAAAGTGAATCAATATCTAGGTTAATCGCCCCATTCATGTCTCCTTAGTAATGTTGCCATAATTCTTATAACGTTTCCAAAGGTTCCTGTGGCTAAATTATTAAGACACCACAGCAGCCAAATAAACAAGGACAAGATGGAATTCAGCAAACTAGATAGCTTTGTAGAAACCTCAGGTAAATTAGCCAAATCCCCCCACATATTAGATAATTAGGCAGTCCAGTCCGTTCACCGTGTGTCCATTTTTAGCTGATTTGCATGTCCATGTCCCACCGGTCTAGCGTGTAATCTCGTTTCTGGAACTGCAAAGGAGATAAAATACTCAAATCAGTTTTATTAGTGACTATAAACAATTTTTATAAATGTTATTACTCTGTTAGCTAGTGAGGGTTCACTCTCTTCCAACTCCATTTAGGAAACAAAAGCTGATTTCTGTTCATATCAGTTCATTTTCATACCTGCCTGTCAAGGATCATGTAGAGATTTCTCAATTACTGCCTTACACAACGATATTTTTATTTCCAACCCTCGTTGTGACATCTATTGTTATTGCCAATTGCATATTCTTCTTTCTTGATGATTGTCTTATTATTCCTAGTATGTCTTGCCCAAATAATCCAACATTTCCTCTGTATATTAGGGCTGTTATTCAAAAGTCTGTCCACTCTGAACTTTGATGCTTTTGAATACCTTGCTATTAACTTTTTCATGATACTTTTTACGGATCTGTGTTTCCCCGAGATATGAGTCACTTAGTAATATATGTGTGTGTGTGTGTGCGCGCGCACGTGCATATACACACATATATATTACTATATATTACTATATATATAGTAATAGTTGCAGTGGGTTTATTTACCCATTTAATCAATAAATGTTATTATATACTTTCCGCCCTGGCTGGTGTAGCTCAGTGAATTGAGCGCGGGCCTGCAAACCACACGATCACGGTTCGATTCCCAGTCAGGGCACATGCCTGGGTTGCAGGCCAGTTCCCAGCAGGGGACTCACGAGAGGCAACCATACATTGATATTTCTCTCCTCTCCTTCCCTTCCCCTCTAAAGATAAATAAATGTTAAAAATCTCTAAAAAAAATAAATGTTATTATATACTTTCTGTGTGCCAAGTATATAATAATTGATTGCTGATCTTTGGCAAATCTTGTTTATGGTTAAAACAATTTTTTGATTGCCATCTTTGCTTGTTGCTGCAAAGACAGATACATTTGATGTATTTGTCAATGGTCTTATGATTAGAGGTACCAGGGGCTTGACACAGCAGGTTCCAACCCTGTAACTTACATTTCTAGGATTCACTGTGGGTTCCTGTGTTCTTCCCTAGTTCACTCCAGGCGGACTGATTGGGTCTACCGGCTTCCCCATTTTGCATATCTACCTTATTAATTTGTTTTGTTTTTTCTTTCCAAAGATTTGGTATTTCGATCATAAAGCAGTTCTCCATGACTTATACGGGATTTTTTTTTGGGGGGGGGGGACTTTCATTATAGACTTTGTATTCTCTAACTTATAAATCTCAACTTCCTCTAATTGTTGTTAAGTATACCAATTCCAAGTTTTGATGGGATCTCAGAATTTATTGCTCAATGATCATAATTGTGATTTTTCTAGTATTCCTCTAGGTTGAGCTATATGGTAACTTTGGGGACACATATACTTTGAAAGTTTCAAGCTTTTGAATATTTTTGGAGAAACAAAATACTATAAAATGCTATATATAAACAAAATACTATATATTTTCAACATTTTCCCCATACCTCATCCCACCTCCCAGGATTCCTGAATATGTATCTGGATACTACTTCATGGATTAAAACTTACCCTGAGAAATGTGCTGGATTATAAAGAAAGACTCAACTGTGTATCACTGTTATTCATTTCTCACTGAATTACATCTTTGAAAATGTTTATATCATAAATGTATCAGGAAGAGAAATTCGCTCATTTCTTGGACTCTGTTTCAAGCCCAACAGTCTGCATCAGGCCTGTGATTTTTTAAAATAATATTTATAAACACAAAATCCTTCATGGCTATAAATCCATGATATTACTTAATCACAGTGGCATTTTTCAGTGTCCTGTCATTGGACACATAAACATACCTTTGTTATTTCCAAAGTATGAGTAATCGGCTACATAGCCAAATCAACATATAAAAATGGCTGGAACTATTCTTCCACAGTCTGATTTCACATTTATTTGCTCTCTGCCAGCACCAGTGCAGGCTGGTAAGATTCTCAGTTCAGAACTTTTATTATGTTGATAAAGGGAACATCCATCTTCCTTAATCTTAGAACATGGAAAGTGTCATTATGTTGTAAGCCAGGAGCTTTTACAGTGAGTGTGAACATAATTACAACTTTGGTTTCCCTTTCAATAAGTCTAACGGGATTGCTGAGGGTTGCTAGGGAGTTCTCAGCATGGCCCAAGGCTTTGCAGAATTCTTTGCCTGAGCTCCACATGGCTGCTTCTTGTGAAGGGTCTAAATAAAGTGGAATCTGTGGTCACAGCTTCCTAATTTCCCAGGTGTCTGGAATTTAAAATCGTGGGAGTTTTTTGTGTTCCACATCACTTACATTGCTTCTGGAGCTTTCCTTTCATGGGCTACAAGCTTCACTTCTTGGCTCATCTCACATGTCATTCTTCATGCTGTCGGACTTGATACTTCACTGTCCTCTGATCCTGATACTGTCCTGACACGTATCTTGGAGGCAAATCTCAAGTTCATCCTCTGAAATCAGACCCACTGGCCACCTATTATCTGTATGACAGAAAATGCCAGATTGACCTGAGCCTACAAATCTCTATGGCTTTGCAAAGTCCCTTGTGTACTCATTCCAAAGATGTGATACAGAAAATTTCAAGTGGTCTTAGATTGGTCTCAGAGTCACTTAAGAAGCTTAAACTACAAGGGCCTAGAACTCTGTCTCCAGACAGTCTGCAGTGGTGACTCCCAGTGGTGCCTGCACACCTGTGGTTTAATGTCAAGTTCCCCTTGAGCCTGAGGTTACTGTTGGGTTTTAACTAATATGAGCTATGAGGAGTTTTCTTGTGTTTTACGTGAATAGTATTTTCTTTCCTTCCCTTCTTTCCTTCCTACATCCTGCCCACACTTACTGAGCACTGTGCCAGTACGGACAAAAAGCAAAGATAACAAGATACACTCGAGGACTTCTCAGTCTATATTCTTTTCATTTGTACATTTAACATTTCAGTTTTCACCTGTTTGAAACAGCCCGATTCTGACACGAAGAAGTATATGTTTCACCTTATCTCAGAGTTTCTGGGATGAACCTTCTCAGATCTCTTGTAACTTTCTCTTGAGGTCAGCCCTGGCTCAAGAGAATTCTTTCTAAGGTTCGGGAAATCAAGAGATTTATTTCTCATTAGTTTACAATGCAATAGGTGCCATTTTTTAATGATAAAAACATTGATCCTGGCAATTTGTTCTGATCTATAGCTGCTACTGTCATTCACCAAGTCACTTTGAAATCCTTTTTCCAAAATTGGCTTACTTATTTGGGAAGAGATATGTAAATCTATTGTTTAATTTACCTACTATGTCTCATCAAAGTTCAAGCCTTACTTCATATTTCACTGTATGTATATCTAAATTCTTTTGCATTCTTTGCCTCAAAATGTATGTATTGCTTTTTCTAAAATTATCCCAGTTTCTACGTCAATACTACCTGAAAAAGTTGGCCTTGAAGATCTTTTCTGTTACACTGGCTGACTCACCTGGCTTTCTTCAGGTGCCCAGCCTAGCACAGATCCTTTGTTTAAAGTGACTTGCCGTCACAGGAAATGTCTCAGGCAGGGACGCTTACGCCAGTTTTCCTTGTGAGGTTCACCATAAAAATGGCTTTGTAAGTAACTGCATTAAAAACCGATTAGTCACGCAGGAAGTCCCTAAGACTTCAAGGTGTCTGCCTTTTCCATCTGGGGATCTTTTGCAGAAACATAATCTGACCAAGAAAAGAGATCTTTCAGCTTCAGGAGTTTTGTGCTCGTCCGCTGAGGTGATCCTTCGAAGCGAAGAGGCTGCAGTGGGCTAGGGTCCTTTGAGGGCAGTGACAGAGGATCTCTGAGGCCCCGCTCCATGTTCTAGATTGCCTACAGGCAAAGAGAGTCGCTCCAAGCAGGAAGGTTTGGGGTTAACCACCTGGAGAAACCATCTTACAGTGTTGTCTTTGGTGATCTCTCAGCCTGAGAACTCCATGCCTTTTAGTTCTGGCTGAAGGGGAGCAGGCATGAAGGCTTTCAGAAGGATGAGCCATCCCAGTGTTTCTGTGACTTTTTAAAAAAGATTTTATTTATTTACTTTAGAGAGATGAGGAAGGAAGGGAGAAAGAGAGGGAGTGAAACTCAATGTATGGTTGCCTCCAGCATACTCCATACTGGGGATATGGCCTGAAACCCAGGCATGGGCCCTGACTGGGAATCAAACCGGCAATGCTTTGGTTTGCAGGCCTGCACTCAATCCATGGAGCTACACCAGCCAGGGCCGGTTCTGTGACTCTTGAAGCAGGGAGGAAGGGGACAGTGGGAAGGGGGTTGAGCGCGCGCGCGCACATTCGTGTGTGTGTGTGTGTGTGTGTGTGTGTGTGTGTTGGACAGAGTTGAGAGGGTGTCTAATGCTTCTTTTTGCCCCAGTTCTGGATGTCCATCGTGGCCACCACTATGCCCATACCCTGCGGAGGCTTCATGCCTGTGTTTGTGCTTGGTAAGTCCTGATGGGGAGCCTGGGACTGTACTGAGAGCTGCAATCTAAGGTACTGGGAAAATAAGGAAAGGCCTGCAATGCTAGGGGCTTGTATTTGGTATTAGCGCCCAAGGAGGATTTGGCTCTGAAAACACAGAAGCTAAGGAACTTGGATCTCTCAACGCCTTCCTTCCTTTTGTCTTTGCTCTAGGAGCTGCATTTGGAAGGCTGGTGGGGGAGATCATGGCCATGATATTCCCTGATGGTATCTTATTTGATGGCATCCTCTACAAGATCCTACCTGGGGGCTACGCAGTAATTGGTGAGAACCATTCCACCCTCCTGAAACCGAATATTGAATCCCACAGATGTCCACACTCCAACTCTCCCATGACATCTTCATTCCAGGCTATACAATATGGCTTTAATGCAATGCTATTTAATTCAACTTCTGTTCAAATAATCAACCCTTGGTTCTGACTCTCAATACCATTTATTGAATGTCTACGAGACTTAGTTTCTTCATGTATAAAAGGGATTATGGGTGTTAAATGAGATAAGGATACCTGGCTGGTGTAGCCCAGTGGATTGAGCACAGTCCAGTGAAGCAAAGTGTCGCTGGTTCAATTCCCAGCCAGGATACAGGCCTGGGTTGCAGGCCAGGTCTCCACCTAGGGGTGTGTGAAGGGCAACCACACATTGATGTTTCTCTCCCTCTCTTTCTCCTTTCCCTTCTCCTGTCTCTGAAAAATAAATAAATGAAAGAAAAGAGAGATAGGGATAAAAGCACCTAGGATTGTGGCTGAATGTTTGGTAAGGTTTTTTTCCCCCCTTCCAGAGAATCATGGGAACAACAATGCAGGTGACTGGCTCAGCTACTTTCACCTTGTAGGTGTGTCAATATGGATGGGACTTAAGAGCATGTGACTAAACTGAGAAGCATGCGCTCTGGACCCATCCCGGCCACTTGTCACCTAGATGGGCATGGAAAAGTTAGCTGCATTTCTGACCCTTAGTGATTTCTGAGATCACTTACAGCTCCAACATTCTATGAGTCTCTGATTTGTGTCACTCTATCTATTATCCCATCCAATGAAACCCATGTCTAACACAGTGATCAGTGTAAATTCCCAGAATTATTGTGCCTTCTCCCTCCTTTCTCTCTTCACTGAGATCCTATAACATCTAGAGAGAGGAGCACTAACCAGCTTTATTGCTCATACAATAACCTTACTCTCTCATAAAGTGTTGGCTCAAAACCCGAGGCCCCAGGTAGAATGCCATAACTAGGTTTTAAAATGCTCAGTTAAAAGTGATACCGATTTTCTGCCCTAGCTGATGTGGTTCAAGGGTTTAAGTGCCAGCCTGTGAACTGAACGATTGCTGGTTCAATTCCTAGTCAGGGCAGATGCCTGGGCTGTGGACCAGGTCCCTGAGGTGGGGGTTGGGGGTGGCCTGTGAGAGATAACCCATCAATGTATCCCTCCCACATCGATGTTTCTCTCCCTCTCTCCTTTCCTCCTCCTCTCTCTAAAAATAAATACATAAAATATTTTTTAAAAGAATGATACAAATTTTCAAAAACCAGGAATAGATAGGACAGCACTATCTTCATTGTATAAATGAAAATGTGGGCACACACAAGGATTTCATGTCTTGTCAAAGGCCATGGGATGGGATCAAAATGATGATTTTGCAACCGTTCAGCATTCTAGTCCCTTCTCTGGACACATGGTTATCTTGGGAGTGTTGGCACTGACCGACTCTGTGTCACTCTCCTCACACCCCCATGTGCCCCATGCGCCAGGAATCACAGCACTAATTCACCAGTACATTCCTGTGTCTTGTTCTAGGAGCAGCAGCGCTGACTGGGGCCGTGTCCCACACAGTCTCCACGGCTGTGATCTGCTTCGAATTAACGGGTCAGATCGCTCACATCCTACCCATGATGGTGGCTGTTATCTTGGCCAACATGGTGGCTCAGAGCCTGCAGCCCTCCCTCTATGACAGCATCATCCAGGTCAAGAAGCTACCCTACTTGCCTGACCTTGGTTGGAACCAGCTCAGGTCAGGGGCACCAGCTGGAATTAGTTCAGCTCTGATGGGGGGGGGGGAGGGGGATGGGAGATTCTGAGGCTGAGACTGACGTTAGGGCCATTGTTTGCAAGCACCACTTTCGACTGACTTTTACATTCCCGTGTACCTGATAACTGTCGTGAATGACCCAAAGGCAAACCTCACGGGAGGAATGGGAGGGCCAGCAAAGGGACAGGCACGTGGTGGGGCTGACCACACCACCCCCCATGCTTTCTCCCTCCATAGCAAATTTACAATCTTTGTTGAAGACATCATGGTACGTGATGTGAAGTTTGTTTCTGCTTCTTGCACGTACGGGGAGTTGCAAACCCTGCTCCAGACCACCACAGTCAAGACTTTACCACTGGTTGATTCGAAAGGTCAGTGGGAAGAAAGGGAGCCAACTCCTGAATTAGGGACCGGAACTTAGCTTCCACAGAGCTGGGGGAGGCACTGTGGGGTGGCCTAGTCTATAGGGGCCACCCAGTCTGCTACAGGAGACCCAGCATGTGCTCTGTAGGGAACAGGACCATCCTGAGGAAGGTAAAATACAGCCGTAACACAAGCACTGCAAGACAATGAAAAACCAAGGAAAGGAATACAGTCAGTTCTCATTACTCACTGTGGTTATGTTCTATAACTACTGTGAACAGAGTTAAGGATCCTACCCTGAACTGTTGCTCCCAGAGGACGTACAGGATTAGGTTCCTGCAAGCCCCTGGTCACAACAGCTTGTTCCAATCAATGCATTGACTTGTATTGTGTGTGTTTCTCTTTAAAGGTACCTCATTGAATATATTGTTGGTCCATTAACATTGAACTTACAGCCAGCAGCAAGATAGTCCACGCCTAGACAAAGCTAACCTATCTCACTTATCTTCTCCATGAGGCACATCACAGGCTTTATGATTGGGGCAGTGTGACACAGCAAAATAACCAACACAAATCACAAAAATGTGAAAAACGTGGCAGTTAAAGAACCATGCGAAGAGCACTTGTTTGCAATAGGAGAGCTGAAGGGAAGAAAAGGAAAACAACGATAAATAGCATCACTCTGTTCAACCTCAGCTAGGAACGTGTGTGTGGGGTGGGGGCAGTCGGATTTTCAGCTGCTGCGAGCATGTCCATTCAGGACAGCGGAAGCATCGCGAGTACTGATTTGAGGCTACAAATGGGTGGATTCGCAAATAGGGAACCCGCGAATAATAAGGCTCAGTTGCAAGCCTTCCAGACCCTTAAGTGGTTCTATTTTCTACTTAGTTAAATAATAGCCATTCTTTAATATCCAGCTTGAGCTGGTGAAACTGTTCCAGATGAAGGAGGGAACGGTTTTAAGAAGTTGTGATTTCACATCTCTCTTCCTTCCCATTCTCTCTGCCCACTGTTGGCAGTAATTCTGTTTTGTATTATTTCTTACGGTGGTGTATGTGTTTTTGCCTGATCTGCCTTATTCCTTGAAGGCAGAGACTGTAACTTCCATCCCTGCCAGACTGCCTCCTTACTAGATATTAAATAAATACTTGTCTAATGTTTGAACTGGTGTAATTGAGAAGAGTCATGGCCATCTGGGGCTGTTCAAATTGTTAGTTCTGATTTTAGATCATCAGAGTACCCAAATTGCTCAAGTGAGGTTAGTTTTAATATTTCCCTAAATCTCAAATACCTTCTAAGTGGCTTCTACAGCAGGACCTCTTCACTGGAGGAGGGGTACAGCCCCGGAGGTTCAGGGTTTTTGTGATAATGATTGAGACTTAAGGGTAAGATGGATCCCAATAACACAGCCCCAACTTCATGGCCTTAGAACTTAATGAAAATGTTAATTATAGTAGCAGAATTTTGACCTTCTCAGGAAAAGTACGCATTTCATTTCTATCCCTGAAGGACCCAGACTCTTTAAATAATTTAACATTGGATATCCTTGTAGATGCTTTTCTCTTTTTTTTTAATTTTTATTTAACTCTTGTTCAAGTACAGTTTTTTCTTGTATTCCCAGCCCTGCCCCCCCATGCTCCCCAACTCCCTCCCATCTCCGCCCCCCACCTTAGTTATTGTCCATGTGTCCTTTATACTTGTTCATGTGAGTCCTTCCCCTTTTCCCCTGTGATTGTAGATGCTTTTTCAAAGTATATTCACATCTCAGCTTATATGAATGGCTTGTAATGTTTTGCTTTGTTCTTGATTCGCCTTTTTTAATACCAAGTTCACCTATTTGCAAACAGGCTATATCAAAATAAGTACAAAGTAGAACCAATTAGTGTACTACCCACTGGGTCTCCAAGTCCTAAATGGGTGAAATAAAAGGAATTGAATGAGGTCAATGCTGTAAGAATTTTGAAGTGAGTTTTGAGGACCAGAAGACAAAAGGTGGGTGGGGGCGGGAGAAAGCAAGCGAGAGCACAGGGATTCTGTCCTTGCCTCCATCCTGCTAAGTGGGGAGGAGTTGGAGGACTGGTCCTCAGGCTGAGCTTGGATCCCACCCCTCCCCCCAGATTCAATGATCCTGTTGGGCTCCGTGGAGCGGTCAGAGCTTCAGGCCCTCCTGCAGCGCCACCTGTGCCCAGAGCGGAGGTTGCGGGAAGCCCAGGACCTGGCCAGGAAGCTGTCCGAGCTGCCCTTTGATGGGAAGGCACGGCAGGCTGGAGAGGGGTACCAGGGCTCCTCACCCCCTGGCCGGCCAGAGTCCTTCGCCTTTGTGGATGAGGATGAAGATGAAGAAATCTCTGGGAAACCTGAGGTGACTGAGCCCGGGAGGGGCCCAGCAAGCAGGAGAGATTAGGAGAAAGGGAAAGTAGGAAGAGGGAGTGGAGATGGGGTCATTGAGATAATCAAAGGTCCAAAGGGCTAAAGGAGATAAGGATACGAATGACTGTACCCATGAGCATTCAAAGGGATGTAGGAATTCTTTTTAAAAAATATTTTATTTATGTATTCACTTTTAGAGAGATGGGAAGGGAGGAAAGAAGAGAGGAAGAAAAACATCAATCTGTGGTTGCCTGTCACACGCCCCCCACCCCCCACCCCCCACCCCCCAGGGACTTGGCCCGCAACCCAGGCATGGGTCCTGACTGGGAATCAAACCAGCAACCTTTTGGTTTGCAGGCTGGTGCTCAGTCCACTGAGCCACCCCAGCCCAGGGCTAGATGTAGGAATTCTGAACTTGGGAGGAAGAATAGAATTAGATGGATTTCCTAGGATACCAGCTGGTGAAGACAGGAAAGTACTAGACAGACCCTTCTCTGGGGCTGAGAAATTTTACTGTTTCTTACAGCTGCCTCCTCTTCCTCCTCCTCAACCCTTTCCTATGCTTCCACTGGCCCCTGAAGAGCCCAATGGGCCCCTGCCCAGCCTCAAGCAGCAGCCAGAGGCACCAGAACCTGCAGGTAAAGATTTTCCCATCATGCCCCTTCACTCAGCGTACAGGCTGCTATAATATGGAGAGGAGACTAAGGTGGTGGGAGAGGGTTCCTATTCACTGAGTCTCCATATTGCTGCCTCCCCAAGAAGTAGAACAAGGGCTGATTTAAGAGGATAGAGGAGAGGACATCTATGGTGCTAGCAAAGTGTCATGGGGCCACATGGAAGCCCCTGGCTATTTCCTCCCACAGAGGGTAGGAATTGCTTTGTTTCCATTTCCACCTGCTTCCCATTCCTCTCAGGTCAAAGACGCTCCATCTTTCAGTCTCTGCTGTGCTGTTTGCTGGGCAAAACTCGACCCACAAAGAAGAAAACAAGCCAGGTGAGAGAGGAAGGGCAGGGGCAGGGGAGCAGGGGCCTGTCTTTGAAGAGTGAGAAATCCGTGGTCCTTAGGTCAGGGGGGAAGGGGGCCCACCAAGGAGAACCTTCACCACATGGAAGGGATGGGGAGTTGGAAAGCAGGTGTCTGTGGCCCTGGCCTGGGGATCGTGGCTGCGTTCTGTTAGGAAAGAACTTGGACCTGTGTCTTTCTCCTCTAGGATTCAACAGACTTAGTGGATAACATGTCCCCTGAAGAGGTAAGTAAGGGAAATGGCAACCTGGGGTAGATTTTTCCGTCAACTGAAGATATGACTCATCTTCTTCTATCTTCTTTGTTGTGTTTGAAGAATACGATGCGAGTCCGGGTGGGAAAGCATTTGAGAGATTGGAAAGGAAATGTGATTGTGGAGACAGTGGCGGGCACAGGTGGGGTCTGTCTGGTGGCGTTCTCAGAAGGACCATCATCATCTCAGAAGAGGGCTAATTTGGGTCTCCATGCGCAGATGGGACCACAGTGCTAGGATGCGCCTCAGGTCTTTGAGACATTAGGCCCGTTGTGCACAGGCAGAGGCTATGGAGGCTGTGCAGTGAAATGGCACCAGACGCCAGCCCTTGCCCACACCAGTGTGCAGAAACAGCACCGCAGCTATGCAAGTGAAACCCACACCGGTGGACGTTCCTCTGCGGATGGACCAGAGCCCTGAGGCAGTGGGCAACTACGAAATACCAGGAAGCAAGACCAGGAAGGAGCACAACCTGGGGACAAGTATTCATAGTGCTGGTGCTGCCTCTCCAGACAAATGTCTATTTTCCGAAAGAGCTGGTTATCGAGTCCATGAGAGAGAAACTCGAGAGCGCCGAATGGGCTTGGTGTGAGCAGTGAGAGAACGTGGGGCAGTGGTTGGGAGTGGTACTGATGGGGACACACCCTAGGCGGTGTGCAGACACGACTCGCTCCAGCAGCCGCCACTCTCAAGGATCAGGCAGACTCGAGCTCTGTGGCTGGCAAACCATGATGCATATTATTACGTTACAGTAAACATGGGACATCCGGAATCAATGCGTGCTGAAAAGTAAAAGTCCTCCAGGGTTGGAGGAAGGGGTAGGGAGTGACGAGTGAGAAAGGAACCCTCCCTCCCCCCTCGACACCCCTCAAAACTCATACACTTCTGATTAATGACGTATGGAAGAGTCAGATACGGGATCACAGGAGAAAAAGAAAACCCATTCCTTCTGTCCCCCAGCAGGAATCAGATGGGTCGTATCTGCAACTAAGCAGTGCCTTGCTAGGGTGCTGAACCCGGTAATAATGCTTGTTGTTGTTGCTGATCCACCAGAAAGAGAAGGCCAGTTAGTTGGCCTTCAGCGAGGCTATTTAATGGCCGCTGAAAATAAAGTGTCACCAGGGATAAAAAAGATGAGAGATCTACATTTTTAGTCTATATCTTTCCCAAAGAAGACTTTATTTTAGGCAGCTCACAGCTCCCGTGTGACTCAAGGACATTTTGGAGGGATAAGATCCAATAGGAGTCAGAATTCAGATAAGTTTGAACATGGTTTTCAAACTAGATCAAGGTGACACTCTTGGCAATAGCAAGATGATACTCACGGAAATGCTGGAAGAATAGAGTTATAGGTCGCCAGGAGTCCCTGCTTTGGCTTAACTGCCACACTTAGTTCATCCACACAGTGAAAGCTCCAGTTTGTAATGGGCTGGGCTTTTTCAAGTTCAGATCCAAGGGCAGACATTCTTGCTCCTTAGAGAAGAGGTGGGGGTACCTGGAACATGACCAGCAGTCAAGATCAGAAGCCCACCTCCACCTCCATGCAATTTGAATAAAGCTGTTGCTCTTTAAGGGAAAGCAAAAATGAAACTGGGAAAGCTACAAAGGTCCAGGAGGTAGAACAAGCCAAACCAAGGTTGGCAAGGTGGCCGCCTGCCATAAATAAATCGTCTCTATGACATACTTGCTAAGTAGTCACCATCCTGTGCTTCAGGAGCCAGTCAACCCCCATGTGAACCTTTAGTCAAGGAAGAGGAGAGTTCCAGAAAATTTTAGATTCATTTATGAAAGCCAGAGCCATACTGCATTCTTGGGAAGCTTGGGGATTTGGGCATCACTTCTAAAATCAAGAGGAGAGTCAATCTCCTTGTTTTAATGCTTCTGTCACACACAAACAAAGAAGATGGCTTTGCTCAAATCCACTCAGTGTCATGCAAGCCAGCGCAGCTCTTCAAATCCAATGAATATCCGGCCATGACGTACGGTATATGAGGGAAGTGTGCTAATCTCGTCACAACATGGGGCCATCCCTACCAGTAACATTCTCCAGGAGTTCATGTCCAGCGGGCAGAGGTGAGACAAATCCAATGCCAGAGTGCCCGCAGTCCATACCATTTCTGAAGAGGAGAGACCAGCAGAGTGCCACAGGGATTAAGAAAGGGACAGAGCACTTTGGTCTGGGAGCATCAAGAGTGCAGAGTGGGTGCAGGGTGGGCAGGTAGGGGAAATGCAGCCTAGCCAGTGCAGAAGCCAGAAGATGTGGGTGAAGAATGGTAAGTAGTGGGGTTTCACTGGAGCAGGGGCTATGTCAGGAATAGGGGGAGTACTGCAAAGACAGGTTGGCAATAACATGGTGTTTGGGAGATTGGAGGGGTGTGGTTGAGAGAAGGAGGTTGTGCCAGTGCCTGAGGATGAAGGTTGACTTGGAACCTGATGAGGGAGGAAAAGCAGGGGCTATCCCCTGGGAAGAAGGGAGGGGGTTAGTGATCTGGAAGTTCTGTGTTAGTTCGTTGCATATTTCAGTTGTGTACTTTGGGACTGGGGGCTAGGAGGGCTGCTTGTGGTCAAGGCCTTGCACCTGAGGTTGACGGGGGCTCTGTGGTGTTGGATGACCGCCCTACTCTGCCCAACAGGTTGACGCCTGGGAACAGGAACAGCTGAGCCAGCCTGTCTGCTTCGACTGCTGTTGCATTGACCAGTCCCCTTTCCAGCTGGTGGAGCAGACATCCCTGCACAAGGCTAGTCCTTGCCCACCACTCCGGGCTGCTGAGAGGGCAGGGGTGGTGAGGGTCCATGGTGTGCTGACCTGAGGCTCTTTCCACGCAGACGCACACACTGTTCTCACTCCTCGGCCTCCATCTTGCCTATGTGACCAGTATGGGGAAGCTTCGGGGCGTGCTGGCTCTGGAGGAGGTAATAGTGATCAGTCCCTTTTGAGCAGCAGGAGGAATGAGTGGAGTGGTGGAGGAGGGATGGCTTTAGCCACACCCTCATTTTCCTTTCTATCTCTCATGAATGAATTGGAGGAGGAACAAGGGGGTCAGCAATCTGGCAGTGCCAGTAGAGAGGACTGCAAAGTCCTAAAGGGTCCATAGATCACCTCAGATGTAGCCCTTGTGATCTTCCATAGCTGGCATGAGTTCAGGGCATGAGTCATAGTTTCATACCATGGAAAGAGAGAAGAGATAGGATGTGGCTGAAAGGAGCCTGAAGGTCACAGGGAGTGGGCCAAAGGAGCACCTTTGTCAGGAGCCTTGAGATCCACTGCTCTGCAAGGGGTCTGCTGGCCATGTCTTTCTTCAGTCTTCTTTGGTCTTTCCATGTGGTCCATCTCTCTTGCCACTCTACGGCTTTTCCGTTCCTTTTCCCTTTCATTGTATTTGTTCTTCTCTCGTGTCTGTTCCTCTCACTCTGCCCTATCTTCTTTCTCTTCCCAATTCTGTACTGCCTTCCCTCTTTTCTCTGCCCCCCAGCTGCAGAAAGCCATCGAGGGGCACACCAAGTCAGGGGTGCAGCTCCGCCCTCCCTTGGCCAGCTTCCGGAGCACAACATCAACTCCAAAGACTCCTGGGGGCCCGCTCCCTCCCACAGAGGTGTGGAGCCTGCCTGAGGATGGAACTGGGGTGGCTGAGCCAGAGGACGTGGTCCCTATCCCTCCAGAGCGCCCAGAGCCCTTGGTGCCTCCCAAAGCAGAAAGTGAGTTGGAGGAGTTGGAGCTGGTGGACAGCCCAGGGCCAGAGGAGGAGCTGGCTGACATCTTGCAGGGCCCCAGTCTTCGGTCCACTGATGAGGAGGATGAGGATGAACTGATCCTTTGACTGCCCCCAGGACCACCCCATCAGACTGTCAAGAGGCTGAGGCCCGAGGGTGGGTTTCGGTGGGAGAGGGTATGTCCCTAAGTTGGAGCGATCATGCCAATATCCTGGCCCCTCCTTGGAATTTTAAAATATGATGGTGATAGTCTTAGAGGAGGAGTCCGGATTTGGGCAGGGACTAGTTTTGATCAATGATGTCGGCCATTTCCCCCATTCCCAGACATCTCAGTGAAGGGCCTATATATTCCCGAGCTTCCTGAGTTTTTTCCCCAGTGTAGGTGGGGAACTCCCTACCGCTCCCCTCCCCTCATTCCCCCAGGACTCCTGGTGTTCTCGTCCCAGCACCTTCCTGGCCCTGCACATCTGTCCTTCAGTTTTCACAGGGGTGGGTGAAGGGACAGACCCTGGATGGCTGTGGCCTTGAAAGTGTCATGCTGGAGGAGGAGAGGGGACCACCTCAGGGCCTTGTGGACTGGCGGCCCCAGAATACACTGCAGATCATCCATAGCCCTTCTCCCAGAGTTCCCCACTCCATGGTCTTCTGCTTCCTGAGATTTGCCTCTGGACTCCAACTGGCTCCCACTATCTGTCCTTGAGCAAGGGCCATTACTAGGACAGCAAAAAGCCAGTTCCAGCTCCCTCTCCTATGTCCTGGATTTAAGCAGTGAAATGTGGAGAGAGATGCTGTCAAGGAGCAGCCTGAAAGAGAAAATGTCACAGAAGGCTCTATGTGGAAGGGGCACCTTGGGCCAAGTAGTCATGCTGCCCCCGTGGCTCTCTCTGACCCCCTCTAGCAGACATCCTCTCTGTCTTCTTGTCTTCTTGTCACAGCTTCCTCGCTCTCGTTTCCAGGTCACTTCCTAGAAAATCTATTCTCTCTCCTCCCAAGGGTGGTCATTGACCTGTCCTTCCCAAGGGTCAGCTCTACCCTCAAGCTGCTCTGGCTGGGGCCTCTCCTGCCCAGAACTGAGGCTCAGGCCAGCCAGGTCCCTCAGACACCAGCCCTTAGACTGGTTCTTTGTGTTCTTCCTCTTGGGGTGGACGGCTGGGGGTTCAATGTCAAGAAGGCAGACCTCTTTGATGCATCCACACTTGGGAAGTCCGAACCACATCCTCCCCAAATCAGCGACAGGGAGACTGCCTTTTCTGTGAGTGGTCCCAGGGGCTCTAAGCATCCAAAACCCCTGCCCCCACCTCCCAGGTTTTTCCCCCTCCCTCCTCCATGCCCTCTGGTTGTGTCCCCTGTCCAAGATGACATTGTCCTCCTTCACCGGCCCTGGACCCAGTCTCCATCATCCCCCAAATAAGACACTCACAGTCAGAGGATGCCACCACATTCTGTTTAGTGCCAATGAACACAGCCTGGAGCCCTCTCCAGCGTTACATCCCTACCCCCTCCCCAGGCCAAGAGAGAGGCTGTAGCCTGGGGAGGGGGCTGGCAGTGGGTATTCGAGCCCAGTGCCCATGTGTATATAATCTATAATATTTATATATATTTATATAATTCTCTCTGTAATATATGCCATAGAATCTCTCTTGGGCCTGGGAGGGGAAAATGTCACATTAAGAAAACATGCTGAGACTGGCCGTAAAAGTGGATCTTCCCCAGACCTGGAAGACGAGCACGCACGCACGCACGCACGCACGCACGCACGGGCTGTGTGGACGGGGGCGGGGCAAAGGTCGTAAACACATTCACCACGTTTCCCTCCTTAACACAAGGATAAGAAGGATGGGGAGCAGGGGGCAGGCGGAGGGGGTGAAATGGGAGATTTGGATTTTCCTTAATAAACTGAATTAAAAATAAAAATGCACCCCCCCCCCCAAAGAAAATCATTTAGCAAGAGCAGTTTCATTCACAATAATATAAACACAGCCCTGTCTCTGGGCTGTTGTAAATCGTGCTGCACAGCCTTTAACCCCAAAGGAAAAGCAACCCTCCCTCACCCCCAACAGCCTCTTCCAGCACATGCCCCTCCCCTCCCCCCAAATAGGCTATAAGCAAACCCCATGCACCCTACCCTCAGCACCAAAGAGGCAGCTTCTCCCTCCAGAGTCCTAATAGGGTCCCAGGCCAACTCCCTGGTCTTCTCCCTCTCCAGAGTGGGAGGGGAGCTCCTTGCAAATGCAGACCCCCAGCTGACCTGTGGTCTGCGCATGTGCCAGCCACCAGCACTGGGGATGTGGAGCCCCACTGGTGTCTGAAATTGCCTAGATTCCTTGACAATTCAGTCATCTTTCAGCAGGGCCTGCCTGAAAAAGGGCTTCCTCCAGTAGGGAGAGAGGAAAGTGCGCTAATTTCCTCTACCTGCCCCAACCCCTCAGGGCCCTGAGCAAAACTGACATGAAAGAGCCCACTTGCTGGAATGGATGTCCACTGCGGGCTGGGGCAGAATAAGGGGCAGGAAGAGGAAGAGACTACGAGGAAAAGGTGGCATATCCAGAGAGCAGGTTGCCCAAGGTGCGGAAACGGGCTCCCTGGGAGGAGGGAACTGGAAGCATGCAAAACCCCAAGACCTGCGGCAGGAGTGCAGGGTGAGGGTACAAGGCCACTTCTCAGAGCTTCTGGTGCCCAACTCAGGTCACATGACTAAACACAAGGGACAGCTCTGGATGAGGTAAGCCACTCTTCACCACCTGTGCTCGCCATGCCTACCGGTGTTTCCTCCAAGACTCGACCTCCCCTCCCCTGAAGACATGGGACCCCAGCCTGGGTTGCACTTCAGGACCACATACATATGAACATATGAACTTAATGCGGGGGTGGGGTGGGGAACAGGGTCACAGATGGACAGAAACACCACAATTCTACCTCCTCATTCCAAAGAAATAGACATTTGGGGACAGGGGTGGGGATAAGGTAGTTCGTGCCCAGGGTCTGAGAGAGATGATGTGCACCCTTCCTGGCAGAGGACAAAAGCAGCAGAACCCCTGCCAACATTTGGGTAGAACATGGGACCTTGGACCTACAGCCTTAGATGAGGCAAGAGGAAAGGTAGGCATGGACGTCTTGGCTTCTCTCTCCTGCCCAGATTCTCCTCGGGCCAGGAGCCAGGGCACAGGGTCCCACTGTGTGCTCCACAGCTGCCACTTCTCTGCTCTGGCCTGTCCCTGCCGTCTGGATCATTTACAGAAGTGTGGGGGCTTTGTGTGCTGCAGACAGAGGTCCCCTCCGAAATGGACACTGGGTGTGGGAGGGCGAGCAGTTTCGGGGGCTTATGCCTGGCTGTAAACCCATCCTAGAAGGAAGAAGACTCTGATCCCCTCTCTGCCAGAGGCCCAGGAAGGGGCCTGGGAGGAGCTGAAGAAGGAGAAAAAGGGGCTGAGTGTCCCCCCGGCGGGGGCCTGACAGCACCAGACTCCTCCCTCCACCCCACTCAACCTGAGTCCCCAAGAAGTTATAAAAATGTAGAAAAGGCAAAGAGAAAAGTGTAAACAGCTCCAGAGAATTTGGGGGTGGATGGAGGGAGGCACAGACTTCACGCTTCCCTGCCTGGCAGGCCACCTGCATTCTGTGTCACCCCCTCTGGGTGGGAGCTCCTGGAGCAGGGGATGGAAGAAGGCAGACAAAGGAAGCAAGAGCTGGAGCAGCCAGCCCGCTGGGTCCTTCCCCAGGCCCCTCGGACCCACCTTTCAGTCCCGGGATATTCAAGATCCCAGAACAGGTGGCCAGGTTTGTCCTTGGTCCCATCAGCGACTCTCCAGTCTCTGGGTGGGCCATATAGAAGACCCCTGTTTGTGCCCGTGTGTACCCCAGCTTCACGTCCACCTTCCCTGGGACTCCTGAGCTCAGAAGCCGAGCTACCCACCGAGGGCAGACTCTCCATCCTCCAAGGAGACGTGGCTTCCCCTACACTCCTCAAGCCATGTCCAGCCCCTGAGGTTTGGTCTTCACAGTAGGGTTTGAGCTGGGACCACAGCCAGAGAAAACACAGAATCGGGAAAAGCAGGAGTGACATGAAAAAGGGAGGCATTCAGACAGCCACAGTCAAAGCTCCTGGAAGACGAAATCAGGGTGTGGAAAACTGAGGCCTAGTCAACGGCCACAGGCCGCTCTGTGCTCCTGTCCCCAGGATACAAACTGGAGCTTCCGCATCACAGACCCAGAAGCCTGAGGCCAAGCCAAGTTCACAGCCATCTGGTTGCCTGGGCCTCAGTCCCCGGACCTGTGGTTTCTACAGCACAAGCCTGGATGGAATCCCATCCTGCCCCTCCATTTTCCTGGCGAGGGCTGGCGGCTCCCGGATTCCTCGCCGTCTTCTGCCTGGGCTTTGGCTGTACTGCTGGGGGAAGGGAGGATACTGTTGCAGCCATGCCCCTCAGGCGAGAATGGAAGGCAGGGCATCCAGTGGGAAGAAGCTAGTTGTTGGCCTCGCCCTCCTCCTCATCAAACGACTGCACACCTGAGGATGTAACGTCAGACACCTTCCGACTGAGAGCGGTGCACATCTCGGGGTCTTCTCGTGGGGAAAGGGACTCCAGGTCCCGGCATCCCGCATCCTCTTCCTCCTCGGGGGCCAATGGCCTCTTCTCCTCCTCTGCAGGGCCCCTTACCAGGTCCACCCTGCCCATCCCTGGAGCCCAGTCGCTGTCTCCCCCCAGCAAAGGTGGCGGCTCCTGAGCAGAGTATCCCAAAGCAGGTTGGGAAGCTCCCATTTCATGCAAGTTTGGCTGCGAGTCATCAAATGCAGGGCCAAGATAGGAGCCTGTGGCCGGAGAGGCAATGAGGGACTGGTCGCTTGCTTCCCACGCATCCGATGACCCCAGACAGTACATGCCCTGAGACACGTAGGAGTGAGGCCATCCATCCAAGGGGGCTTGAGTGAGAGCATCTGTGAAGAGAACCATGGATGTTGGCAGGGGCACACACTATCCAAGGCAGTAACAGCAGCACAGAGAATCAAGGGTGAGACATTAGGGAAGGAAGGGACTAGAAGGCTGAGATGAACAGAAAGTCTTAGAACAGAGGAGCCCTGGCTGATGTGGCTCAGAGGCTTGAACGCCGGCCTGCGAACCAAAGGGTCACCGGTTCGATTCCCAGTCAAAGCACATGCCTAGGTTACAGGCCAGGACCCCAGCAGGGGGAGTGCAAGGGGCAACCACACGATGTTTCCCTCCCTCTCTTTCTCCTTCTCTCCCCCTCTCTCTAAAAATAAATAAATAGCCCTGGCTGGTGTAGCTCAGTGGATTGAGCGCGGGCCTGCGAACCACAGGATCGCGGTTTGATTCCCAGTCAGGGCACATGCCTGGGTTGCAGGCCAGTTCCCAGCAGGGAACTCACAAGAGGCAACCATACATTGATGTTTCTCTCCTTCTCTCCTTCCCTTTCTCTCTAAAGATAAATAAATAAAATATTTAAAATAAAAAATAAATTAAAAATAAATAAATAAAAATAAATAAATAAATACTTCTAAGAAAGAGAAAGAACGGAGGTACAAAGATGAATACAGGTAGCCTAAATAGTCGAGGAGGCCTCTTAGGCCGCAGGGGCTGGATTCTAGAACCATCTGTCCCTCACCTTGACTCTCCATCAACTCCTGGTAGTTGTCACTGTAGTTGCAGCCCAATGGCTCCTGGGCAGAGTTGACACTCAGGTCTTCACCGTCCATGGAGGACCAGGCCATGAGTGTGGCCTCGGAGATGGCGAACTGTTCCATGACACCTGGGAGAAGAAAGGTAGTGAGCACCAGATGGTCCTCTTACGGGCCGACCTTGCCACAGAGGGTGAGGTTGGAGGGTCAGTCTCTGGCCATCCCGAAATGTGCCGCCTGAGGCTTCCAGGCACAAGTACCTGCGAGGAAACGCGCCTCCTTCTCGCCATCGCTGAGGTCAGAGTAGGCATCGGTGTCCCTGCGCACGGCCTCGTGGCTGTGTTGCGGCTGGATGGCGGGCGCCTTCCCCCAGCCCTGCCACTCAATCATGTGGGCCACCCGGCCTTGTCCCATGGCTGTGGGCTTCGTCACATGGTCCTTCATGCTTCTCGAAATCCCTAAGGGGCCAGACATTCCCCACATCCCCAGAATATCACATAGCCCCTGCTCCCCACCCCAGTCCCTGGGGACTCCACCCTGGGGGCGGGACAGTCTCCCCTAGGTCTCCCAATGTGAGGGCAGCCTGGAGGATGGGAGAGGCTGGACAGAAAGGACAAACAGGTCAGGGATAGGGAGGAGCAAGGAGACTGAGACCAGGAGCGGGGAGCAGCCCCTGTCTGGAAGGTCCCGGGCAGGCAGTCTCACCTGAGAACGAGGACTTGGCCAGGGCGCCAATGCCATAGGCATTGGAGTTTCGCTTAAGCTTCGGCAGAATGGAAGTGGTGTCCTCCATGGAGAGCTGGAATGGGGAATGTGGGAGGAGGGACAGCGGAATAAGAGGGCATGGGGTGCCTTCTATGTGGGGACAAGTTCATGGCTTCCGGGAGGAAGGACCTGAGCTCAGGCAGGTGATAGGGAAAACCACTATAGCCAGAGGTGTCAGGGAGGCCTATCCTCCAACTCCTCTCGAGAATGTGGGGTAAGCAGAGCCTGGGAGTGACCACAGCGCCTGCTGAAGTGAGGGAGTACTGTATCACCAGAGGACAGAAGGCAGAGGGGGTAGGCTGGGCTGGGGAAGCTGGGGAAGCCCGCACTCACATTGATGCCATCCCAGGAGAAGTCGGTTCGGGTTTGCTGTGAGGAGAGAGAAAAGGCAGTGGGTACCCCAGGTACTTCGAGGAACACAGGAACCCCCTCCCCCTTCCTCAGAGGGATTTCCAGAAGTGTGTGGAAGAAGAAAGGGCTTTCTTGAGATTAGCATAGGAAATTGGCATTTATTTGGCTTGTATTTGGAGGAATGTAGGAGAAATGTTCTCTCAGGGTGTACGTCTGAAGGAGGCCTTAGGGTGTTAGGAAGAGATTGCAAGGCTCAGGCTGCTTGGAAGCTGTGTTCATGACGGTTCTGGGATTTTTTTAGGGGTCTGCTGGTGAGGGGGCAGCTGGACCAGGCCTCACCTCTGCGGATGGCCGGTGGAGGCTGCTTCCGTGCAGCGAACTGGTGCTGTCCATGTTAATTTGGTCGACATCCTTCAGGCCCTTCCAATCCACGGCAATCACCTCATTCCCTGAAGTGGCCAGAGAGTTAGGCGCTCCACCTCACCCCCCTGCGCCCCACCCAAAAGGCCCCCTCCTGGTCTCAGATGCTGAGGCTGCACACTGAGGCTGCCCTTCCAGACTCCTCCCTACCCTGGGCTACCCCTCCTTCCCAATGCCCATCCCTTTTACATCCCTGCTCTCCCCGCACCTTTGGTAGAAGAAATCATAATACTGAGCCAAAACACTCAGTTTGAGCTCAACCAGGAGAAGCACACTCAGGAAAATTGGTTTGTGGCCTTCCTTATTGTTGCTGGAAGGGTCAGTGGAACACTGACCCTTCCCGTACATGGAAGGGTCAGTGGTTGGGTTTGGGCAGGAAAACTGCTGCCCATCCTGTCCTCACCGGTCCTCGAGGGTCTCCACGTACAAGTCCACAGGAGCTATGCGTTTTACCTATTATGTGTCTACAGACAGGGGTGGGACTTCTCTAGGGCTAGCTTCTCTGTGCCTGGCTTTGTTGTTTGTGAAATGGAAGGCACGGGGGAACCCTCCATGGGAGTTGGTGAACTTGACTGACAGGAAGGATGTGGAGAGAACAGAAGCAGGAGATGGGTACATTTACCCAGAAACAGCGAGGGCAGAGATAGCAAAGTGGGAAATGGGATGATCTTACCTGACTGTTGGAAGATAAGTGATGGGTTAAAGAGGGGTGGAGGGGGGACCACGGGCAGAGAGAAGGGCACTTTTAAAAATAGGAACCAAAAGAACAGAAATGGGAGGGGGTTGAGGGTTTCAGGAACTGGAGGGCCCAGAGGGGTGGCGATCACGGTGGTGAAGACAGAGCTCCTGGTGAAGGCGGACAGACCCAGGGCAAGGGGTGCCTCCTGGAAGGCTTGGGGAAGAAGCACTTGGAGCTTTGCAGAGGGACCCACGTCAGATGGCTGTGAAGCAGCTCACTGGTCAGACCCCCTTCCTCCCCTATGAAGGAAGTTTTATGACTCCAAATTTTGGGTGAGGGACCCACTCTTGAGAAGAGGTGAATTGAACGGGGTCTCAGGCCTGAGAAGGCACTCAGCTCACATCAACATAGCTGGTGCTACGGGCAGGGGTCCTGCTTAAGGGATCCGAGGCCGAGGTCCCCCTGGGCTGCAGGGAAGTGGTGGGATGGGCGGTACCAGAGGCTACGGCCTGTGGGGAAGAGGAAAGATGGACATCTGGGCAGAAAGAGCTGAAAAAGGGCAGGCAGAGAACAATCTCTGAGAAGAAATATGGGGCCGGCAAAGTGCGGGGCGGGGGGGTGGCCTTTGTAGAAGAGGGAGAGCTGAGTCAGAGCAGTGGGGGGCAGGAAGGGGGAGGGAGAGAAGGAGAAGAGGTGAAGGCAGAGGAGGAGGGGGTATCCATGGAAATAAATCAAATCTCAGAGAAATCAGGCTTCCGTTGAGTGAGTTTGTCTGTGATAATAATACGAATTATTCTCTCAGCCTGAGGTCACTGGGGCGTGTAGGCGGGAGAAATGGGGAGTTGAAATGTGAAAAAATTGAGGGCCTGGGGAGAGGGCTGGACTAATTTGTTGAGCTTCGAGAGAGGAGTGCGCAGGTGGTGGGGGACCAGGGGGCAGGAGCAAGGCAAAGGTTGAAAGTCTTAGACGAAATATAAGGCGTCTGTCTTCCCTCCCTAGTCAAAGGTAAATAAAGGGCTAGCTCCGCCCCCTTCACCCCCGCTGACAGGTGCTGTCCTGTTCCTGATCCTCCCAGGCCCGGCCCCACCCTTTCTGGGAGCTGGCTCCCGACCCCTCTAAGTCCCTTCGGACCTCTGCGTCCTCCCCCGCGCCCACCGGCTGTAACCCCCAGCCCGTCCCCATTCCCTCGCGTCGTGGAACCCATTCCCTCCCCGAGGCGCATCCCGCCCCCGCCCCCGCCCCAGAGGGAATATGCACGTGAACAAAGCAAATCCGGGGAGGCTGGAACGGCAAAAAAAAGACAACGGAGAGGGAAAGAGATGGGGGCCAAACACCCAAGCCAGATGGAGGCGGGGGTGGGGGTGCGTACGGAAAACAACTCGGGGCTGAGAGGTGCAGTGAGGATTCTCAGAGGAGGGGTGCTCCAGAAATGGAGGTGGAGGTGCGGGGCCGCCGAGGCCGGCAGAGTCCAGGCGGAGGGCCTGGAGGTGGCGGCTGAGGAGGGGAGAGCGACGGAGGAGAGAGAAGATGATGGAGGAGAGGAGAGCTGATGGAGAGATGATGAAGAGAGACCGCGCCTGGGGGAGGGCGATGGAAGGAAGCCGGAGGGAGACGGAGAGAACGCCGAGAGCCCGCAGGGATGCTCGCCCTGGGGGTGCGGGAGGAGAGCGGGGAGGAGAGGCACCCGGGGAAAGCGAGGCAGCCGGGAGGGGCGGGTGGCGAGGAGCGCGGTCCCCGGGGGGCGCGGAGAGGGTGGGGGAGGGGCCGGAGGAGCGGACCCGGCGAGCCCAGCCTACGCCCACGCCCGCTGCGCCGCGGTACCCACCCACGGTCCGGGAGCCGATGCAGCCCATGGCTCGGGGCCTCCGGGGCCGGACCCTCGCCGACGCGCGGGGGGCGCGGGGGGAGCACCGGGAGCCGCGCCGCCGCCCCAACCTCTCTGCAGCGCCGCGGATGTCTCCGCTCGGCTCCGCTCCCCCCGCCCCTCTCCATCCCTCCCCGCGCCCGCCGCCGTCGACACCGCCGCCGCCGCCGCCGCCTGGCTCCCCCGCCCGGGTTCCACTGGCGGCCCGGGAGGGGGCGGCCCCGGGATTGGCTGCGCCGGGCACCTCCCCCAGGCCCGAACCTGCCGCCGCGCTCCCGGCGCCACTCTCCGCGCTCCCTCCGCCGGCCCTTCCCCAGCCCCACCCGCGGCTCCTCTCGGGTCCGGGCGGGGCTCACGCCTGGGGGCGCGGCGGAGTCCCACAGGATGCCCGCCTGGGGTCCCAAGAACCGGGTAAAGAGCCCCGGCGCCGCCCTTCCGCTCTGGTGGATTAATTTTCAGGGTCCGGATTGGGGACGCTCAGAGAGAAAGTGGGGTCCGAGGATGAGAGTAAAGCCTTGATGAACAAACAGCCTTGGCCGCCCAATTCCGCAAACACTTGTTTTCCTCCGGGGGCGGCGTGATTGGATACAGTTTAGGATGCTCAGCGTTGCCTGTGCACGGTGTGTCCACCCAAACAGATCGCGAAGTCTTTGGGAGTGCGTCCTGTGTGGGACTTCCCTGGGCTCGGCGCCCGCTGCAAATTGTGGGGACGGATGTGCGGTGCCTGATGGGGGAGGAGAATGAAGCTAATTTCAGTGCCTCCTGAAGTAAAAAAAAAAAAAAAATGCCAGGACCCAAGGCTGGCTGGAAGCCATAGTGTGAAATCCAGTTTAACTTTTCCGAACCTTGGTCCTCTCTGACGAATGAAAAGTATGGATGTCAGGAAGCCGTCAAGATCAACAGAGCGAGAATGGCTAGTGGGGAGGTAGGTACCAAAGGCCTCCTGGGTATCGAGAAAGATAGAGATCTAAGTAGCAAGGGCCAAGTGGGCAGATGGTGACAGCAGACTAGAAGTGGAGTCCAGAAAAGCCACATGAGAAAGGGCAAGGAGACTTGTCCAAGCCGCACCCAGAAAACCCAAAGTGTGAGGAGGCGGAGTCTCAGCCCCAGTGACCTCAGCCAGGGTCTGTTTGCCGCCCACCTGCTTTCAGGTCCCTCCTGAGGCTGAACGGGGAATAAGTGAGGCAGTGGGTTAGGGGCCCCTGGTGTGGGCATGCAACCGAGAGAGACCAGGTCTTGTGGATGCAACCTGTAACCTTTAGATTACAGATGGAGAGCTAAACATTAGGGTGATAGCCATGACATTTGGTGGAACCCCACATGAGAGAGAGGGGAGATGATGCTAATCTAATTGAAGCCCTGGGAGATAGGATTATGGAGAGAAGCGACCTTTGTTCTCGGTGCATGAAGAAATGAGCCAAATCTACATGTATAAAAGCATGAGCAAGAAGACAGAATAGTCCGTTGTAGAGCTGCTCAGATTTTTTAACTGTCTGGTATAATTTGTGGCAGCATTTGGACAGTGGAATTTTTTTTGGACAGTGGAAAGAATTAGCAGGTGTTTCCCCCATATCTGCTATTGTGTATTTTACAAAAAGAATTACCAGGATTCTGCTCTCCTGGAATATAGTATCTCTCCTGGAATATAGTGTCTCAGTACCAAGGAGAGGAAATAGAAAGATGGGAAAAGAAAAGAAGGAACAAATCCATCAGTACAGCAACACCCCCCAAACCCTTATGGTTGGAGCCGAGAAAGCACTGGGGGGAATTCCAGGTTCCTGTAATGGGCCAAGCGACCAGTTCTGCTCACGCCTTCCTGCTCGCCGTGGCTCTCCCCTCAGGGTGCTCTCATTCCACTATTTCCGCTATTACTCTGATCCAAATATGGATATAAACCCCACCCCACAATCCCTTTAGCACAGCTGTATGAGACTGGATTTAGCCAAACGATTTAAACCAAGATCCGCACAAGGGATTCCAGGTCTTGAAGCCTCTGTCCCAGTCCCACGTTTTGTCTTAACGGTATTTTCTTGGCACCCTAGAAAAATAGACTATCACAGGCACAGTGCTGGCCGGCTCCTTCCCTGCTTCTTGGGCGGGATCTTACTTCTCCCCATTGGGAGGCATCCTCCTGGTCTCTTTGCCATCTTCTGAGTCAAGGTCAAAGATTCCGGTTCTGGTATGAACAGGAACAACCTTCCCGGAGGACAGTTTGATGGTCCTGATGAAAAATGATCTTTAAAATATGCATGGGTGTTGTTGTAAATAAGTTGTGACGCAGCCGTTCCATTTATAGAAATATTCTAAGGAGACAAAAAGAAAAGGGGACAACGATTTAATGGGCAGCAGCCAACAGAGCGCTGTTTACACAACAAGAAAAGCTTCTACCCAAGTCCCATGTTCCAACCTGGGGAGTGGTTAAATAAATTATGGTCTATGTCTATAAATAGAATTCTGCGGAGCCATTCATAATATCTTACGGCTGTATTTGTTGACAGAAGATTATTCATGATACGTTGTGACATTACTTAACAAGCGGGTTATAAGAATAATGTATCGATCTTTGTTTAGAAATCACACACGCACACACACGTTCTTCTAACAGAAAGAAGGACGAAGCAGATGTCAGTGGGTGGTACGTTTGGTGTTGCGAAGATGGGATTCCCGTCTAATGGTGTCTATTTCCTTGGAGACACAGGAGCTGAGACCATCTAGGAGTCTGGGACTGGGAAAGATAGAGGGCACAATAATAAGAAATAACACGCCAACATCACTTTCCAGCTGACAAAGGGATTTCAGCCTGTCCGTATCACACCCTGATGAGGAAGTCATTAGCTTTGCATTGCAGTTGAAAAAATCTGGGTTNACAAGCGGGTTATAAGAATAATGTATCGATCTTTGTTTAGAAATCACACATGCACACACACGTTCTTCTAACAGAAAGAAGGACGAAGCAGATGTCAGTGGGTGGTACGTTTGGTGTTGCGAAGATGGGATTCCCATCTAATGGTGTCTATTTCCTTGGAGACACAGGAGCTGAGACCATCTAGGAGTCTGGGACTGGGGAAGATAGAGGGCACAATAATAAGAAATAACACGCCAACATCACTTTCCAGCTGACAAAGGGATTTCAGCCTGTCCGTATCACACCCTGATGAGGAAGTCATTAGCTTTGCATTGCAGTTGAAAAAATCTGGGTTCACAGCAGGCTGACATTCCTTTCCCCTCAGTTAACCAGCTCGAAAACAGAAGCCGCTAACAGGGGTGTCAAACTCATTTTCATGGCGGGGAGGTGGGGGGAGGGGCGGGCACATCAGCCTCAAGTTTGCCCTCAAAGGGCGGAATATAATTCTAGGACTGTGTAAATGTAACTACTCCTTACCTGTTAAATGAGAATTCCTGCGCTGCCGCCGCATAGAAACAAGGTGCTGGGCCAGATAAAACAAGGTGGAGGGCCGGGTTCGGCCCGTGGGCCTTGTGTTTGCCACCTGTGAGCCAGCATTTCAATTCAGCCCCACAAATTCAAAATTTATGTTGGATGCTTAGGCAAAAGCCTCATTTGTGTGTTTGTTCATTTTTATTTATTTATATTATTTTTAATTTTATTTATTATTATTATTATTTAGACTTTATTTATCTTTAGAGAGGAAGGGAAGGAGAGAGGGAGAGAAACATCGATGTATGGTTGCCTCTCGTGCGTCCCCTGCTGGGAAATGGCCTGCAACCCAGGCATGTGCCCTGACTGGGAATTGAACCATGATCCTTTGGTTCGCAGGTCTGCACTCAATCCACTGAGCTACACCAGCCAGGGCTGTTCATTTATTTTTTAATATTAGAATGACTTGGTTCGGGAAATTTTGTGGGACATACATTCTTTCACTCTTGCCTTTCTTTTAGGGTGAGACCATAAGCTGAAGACAGGCATAGATCTGTCTGCATTCCTAAATTTTGACATGGAAAAGTGATGCTCTCTCCTCAGGAGAACTTCCAGCCCTGATCCAGGTCCTTGGTGCTATCGTAAAGTACCGGTGACAAGAGTGTCTCGGTTCCACCTTGTCAAAGTCTGCCCATTGTATCAGAATTTCTATGTCTCGGGGACCCAGGGAGGTCACTCTGGCTGCTCCTGAGTTTAGTCAGCTTTGGGGCAACTCGTGGGGGCTCACAGGAGGCACTGTTTGCTTAGGCCCTGGAAGCGGGTATGCTGACGCTAGGGACCTTGGGAAAAGGGCTGCAGGCATACCTGGGCTAGGGTGGGGTTGGGGGAAAGGAGAAATCAGAAGACTCTGAGAACAAGCAGTGAACTTCCTTCCATGGGATCATTTCCTTAATAGTCCATAAACAAGAAGACAAAGAATGGCGCTTGGGAGCTGGGCTGCTGGTCCTCGCGGCGGGGGAAGACTCAGAGCAGGATCAGGGGTGTGGCTGGTAGTGTGAAAACTGTATTTCCACACAGTAGGGAGTGCCAGAGTCTGCGCTGGTCTGTCTATAGAATGAGTGATCAGGAGATGAGGCTCCCGTCGTTGTGCTGGGGCAGGGCCTTTCCCGGGCAGAGCGAGTTTGCTGAGGAAGAAGGGACATCTCGGGAAGGTCAGTTAATATGCAGAAGACACCGACCACAGCAGAAGTTCTCTGGTTCCAGGGTTGGAGGTGGGGACAAAAAGGCCTCATGGAACCAATCTCTGATCTGCTGGACTCTGGAACATAAAACTTTTTATTTCATTTTATTCACTTATTCCTTATTTTTAGAGAGAGGGAAAGAAGGAAGGAAGGAAGGAAGGAAGAGAGAGAGAGAAAGGGAAACATCGATGTGAAAGAGAGACATTGATCTGTTGCCTTCTCGTATGGGTCCTGACTGGGGTAGGCACCCCAGCCGGGGATCTGAGCCACGACATGGGTTTGTGCCCTGACAGGGAATTGAACCTGCAATCTTTCCGTCTATGAGATGATGCTCCAACCAACAGAACCACGCAGGCCAGGGCGATAAAACCTTTTCGGTCAACATAGGTCAATGCCCAGTTGCCCTTTAGGTGATATTTGAAACCTTTGCCAAATATTAGGGCGCTAAGGGGAGCTCATCGCAATGCCTAGTGAGATAAGGACGCTTAGCAGCATAGCCAGTGGTGGTGACCTCTCCCCCCAGCCCCGCCCCTGTGGTGCTATCTCCAGGAACACAGGGGCAGGTCAGCATCACTGAGTCCCTATGTTGCAGGATTCTGTGGCTCCATGCAACAGAGGAGAGCTAGTAGGGTCTATTGTTTAGATTATCGGGGGAAGGCGCTTGCTCTGTCTTTTCTTTGAAAAGCAGGTCTATGGGCAAGCCTGGAAGAGAATCACTTCAGATTTGGGGGTCCCATCCAAACATCTGATGCAGAGGGCCAGGCCAGGGGTTCTGGGCTAATGGGCTCCCACATGCTCCTCAGAGAACATTGTCCAGAGGGCATGGAACACTGGCCCCAAAGTGTCCTCAGGGCCTTGGGAAGCCACCCTCAAGTCCAGGTCACAGGCAGCAGCAGACTAGGCAGGAAGCCAGGACCCAGAAAGCAGGTTTGGGCCTCCAGGAACCAGAGGCCAAGTGAGCAATGAGAGTAGAGCTCATCAGTCCCAGAGAGCCTGGGTGGATGCAACCGCCAGAGGTCAAGTGACTACTCAGCACTCACAAATCCCAGAGCACAAATCCTCAACAAAGAAAGGCAAGAATCAAGCAGGTAGTAGCAGGCAGTTGCTTTTTCCAGCCTCAATGTCCTCCCCTGTCAATTTCATATTCTCCAGGGGGACCAGTGAGAACCTGGACGTAGAAGGCTTGTTCCTGAGCATCACAGGTAGCTACCTGGCTAGTATTTACGGATTCAGCGTTGAGCAGCTGGTGTCACATCATGCCCTTGGGGCCTTCTTACTTCTCCTGCTGGGACTCCTAAGTCCCATCTTTAAGCCCAACTGCTCCAGGAGAGATACCTTGCCTTGTGCTTATAAGGCATCCTCTCCTGTTCCTGCCTCTGAATCCCAGGCTGGTGGTGGATGCTTTGTTAGTTCTCTGTAGCCGGGGATCGCTGACAGCCTACCTCTCAGATTCCTGAACAGATCTCCATTCTGGGATCCCCGTCCTTGTGTCTTCCTTAGCTTTTAGATATCCTGCCACCTCAGCTTGGATGCCTCTTGCACATGTCTTCTTGGACGAGGATCTGTTTTTGCTGCGACGTCTGACTGCCTGGGCCCCTCTCTTTTTTTCCTGCGGCTACCCTGGATCCTAAAGAGCGTTCCCTGCATAACAGGTCGGTGGAGCCCAGGTCTCGGCCCTTGCCAGTCTGCCATCCTTAAGCAAGCCGACCAAGTCCAGAGAGAGCATGAAAGAGCAAAGGCTATAGGGACACTAAGCACCGATATACGAACTTAAGGAAAACTTAGAAGTCAAGTCCATTGCTGTACTTTCACAGACAAGCAACATTTGCCTCTTAGATTTTTGTAGTCACACAGCTAGTAAGTGGTCGCACTGCAAACAGCATTCAGGTCTTCTAACTCTTTTCTAGTGTTCTTTTCCCTATCCTGGGATGCTTCCCTAAATTTTTTAAAAAATATTTTATTTATTTATCTTTAGAGGGGAAGGAAAGGAGAGAGGGAGAGAAACATCAGTGTCCGGTTGCCCCTCGTGCGTCCCCTGCGGGGAAACTGGCCTGCAACCCAGGCATGTGCCCTGACGGGGATTCGAACCACGATCGTGTGGTTCACAGGCCCGCGCTCAATCCACTGAGCTACACCAGCCAGGGCTGCTTCCCTAAATTTATGTTGGGTTGTTTTTCTGATTTTTATTATGATACTAAATACCATTGAAAAATGCTCATTAGTCCCCATACTCCTTTTGCTCGTATTGATGGGTCAGCTCCTTTTGGATAAAATGAGGCAAAAAGAACATTGTTCTGAGTGGGTACGTGTTCTCACTGCAATAAAATTAAAAATAAAAGACCATTGTTCTAGCTTAGGCGTTCCAGAGGTAACTGTTTTCTTGTTCTTTGTGCTTAAGAATGGGTGGGCAGCACTGATCTCCATGTGTATGTTCAGGTCATTCTTTAGCGAAGGTATTTTCACGGTGATAAGCAGACGGGGGACAAAGCTTGTACTCTCCTGGGTGGCGGTGAGCCAACCCCTGAGGGCTGTGGCTCACTGAGTCACTCCTGACTGTTCCTCTGGTCTGCAGTAGACCCACCCAGATGGCAGAGCCCAGGGGACTGGAAACTTTGAACTTCAGGTGGTGTATATGGGTTGCTCTCAAGTAATAAAACCCATTTTGGAGAAATTGTAAATGGAGACAAACAAAAGATTCAGGTAGACACAGTGAGGTGGCTAGAGGTGGACGAGTTGAATTTTATTTCTGCTGGTGGAAAGCTGCGTTGAGTGGGGGGGAGTGCGAGCAATTTCTGCCTTCTCCGGTGGGCGCTGGGATTTGCCGCTTGAACCTTTGAGATGCTGATTCCATGTTGCAATGATAATATTTTGGAGGTAGTGGGTTACAGCCTATTATTAAAATTAATGGCACCTGTTTCTTTTTGGAATCTCTTTGAAAATGACCTACGTGGCTTAACATCAACTCTCTGTCAGTGTTGGTTTAGGATATTGTCGTGAGGACACGGGTTGAGGTCAAGCAAAGTCACGGGAGGTGAGAAGTTCAAGGAATGGAGAGATGGGGGGAGGAAGGACCATCTATGTGGTATTAAAATCACTAAAAATTAATAGCAAAGTCATGTGGGAGAAAGAGCCAGTAAGCTAGGATGTCATAATGTTCTGGAAATGAGGATGAATGACCAAGGGCAATAGATGGCGGGCGATACAGAGGCCGGAAGCCGTTTGCTGCCGCAAAGTTCATAGCTGGAGGATTCTGGGGAGGAGAGAAGGAGGGTAGTGGGGATGTAGTAACATGGACAGAGAAGGACATCTGCTCCTCATCCAGGGCTGTGGGGGAAAATGTGCTGCCACTTGAGAGGACTACAGAGGGAGGCGTGTCCTCAGGCGATCCAGGTGAGAGCTGCAGGAGAGAGAAGGCAGAAAGAAGAGGGGCATTTGCTGACATGGGTCGATGAGTTCTGAAAGCACCCTGCACTGGTTTCCGGAGCTGGGCATCTGTGGTTTCTTAGGGTGATTGACACCTTGTCGAGGTTAAAGGGCTTAATGCAGTTAGTTCTGGTGGTCTGGAGGCGGAGCAAGGCTGCCAGGGTAGGAGGTTTAGGGAGAGGAGTCACAGGGGCCTGGGGTCTCCTTACTCTCAGAGTCCCACCTCCCTCTTTCTCCCACCCCCTCAACCATCAAAGCCCATGGTAGGCCCTCTCAACTTCCCAAGCATTGCTTACTAGGCGATTTTTTTTAGCCAGTAATAGATTCAATTCACTACTTGGAAGCAGGTAACTCACGCACATGGATCTTCAGCACAGTTCTTCTTGGCCTGCAACCCAGGCATGTGCCCTGACTGGGAATCGAACCGCGATCATGTGGTTCGCAGGCCTGAGCTCAATCCACTGAGCTACACCAGCCAGGGCGAAGCGGAGTCTTTCTTACTCCCAGACCTGCACTTCTCAGCTGAGGGGGCTGTACTCCAGGTGGGTACCAGCAGGAAGCCAAGCCGGGTCCATGGTGTCTCCCACACCCCCCTGACTCCCACTACAGGTTCAGTCCAACACCAGGCTCTGTAAATCATCCCCTCTACCCGTCTCCATGCCCTTCTGCACCTAGAGCCCTGCAACAGCTTCTTCCCAGGTCTGCCCACAGCTGTACTGGCGCCTCCTGTCCCTCTCCACATTGCTGCTATGGTGAGGGGTTTCAAAATTCCCACGTGTTTTCCTGCTATCCTTTCCATCCTAAAACTCTGCAGTGGCTCCCCACTGCTCTCAGGACAAAGTTGAACCTTGTTCACACGGTCCGCCTCTCTGTACAGCCACCTCTCTGCACAGCCACCTCCCCAGCTCTGTGGTGGACCAGGCGTGCACCTCCCTCTCAGGCACCCGGCCATGCCTGCCTCACCTTGTGCTCACATGTGATGATGGCCATGTTCACGGCCACCCCAGGTCTTCGCACAGGCTGTTCCCTACGCATTGGAATGCTCTCCTTTCCCACTTTGCCCAGTTAACTCCTGTGTGTCTTTCAGGTCTCAGCTTGGATGCCCATCCCTCCCTTGACCTCCATAACCAGTTCCCATCTCAGTATGCACTTCATCACAGGCATCATGTAGCGTGCTCTCGAGGTCCTTGTAACGTGCAGTTTTACATGTGTTTGCGATTGATTAAAATTTATGTCCCTTTGAAGATTCCCCAAGGTCATGGACCCTCTGAAAGGGCTGGGATCATGTGTGTTTTTGCTCAATACTTTATCCCTAGCACCAAACAAAATGCCCTGCATATAGTAGATGCTCAATAAAGACTTAGTGAATAGTCCTGGCTGGTGTAGCTCAGTGAATTGAGCTCAGGCCTGAGAACCAAAGGATTGCTGTTCAATTTCCAGTCAGGGAACATGCCTGGGTTGCAGGCCAGTTCCTAGCAGGGGACACATGAGAAGCAACCATACATTGATACTTCTCTCCCTCTCTTCCTCCCTTCCCCTCTAAAGGTAAATAAATAAAATATTTTTAAAAAAAGAATGTTAAGCTGTCAAACATAGTGCAGCTTATTTAAAAAAAAAAGACTTAGCGAATAAACAAATGAGCTGATTCAAAGGCCCAGACCTTTCCAGAACGCAGGGCCTCCCTTGATCTTGCATGAGATTTCAGTGACTCTGGAACTCAGTCAATGTGTCCAGGGCCCTGGCCGTGGGGAAGGCTCTGCCTCCTGTGCTGTGCTACTTCTGAGCACACAAGAATAACTTTGCTGGGATTGGGCAGGTGGTTCCGTGTCACTGATGTCCTCTGGTAGCATCTCACCCCTGGGTACGAAAGCCTGTCTCCCAGCTAGCATGAGCCTGTTGAGAAGTCTCAGGAGGAAGACGTGCTCTTCTGCGTAGATCCTCATCCCTCTTTCTGGGCAGCTGCCCATTTGCCGCATTCGTCACACCCCTGGGTGGTGGCAGGAAGGGGTGCCTGGGGCGTTCTGAGGGTTTGCTCAGAAGCACCCACTTCCTGTGTCTGGCAGCTCCAGTGGGTGTCTTCCTAGTAAACCCACTTTGGTAAAGGGAGGGGAGGTAAGTGGGAGACTCTAGAGAAAGGTAAGTACTCGTCATCTCAAGCAGCTTGGTTATCTACTGAACTTTAACCCCCCGCTGCTTGAAATGTTTACTTTCCCTGGTGACTGAGTCAGCTATTTTCAGTGACAAACGTTGGCGTTTCTAGGCCAGTCTCTCTCTGGTTTTGGCTTCCCCTGGGTTCAGGGAGAAGGCAGGCAAAAGCGGCAGCAGATGCTTCTCTAGTGACCGACTCGGTGCCAGCAACCTGCCTGTGCTGCTGTAGGTGCCGGAGCCCAGTCTCTCTTCCTGTCTGCCCTTCCCCACTCCCGGGCCACTGACTCTCCGCCACCCGACCATCTGCCTTGCTCTGCCCCCCGCGGCCATCACACATTTGCTGCCTTGCAGACACTTGCAGTGTTTTGGGGTGCCCATCTGGTTCAGACCCTGGGATGTGTGGACTCCTGGCTCCTATTGCTCCCTGGGCCCCGACCCCTAGATGTCCCATGCAGTCAGTCTCTGCTCACCAGTGCCTGGGCCGGGACCCCGTGGGGCAATAATAATGAGTCTAAATGGCGAGGAGGCTGCCCAGCTATCGTAGTTAGTGTAGCCACCTGAGCCAGCACTGCCGGGTGGGGGAAACTTTTTCCTAATGTGAACCCCTTATTATACTGAAACATCTACTGAAGTGGTTTTTTGACTCTAGATGGAGAGTGTCTTGAAAGGCATATTATATCCAGAGTGCCTCAAACACAGAAGGTATTGGCAAATACTGGGGGAAACAAGGCTGGGGAATGGAAAAGTGCACAGAGGATAATGCCCGGAGGTCAGCCTACCTGGAAGGAAGGAGGAAATGGGGGGCCATTTGTGGTTGTCAGGCCATCTCTTCCAGCAGTTGGGGGTGGGTTGGGGGATGGTCCCTGGGGCAGAGAAGGAATCTGCTCTTCCTGGGCTTTGCCAAAGAGATCCCTGGGTCTAGCCGGGTGCTCCACCCTCCACCACCCCCATTCCCATCCAGCCCTTCCCCTGTGCCTGCAGCCCTGCCGGTGAGAGTCCTTTGTCCTGTAAGCGATGCAAGTGGGACTAGGAGGGGAGTAAATCTGGGAGAAAGTGGAAAAGAAAACGCTCTGATGTTAGGAGCAAGAGATGATGGTTCTGTCATTTGTCTTTTCCTTTTTAAAAATTATAAAAGTTAGACATGTTTAGGGGGGAAAAGACAAGTTATAAAATCTTCCTGGCCGTAACCAGTGTGGCTCAGTTGCTTGGAGTGTCATGTGGTAACTGAAAAGTCGCGGGTTTGATTCCCAGTTAGGGCATATGCCTGGGTTGCCGGTCTGGTCCCTGGTGGTCCAGGAGCGTAAGGGAGACACCAATCAATGTTTCTTCCTCACATCAATGTTTCTCTCTCCCCCTTCCTCCCTTTCTAAAAGCAATGAAAAAAGAATGTCCTTGGGTGGAGATTTAAAAAAAAAAGAAAAAGCTTTTTGCCTTCCTCTAATTCTGTACCCTAACAGCAACCATTTTTAACAATTCTTGGAGACGTCTTCTGGAAGAGTTCTATTATACAAAAGTTCTCCCTCCCTAAGCGCCATCTCTGTCTCTATGTAAGATAGATAGATAAAGAGTGTGTGTGCGGGGTGGGGTGGGGGGCACGGAGAAGAAGAGGGAGGGGGAGAGGGAGAGGAGAGGGAGAGGGAGAATTCGATGGCACCATGTGATGGAAAAGGAAAATGGTGGCCCAAAGACGTAAAGTAGGGGCTGGACTTGGACACTGACCTGAAGAGGTGGTTGATACACGGAGCCAGGGCTCCTGGAGGCAAGAAGTAAGGACCACAGAAATGTAAGTGGAGGGCAGAGATGTCTTCAAATAATAAAATATTTGCATTACAATTTTTTTTGCAGTTTCAGAGGTGAAAAATGCAACAGCTACTTGGCCTCAGTTTCCTTAACTGAAAAATGGGATCATAATGCACATTTCCCACAGGTTTGTTGTGAGGATTCAATGGAGGCTATATGTTAATTTTTAAAGAAGACTTCATTTACTTATTTTTATTTTTAAAAAATATTTTATTTATTTATTTTTAGGGAGAGGGGAAGGGAAGGAGAAAGAGTGGGAGAGAAATATCAATGTGTGGCTGCCTCTCATGTGTCCCCCACTGGGGACCTGGCATGTGCCCTGACTGGGAATCGAACCAGCGACCCTTTGCTTCACAGGCCCGTGCTCAATCCACTGAGCTACACCAGCCAGGGCTCATTTACTTATTTTTAGATGCATAGGGAGGGAGAAAGAGAGGAAAAGAAACATTGGTGTGTGGCTGACTCTCCACACCCCCTACTAGGGACTGGCAACCCAGGCATGTGCTGGAAATCAAACTGGTGATCCTTTGGTTTGTAGACTGGCACTCAGTCCACACCAGCCAGGGCTGCAGGATATATTTTTAAAGTGTTTAGTATTGTACCTAGCACCACGTACTAAGCTTTATCGGTGTATTATTATTATTATTGCTGATGTTGTTATTTTGGTGGTTGCTGTTCTTGCAGTTGTCAGAGTGCCTAGCACAGCACCTGGCACAGAAGTGGCCCTCTGTCCATCTGCAACCAGTATACGGAAAGAACTGTGGGCTGGCGTTTCTTTTCTTTTCAGAAAATTATTCTTTTTTTTTTTGCCACTGCCTTTGTTCCTTCCAATTATTTATTTAGTTATTTATCTTTTCTTGGCTGCTTCTAACTGCCTATTTCATGTTGTGTGACCTTGAAGGAAACTTTTCTGGTACCTGGTGGAGATTAACTCTGGGAGGTATGCAGAGATGTTTTAAATAGCAAAAGTTCCTGCCCTTTTTTTTTTTACTTCCTCTCTCTTGCCTGGTCCCAAGCTGTGGGAAATGATTAGGTGGGAACATCTGTGTACTTGCTACTTTTTACACATCCTACCCGAGGAGATCAATTAGAATCGCTTACTTGAGAAAAATACCTAGCCTTGACTGGTGCGGCTCAGTGGGTTGAGTGCCGTCCTGCAAATCAGAAAGATCGCAGGTTCGGTTCCTGGTCAGGGCACATGCCTGGGTTTCAGACCAGGTCCACGGTGGGGAATGTGTGAGAGGCAACCCATCACCAATTGATGTTTCTCTCCCTCTCTTTCTCCCTCCATTCCTCTCTCCCTGAAAATAAATAAATACAATCTTTTAAAAAAAAATACCTAAAAATCATTAGGGCTGCTCCTGTTCACTGCATGCATTGTAACACCAGTTGGCCCTCAGCTCCTCTAGGGGCATCCAGGCCCAGTAAGCCTGTGCTCCTGGGGTAGCCGGTGTGTCTCCACTTGTATTGAGATTGGCTGGCTGGAAACTCTGAGCTTTAATATTCTGCATCCCAGATGCTTTCAGTTTCAGTTGTCAGGAAAGCCAAGCCTGCCTACACACTCTTCTATTCTTGATTTATAAATAGGTTCAGCTGACTAACAATGAGATGTACTATATTTTGAACTTGCACATTCCTTAAGGAGATGTTTAGGCTGCAAATGGCTTTTCGTCTGTGACACTATCTGGAAACCATCTCCCTAATTTCCAACCCCCACTCCCCCCCCGCCCCCCGACACACACACATAAGTGGGTGTAATTTTGAAGGACTGGCAGAGACTTTTGGTCTGGTAAAACCCAAGACACAATTTCCAACAGGCACAGTATCAAATTTCTAGCCGATCTTCACAGGGACAGGCCCAGGACTGGCTTATACCTGTCTGAGGTCTGTCTGCACAGCACACTTCATATTATCCATGGCACACAGGCTACGGCTGTGTGAAACACCCATGACAAAGACAATATGACACCGGGGAGAAGAAAGAAGAGTGGGGACCAAGAAGGACATGAAGATGTAGTAGTAGCCATAATTAAGTGTTTGATAAGGTTGAAGGAAGGAACAGGCATTGCATATCCCAAGGCCCATGAGAGATCAGCTTGGCAATTCAGAGAGGACATTCGGAATAACGGCCTTAGGTTAACCCATCAGAATTTCCATTCCGGGCAGAACTGGGACTTGAATAATAATACCAAGTATTATATAACACTTCAGATATTGAATTTCGTTTATTTCTCCACATAATGCAGTAAGGTAAGTGGATTAAGTATCATCACTCTTTTTACACACCGAGGAAATGAAGCGGAGAGAATGAAGACACTAGGGGCACTCAAGCGCTTCTCTGCACCCTGACCTCATTCTTCGTCCTGGTCTCCAGCGTTGCCTCACCGCACCCCGGGGTTAGGAGAGTGAGCCCTGACGTTAGAGCTCTCGAGGCAGCCAGCTCTAACCTAGACCTTGGGGCTAACTGGGTGTGATGCTCTTAAGCCACCAGTCTGTTTTCTCCCGCTAAATGTCAGAGGAAGGTCTGGATGGTCTCTAGACCATAGCGCAGGTGCTCCTTGGCAGTAGGATGCTGCGGATTTGAAGCGGCAGGACCCGAAACAGTAGGGTGTGTAGAGGGGAACTGCTTTAGATGGCAGAAAAAGGGCGGCGCCGGAGGGTGATATATTGGATCTACAGGCTGAAGGGCCATATGAATCCATAGTTTGTAAGTAGTGAGTGTGCAAGAATTCGAGAGGCACTTTGGTGCGTTTCCGTGTTCAGTTACCCCAGGTCTGTCCCTTTTGGGTAGCCTGGGGCAGATTTCAAGGCAGAGCAATCTGGTCGGACCAGTGGGGGGCTCCACAGAGCACAGTCTCCGAGTTCCCCGAGGGCCGTCCAAAGGCTCCCTGAAGGATCACAGTGCGCGCTTCAGAAGGTGTCGCCCGCGTCCACGCCCTTCCTCCCAGAGCCCCAGTCCACCGGCGGCCCACGCCTCCTCGCCCCGCCCCCGCACCTTCACTCGAGGGCTCAGCGGTCCTCGCCTCTTCTTCCAGCAAATATTCACTGATCTGCCGACGGGGGCGCGGATGATGCGAATTCCTAGAAGCCGGAAAGGGCTGCCCAGAATTTCCAGTTAGGATTCCCTAAGGACCCTTGAGGTTCGTACTCACACACCCCCTTCCAGGTCACAGAAAGGCCTGCGGGGGCGTGAGCAGGGAGGACGCCCAGCCACCATCGTGGTCTACCCTGAGGCTCAGTTCCACCCCAGTGTTGCCAAATCCCGGTCGACGCGGACGGGACTTGGGGCGCGAGGCTGGCGGCTGGGTGGGAAGGTGGCAGGGGCAGGTAACGGCGGGCCGGGAGAGGAGAGGACTGGACCCGGGCGGAGTCGCCAAGGGCTGCTTCGGTACCTCCAGGGCACTCTCCAGACCTCCGCCGGCTTATCGCAGAGTGGGGACGGTGAATCAGACCTTGGGCACGGCGGGTCGGGCGTGGAGGGGGGCAAGTCAGGAAATGACATCAGAGGCCTGTGCTAGGGGAGGGGTGGTCGGTGGCGGGCCGGGGCGGCGGGGGCGGGGTCCGGGGGGACCTTGGCTGAGCCTCGAGCCCACGGGCAGGACCTGGGCCCCTTCCTGGGGGAGTTTCCTGCCTGGTCCTCCCTCCCTGCCTCTCCCCGCCCCCTCTCCGGGCCGCTCCTTGTATGGTCTGGGCGCCGCGCTCTCCCCGCCTCCTCCCTCCTCCCACGGCCCCACGTCCCTCCCGCGTTGGGCTAAAGGCGGCGCTGGACCCGGACGCAGAGTCCGCGGACCCGGCGCCCAGGCGGCCACCCGAGACGCGGCGCGCACGCTCCGGCCCGCGGTGAGGCGAGGGGAGCCGCCCACGGGGAGGGGACGCCGGGACGCCGAGGGGTGCTGGGCCCGCCAGGAGGTCCCCTGCCGGGCTCAGCGCCGTGTAACCCGGACACCCACCCCCAGCAGCCCGGCCTGGCCATGGCGGCCCCCCGCCCGTCTCCCGCGATCTCCGTCTCTGTTTCGGCTCCGGCTTTTTACGCCCCGCAGAAGAAGTTCGGCCCGGTGGTGGCCCCAAAGCCCAAAGTGAATCCCTTTCGGCCCGGGGACAGCGAGCCTCTCCCGACCGCCGGGGCCCAGCGCGCACAGATCGGCCGGGTGGGCGAGATCCCCCCGCCGCCCCCAGAAGGTATGCGGTGGGGCGGGAGGCTGGACTAAGGCGGGCGCCGGGCTGGTGTCAGTAGCTTCGGGGTTGGAGGTGTCTTGGAAAGGTTGCAGCAGAGGGGGCTGGGCGCAGCCACCCTGTCCCGAGCAGATGTTCTTACCTCATCCTGGAGCTCGTGGCTGGGAGCCAGGGCTCCTGGGACCGGTCCAAGTCCCCCGGCTGGGGGTGGGAGGTGGGAATGTGGGGCACGAATCTTCCCTCCGGGTACGTTTTCCGAAGTGTAACGGGAGCTGCACCACTCCTGCGCCAATCCCCCGGCCGTTCCTGACCCAGTGCTCCCAGGGTGTCCTGCGCCCTCCTTTCCTTCCCATAGGCCCCAGGACCGGTGAGAGTTTTGGGGTGAGGGGTTGCAGCTGTAGGAGGAGGGAAACTTCGGGAAGGGGGCACAGGAGTCCCTGCTGACTTCCCTCTTTCTTCTTCCTACCCTAGATCTTCCCTTACCGCCCCCTCCCGTTCTTGGGGATGTCGAAGATGCAGAGGGCACCCTGGGAGGTGCCTTCCCCCCTCCCCCTCCCCCGATCGAGGAACCATTTCCCCCTGCACCTCTGGAGGAGGAGATCTTCCCTACCCCACCGCCTCCCCTGGAGGAGGGGGGGCCTGAAGCCCACGTCCCGCTCCCACCACAGGTATGGAGGCCTGGGAGAGGCAGCCACGCAAAAACACCCCTGAGGGAAGGAGAGGAGGGTCCTTTTCTCTGACCTCCCCTGCACCTCTGCCCTGATGTCGGGGGGAGGGGGGCGGTGGGAATGGAGGACTGGGATGGATGCTCTGACCCTTGACCCCATAGCCTAGGGAGAAGGTGAGCAGTATTGACCTGGAGATAGACTCTTTGTCCTCACTGCTGGATGACATGACCAGGAACGATCCCTTCAAAGCTCGGGTAAGGAACAGGAGAGGAGGAAAGGAGTGGGGACAGAACTGCGGAGGCAACGCCTTCCCCCAAGCACACTTCTCTACCCCTCCTTCTCTGCTTGCAGGTGTCATCTGGATATGTACCCCCACCAGTCGCCACCCCATTCATTCCCAAAACCAGTACTAAGCCTGCGGCTGGGGGCACGGCACCCCTGCCTCCTTGGAAGGCTTCTTCTAGCTCGCAGCCTGTGCCCCAGGCTCAAGCTCTGCCTCAGCCTCCGAGCCATGTGCATCCCCAACCCCAGGCCAAACCTCAGGTCCAGCTCCATGTCCAGTCCCAGCCCCAGCCCCAGCCTCAGCCTCAGCCTCAGCCTGTGCCTTTGGCTAACAGTCAGCCTCGAGGTCCCTCAGCCCCATCTCCAGCCCTTAAGTATTCTCCAGTGACTCCCAAATTCACTCCTGTGGCTTCCAAGTTCAGCCCTGGGGCCCCAGGCGGACCTGGGTCACAGCCCAATCAAAAGCTGGGGTCCCCGCAAGCGCCCTCTTCCACTGGCACAGGCTCCCCTCAGCCCCCCAGCTTCACCTATGCTCAGCAGAGAGAGAAGCCCCGAGTGCAGGAGAAGCAGCGCCCAGTGCCTCCACCGGCTCAAAACCAAAACCAGGTGAGGGAGGGTGGGAGGGCCAGGCTGAGGACCTTAGGGCTGGGGGAAAGGGGTTAATTCAGGAGCCAGAAAATGAGGGCAAAGATGGGAGAGTGGGGTTGGTGGAACGGGTGTTTCCAGCCTCTAGGGTTGGATATGGTTAAGACACAGCTCTTGGAGGGGGGGGGGCGGTCCTGGCTGGGAGTGGGGAGCAGCCCAGGCTGTGAATTAGGCAGAGGGTTTGGTGGACCATCCCTTTCACCGGTCCTAGAATGTTAAAGGGGAGGACGAGCTTCTCGAGTTTTTACCTCTCTGTTGCTCTGAGCACTCTGTTCTGTCTGCCCGAGGGCCGGTCTGGTGATCAGAGTTGCAGCCTGCGCTCTGTGCTCAGGGCGGAATCAGGGCGGAAGAGATCTCTCAAAGCAGTTAAGCCGGAGGGAGTCAGCGGGACCTGGGATAGAATTCCCAGCTCCCCCTCTGACAAGAACCAAGGCCAATGAGGTGAACTTGGAGCCTCAATTTCCCATCTTGGAGATAACACTCTCCAGCCCGTACAAGGGCTGTGACACTTAAGTTACCGAACACAAAGAAAGGGCTGGCATTTTTATCTTGCACGCGAGTGCCCAGAATTGAAGTTCTCACTCCTGCCTTCTGATTCGGGAGACTTCCGAGTTGAATGGAACCTGCTGGGCATGTAGTTCAACCAGCTGCCCAGTCAGCGGGCAGCAGGAATGTCAGTGTCTGTGTGTGCAGTGCCGGACGGGGTGGGAAGAGATGCCAAGTGCCCATGAGTGAGTGGTGCAGAATCCTGTGTTAATGGGAGCTCTGAGCAGGGAGTCAGCCTGAGTCTGGCACATTCAGCAAGACAGCATGGCGCTAGTGTGCTTTGAAGGACGGTCAGACTTCAGAATCCAGGGGGGACGTGAAGGACGCTGGGCTGGGAATAGCATGAACAAAAACTCCAGGGCACTCAGATACCCCCGAGTGTTTGGAGACTGGAAAGTAGAAGGTTCTTTCAAACAGTGATGGAGCTGTAGAGAGGTAGGCAGGAGCTCGAGGAAGTCTGTCAGCTTGGGCCAGTCCTTAATTTTCCTCAAGGTGTGTGGCTGGGTCAGAGGTCTGGTGACGCCTGCCTGTGGAAGCTTTTGGGAGAGTTTCCAGCAGAAGTGTGGGCTAGAGGTAGGGGGTCAGTGACTTTGTTGGGATTCACTCCTGGGCCTAGATAAGAGCTGTTGGCAAAGGAAATGCCTCCAGGACCTTGTAACTGATAAGCAGTTGGAAGAGGAGGGGCAGGGTAAAAAAAAAAAAAAAAAAAAAAGCCTGGGGGGGTTGTGGAATGAATGAAGGTATTTTGCGAAATAAAGAAGTCCAGAAGGGGAAATGCTTTGGGCCGGAAAAGTGAGGGGGCGGGCAGGGGGTGGTCCAGCTGTCAGCGTGTTGGGCAACAGGTTCCAGGAGGACTCTCCTTCAGCTGGGACTGTCACTCAGTTAGAAATGGAGGCCCGGGTTTTGGGAGAGGCCCGGGGGTCAGGGCTGTCCTTGGGGAGAGTGGTACGGAAGTGGTGCAGCTTGGGGTGCTTACACAGATGGAGCTGAGGGCCTGGGGGGACCCTTGAGAGGAGGAGGAGCTCAAGTCAGGGTGGGATCTTGGGAACAGGATGTGACGGTGAGAAATTCTTCAGTGGGGGGTTTGAGGAGGATGAGGACCCCTGTAAGGCCACAGATGTGACTACCTGAAAGTCACTGATGGTGGCAGGGTGGTCCATCTGTGGGCATAGTGAAGGGAGTTGAGGGCTGTGTGGACAGTTAGAAATGGAGGTTCCAGAAGCGCCTGCTCTTGGAGGTTGGCAGAGAGACGGACCAGGCCAGGGCCTGTGGGTGTGGTTCTTTCAAGTTAGGGGAGGGGGCTCAGGTGCGTGCATGAACTAGGAGAAAGAAGCTGATGGAGGAGGGGCTGGAGCTGCCTGAGAGCAGGGCCTGCTGCTGGGATGGAGTCCGGAGGAGAGGCGGCGAGGCCATCCCTGTCCCCTCCACCGTGGCCTTCCCGGAGAGCAAGGACAGTGTCACCAACAGTGTTTTCTGTGGAGAGGAGGGACGCCGAGTCAGCTTGAGCTGGCCAGCTTCCATCCTCTCAGTCACGTAGGAGGTGAGGTCATCGGTGAGAGAGCAAGGGAGCGAGGGGCTGGAGGAGATGGAAGGGATGGAAAAGGTTCAGAACAGCTGCTGTGGGGAAGGCCGCGGGGAACCCACAGGAGCCAAATGCCAGACAGCGGAGCTGGGGCCATGGGTGCCCAGGCCCTCCGGTGTTCTGTGAGCTCACTCTGCAGCCTGTAGTGATCTCTCTGCGGACTTTCTGAGCCCAGAGGCAGAATCAGGAAGTGGGCCCTGTGGCTGGGGCTGAGGTTGGGCAAATGAGCCATGGCGGCCAAGGGGGGGCGAGAGGGGGCTGACAGAGCCCCATAAAAATAGATGGTCAAGGGGCTGGGTTTGGGGGGAGGTCTGCAGGGAGGGCTGGGAGGCAGGAAAACAGAGCCCTTCTGAGTAGGTTCCTTCAGTGGGTACACATGGGGAAGGAGGAGGAGGTACCGTTGGAGGTCAAGTCCAAGGGCTTGGAGGTAAAGAGCCTCATGACTCTCAGGTCCAGTGTGTCCCATAGTGGAAGGTGCCTGAGATGGAGGGGTGTTTGGAGCCATTGGGGTTCAGGAGTTAGAGGACCGAGTGCTGAAGCTGGGGCACCAATGCTGGCAGTCAGAGAGGGAAAGCTGACTGCCGGGTGAGCTCAGAGCTGGGGCTTCTCTGTGCCTGCCTTTCTGGGCAGGGGCGGCCCATCGGCACACAGACAGGGTGGGGGAGATGGTGCCCGGGTGCCGGGGAAGGCAGCCGTGGGGGGAGGTAGTCCGGAGGCTGAGGCTCCAGGTGTTGTGGGAACGGAGGCAAGGGCAGGCAGGACGTTCAGTGGCCGCAGCCCTGGGCAGGCTTCTCGGCTAACAGAGGACACCAGCCAGCGTTGCCATTGGAATGGCTCCTGGCCATGCTGCTGCAGGTCAGACAACCCCTGTGGTGTCCCCTCCTGGTGCTTCTGAGGGTCCCCACAGTACCCCCTAACCTTACCCATCCCCACCACCAGCTCTCAGGATCCCCTAATAGGTGGGGGCTGGAGGCCCTTCCCTGAGGCCTCCAGGGGAGGACGTGAGGTCATGTAGACCAGGAACTGTCTCTTGCGGGGGGCACCCCGGGTCTCTGCGTGGGGGGCTGGGGGCCTGGCTACAGAAGACAGCCCTGGGGGGTTAACCTGTGATTCCCGCCTGTATTGCATCCTCACGCGGACAGGGCTGCTCAGCAGCAGGCGGGACGGGTAGGTGTGTGCGCCTGGGTGCGCCGGCCCCCCCGCACCGACCTCTTCCCTGGGGGGCCATGTCTGAGCATGCTCTGTGGAGTTGATGCGTGGCCTGGTGTGTTCGGTGCTTCCGTGACCTGAGCTGCTGTGTGCGTGGCCTCCGTCCGCTCAGTCCTTCTGGCCTGTCTGTGGCTGCCCAGTGGGGGTTTGGGCAAAGTGGGTGGAAGGACCATCCCCTTCCCCTCATTCGTGTGGTGCTGGGGTCTGGGACAGGGAGTGAGGAGTTTTCAGGGTCAACCCTGAGCATCTGGGAAATGGGAGGGGAATTAGCCCTTCTTGGAAGAAAGTGGATCAGCTTGTTGGGGAATGATCTTGGAGGGGGTGACCCTTGAGAGGGTATGAAGAGAGTGTTGGGGTTTCAGGTGCGTTCCCCTGGGGCCCCAGGGCCTCTGACCCTGAAGGAGGTGGAGGAGCTGGAACAGCTGACCCAGCAGCTCATGCAGGACATGGAGCATCCTCAGAGGCAGAATGTGGCCGTCAATGGTGAGCCCACCGCCGCCCCCTGGATGGGACCATCTGTCTACCCCTCTGTGACTTCCGGCCACAGCTGTGACTTCAGCTCCTATTGGAGCCCACTGACCCTTTGCAAGCTTCCTCCTGTTTATTCTATCTCTTCTGGCCTTTCCAGAGTCCTGTGGCCGGTGTCACCAGCCCCTGGCACGAGCACAGCCTGCAGTTCGCGCTCTGGGACAGCTGTTCCACATTGCCTGCTTTACCTGTCACCAGTGTGAGAAGCAGCTACAGGGACAGCAGTTCTACAGCGTGGAGGGGGCGCCGTACTGTGAGCGCTGCTACACTGTGAGTCGGGGCTGGGGCTGAGGGCTGCCCCCGGGTTCAGCCAGGGGGTGGGACAGACATGGGGCCAACCTGCCTTGGCAGTCGGCTCCTGGGTGCTAGTTCCCTGCCCACCTACCTCCTACTGCCACCTCCTCAGGACACCCTGGAGAAGTGCAACACCTGTGGGCAGCCCATCACTGACCGCATGCTGAGGGCCACGGGCAAGGCCTACCACCCACAGTGCTTCACCTGTGTGGTCTGTGCCTGCCCCCTGGAGGGCACCTCCTTCATCGTGGACCAGGCCAACCGGCCCCACTGCGTCCCTGACTACCACAAGTGAGGACCCACCACCCTCTCTGGGCTCATTTCTTGGGGGCCAGCCATGGTTTGTCTGGGAGCCAGGCCACTCCTCTGACTCCCCAAGAGCTCCACACCTCTGGTCTTGCTTTCTGGCCCTACGTCCTGTTTGTAGATGGCAGAGGCCAGTTCATCTGGACTTAGTTGTCCAGACGCCTTAAGGCCTGGGGAGCAGGTCCTGCTCCTGGCCAGTCCCCTGGCCTTTGGCTCATGAAGGCTTCTTTGGGTTGCGGTCTCGGGTTCAGCAGCGTGTGCTGGAGTGACTTCATTTCCCACACAGGCTAGGTTCTAAAGTTCCTTTGAGACCAGTTGTTGGGAACTCTGGTTTCCCCTGAGAAAGTGTTTATAAGGTGGCTGCTTTCTCGGGCAAGCAGTAGAATCCTGGAAGGTAGCTTAAAGGCCACACAGGGACCCTGCAGAACCCGACTCGTGCCTGTGTTTGAGGTGCACGTTCCCAGGATTCCACCACGGGTGGCCCGCACCTCACGTCCCTCTGTACCCTGAGCCATTGGGCAGAGGCAGCTGCGGGATGGGGGGTGTGCTAGGCTCAGGGGTCCAGGAATGGGATCAGAGGGGCACCTCTGGGTGGGCTTCCTGCAGGGTGGATGTGAAGAGGGTGAGGACCTGGTGGTAGCTGTTCAGGGTTAAGGGGATTTGGGGAAGGTGAGTGGAGAGGCGGGAAGTTTCCCTTGATAAGGGCAGTTGTGGCGGCAGGCCTTAGGCCTTTCTGTTGGGCTTCCCCCACCTTGAGGTGTGGGGCAAGATGGGCAGAGAAGCCTGCCTGTTGACACGCCACCACCCACTCCTCTCCTTGAGCCCTGGGGACAGCTGAGCGCCTCTCCCCGCACCCTGACTTGTGCCTTCCCGCTGCCCTCCAGGCAGTACGCGCCTCGGTGCTCCGTCTGTGCCGAGCCCATCATGCCTGAGCCTGGCCGCGAGGAGACCGTGCGCGTGGTCGCTCTGGACAAGAACTTCCACATGAAGTGCTACAAGTGTGAGGTCTGTGTCCCCTGAGGGCTGGGAAGTGTATAAGGGCACTGCTCACTGGCCAGGGGGTGGACAGGGCCAGCCAACAGTGTTGAGGGTGGTTATTGGCGGGGCCCAGGCCCGCCTGGCCCTGGTGCTTTGGTCACTGTAGGAAGTGGGTGTGGGCTTTCTGTGGGATCACTGAGTTGTAGATCGACCAAGATAGGAGACTTCGCAATGGTGGGTACTGTGCTTTGTTGCAGCGGGGTTGGGGTCTCAGTGAAGTTCAGAGGACAGAAGTCAGAATGGAGTTGAGACAAATGAGACAGGCCTCATGTCCTTTATTGGGGTGGGCACAGCTCTACCCACTGCCCATCCCGACACGGGGCGGGGACCTAGTAGACAAACGTGAAAGTGGGGGCAAGTTTGGGTGGGGGTAGCTGGGTGCAGGGCACAGACAATGAGGACACCAGCTCTGAGCCAAGGAGCACTTGGTCTTCCTAATGCCAGTGGTGGGGTGTAGGAGAGGCACAGGGCCTTTCCCACCAGTGTGCTCTCCTCCCACCCAGGACTGTGGGAAGGCACTGTCCATCGAGGCGGACGACAATGGCTGTTTCCCGCTGGAAGGCCATGTGCTCTGCCGGAAGTGCCACACCGCCAGGGCCCAGACCTGAGTGAGGACTGGCCCCTTCTCCCTGGGAGGCCATCCTCCATCAGCGGACCACCCACACCGAGACCACCCTGCCCCACCACTGGCCCTGCCCCCTCGGCTATTTTTGATGTCTGGCCCCTCCCTCCATTCCAAACCCCACCCAGCATCCCAAGGGCCCTGATCCAGGGGCCTGAACCAGGACCCAGGCTGCAGAGGCCCAGTCTTGGATTTCCTGTCCTCCATCCTGCAGGGACCTCCCACCACCCTTCAGGTACCCCACCAGAGGGTCGCAGGGTTCAGCGTTGCTGCTTTCACTGCTGCACCGATGCCCGCAGCTGGCCCCCCAGCAGCCTGTGCTCTGCTTGCTGGCGGCCAGGAGTCCTCCTGAGCCCCCCGGGGAGGCTGAGCTGGGCTGGGCTCACTGGCCTGGATATGCCCACCTGCCTACATGCTGCCAGGTTGTGGCTACAGCTACAAATAAAGTTCTTTTCCAGAATTCTTAGCAGTTGACTCTTTTGTGCTACAGATGGAGAAGATGGCGGGATAAAAAAAAACAAACAGGGGTCAAGGTGAAAACTCAGCTCCTGTTTATTTATAAAAATATATATATATGTATATGTATATGTATATATATGTATATATTAGACCCTCTCTCCCTCAGCTCCCTCCCAGCACTACTGTTTCAGAGGCTCCCAGCCTCCAGAGGCGAGTTCCTTAGGGAAGGGCAGGCAGGCGCAGCTGAGGGAGGGGGCACGAGTGACCCTGGCCCAGGCCTTGCTTCTTGAGGACAGAGGTGGGGGCCGGGGAGGGCTCAGTCCTTGAATCCCTGAATACTGCAAAGAATGCGCTTCTGGTGTCCGGGCATCGTGATCCCCATCTGCACCAGGTCCCTGTGGTCAAGGAAGAGGGTTGGTGAGCGGGTGGGTGGGCTCCAACCCCAGCAGCCCTCCCCTGCCGGGCCCCCAGGGTCCTCACTCCGCAGTCAGATCCAGCACACACTCCATGGTGTCCAGCCCCGCTGAGCGGAAGTGCAGGATGTAGCGTTTCATGCGGATGGATTCCAGCCACTCGGGGACGCTGCGATAGGGAATCCCGTCTGAGCCACTCAGGCTGGGCAGGCGCAGGGTTACCCTAGGGGACACGGGCCACTTCAGTCAGGCCGGGGAGGCAGGAGGCATCCTCGCCTTTCCTGAAACCCCTCGGGCTCCGCCTGTGAGCCTCTGGGGCCAGCATTCTAGCTGCTGTCTGGGCACAGAGATTATCGAGACTTTGCGGATTAGCCAGGCCATTGTCTGTGAACCCACTTCCTGGCCTGCTTCCTGGTGCGCTCACAGCAGTGGGCAGCAGATGGACAGCCTGGGGGGTAGGTGGAAGCCCTGCAAGTTCCCAGTGCACAGTTACTACCAGCCCATCTCCACTGGAGTGGCCAGTTCTGGGCAATAGGTTGGGTGCTGCTTAAGACACGAATGTAGCAACTATCACAGCAGAGCCAAAGCGGAGGCCTGGAACCCAAACATGGTTCTGCCTGTTTGCAGGGTGGCCGCTGAGTGCTGGGCGCAGCCCCCGATTGCCACCTCCAAGCCTGGCTGTTATTCTTGCACTCGGACACCCACAATACAATGAGTGTTCCTGTGCTAACGCCAGCCAGAGCCAAAAACCATTAGCAAAGTAAATCTACTGGGGGGGGAAAAACGTCCAGCATTCCAGAAAGATTAGCACATGCAGTCTCCAGTGTGTGAGGGAGTTGTGCTCCAAAAGATACTTTCAAAAGTCAGAGCGCATTTTCTCCCAGAGAGAAGGTTATATATGGTGGTTTGACACAGGGACCAGCGTGCCAGGGCTGGTTTGCCCGATAAAGTGTGTTGGACGTCCAGCCTTGCCCGTCCCCTCCACCTCCCCACACCCCTCCTGCCGGTTCCTTCTCCACATCCTGCCAATGTTTTTGGTGGACTGCGGTCTGACCATGTCCCACCCATGGGCAGTTTTTAAAAAACAGGTCAATAGTTCCCCATGCTCAGGATAAAGTCCAAACTTCTCAGCAGAGTTGGTCCTCCTTGCAGTGACCTCGCTACCTCTCCAGCCTTGTCTCTGGCCACAGTCCCTGGACTGGGCACTGCCAGCGGCTGTCACCTGCACTGCTTGCAATCAGCCTGCCCCCAGCTTCCTAAAACCCATGCCGGGCAGGTGATCCGGGAGCCTTCCCAGACCCTGCAAGGCTGCCTCTCACAGTCATGACATCTCGCTGCCTGTCCCTTGCCACTCAGTCTGTCGTCCCCACTCCAATGTAAGTGACTGAGCTCCCCAGAGCTGCTATCAGTTTGCAAGCTCTGCTTGTATCTGCTTCCCATCTCACTGTTCGCTTCCTGTCTCCCATCCGACTACAGCTGCCAAGGGTGGGACTGCATCTCCTCCACCGAGGTGGATGCTCCCCAAGGGCACAGGCTGTGGTCATGCCCTGTGTCCGGAGCTGTGCAGGCCCAGCACTTGGTGGCTGTGGCCGAAAGCCCATTTCCGTTCTCCCAAATGTGCCCTCCGAATCCTGTGGCCCTGCCCAGTGCGGTTACTTGGGGTCGAAGTTGGCCATGGTCCGCAGGGTGTGGGGCGTGTCCAGCAGTTGCTCCAGGTGTGTCTTCAGCTGGTGGAAGGAGGGCCGACGGCCACAGTCGTAGGCCCAGCAGTTCTTCATGAGCTCATAGAGAACGGCAGGGCAGTCCACGGGAGGAGGCAGCCGGTAGCCATCCTCGATGCTCTTCATGACCTGCCTCGGGGGAGGGGGGGTTGAGGCCCGAGGCAGGAAGCTCACCTGGCAGTTCATGCAGGATCGTGCAAAGGAGCCTCTACCTTCCCCTCCATCCCCATCCCCTGACCAATAGTAAGGAGAACAGGGTGTGAAGGGAAGGGGACCAAAGGGGACGTGAGTGCAGAAAAACTTTGGGTCAAGAAGAAGAAATAAGGGTATGTGCAAGGGGAGCCATGGAAGGATTTGGGGAGGAGACTGGTGTGGGGAGTAGCCAGGCTCACCTCCTGATTGCTCATCTCCCCGTAGGGCTTGTCCCCGAAGCTTAGCACCTCCCACATCACAATGCCAAAGCTCCACACGTCGCTGGCCGTGGTGAAGATGCGATGCGCGATGGCTTCAGGTGCTGTCCAGCGGATGGGGATCTTTCCTCCCTAATAAAGCACATAGGACAGAAGGCCGATGCATTTCAGGGCTCAGAGGAGGGGTGGAAAAGTCCCTCTCCTCCATGAAGTCAGTGCGTCCACAGGAGCACAGGTCCGTGTTTGTTTACACCTGGGACTGTGTGCATGACAGGAAACTGTGTGTGTGTCTGTGTATGCAGTGAGTACAGGGCTCTCACCTGGGTTTCGTAGGTGCCATCAAAGTTGTCCAGGAGACGGGTGAGGCCAAAGTCAGACACCTTGCAGCACAGGTTCTGACTCACTAAAATGTTTCTGGCGGCCAGGTCCCGGTGGACATAACTGTGGTCACTGAGGTAGGTCATACCAGATGCAATGCCCAGCAGCATGGCCACCAGCTGCCCAGGGACCAGCTGGTCCTCCCGCTCCTGCAGCAGTGTGAGTGGAGGGTTAGGGGACGGGCAGGGTGGCCTCCCCCAAAACCAGAAACTGATCCCCAGGGCTTCGTGGTATATCCCACTTCCCAGCCGGGCCTCTGCCCTGCTCACCCTCAGGAAGGCATCCAGGGCTCCATTCTCCATAAACTCCGTGATGATCATGATGGGCTTTCCTGAGACACGAAGCCTGTCACCATGGCAACCTCTACCCCATCTCCACCCAAAACCACCAGAAACAGATTTCCTGCCCTTGGCAAAACATCTTCCCTCCCCTTCTGGTGGTCTCACACCCTCCTTCCTCCCCTCCACCCGAGGCACGGAGACCAATCCTCATACTCTTGGTGACCACGCCTTCGAGGTGCAGAATGTGCGGATGGTTGAATTGGCTCATGATGGTTGCCTCTCGAAGGAAGTTCCACCATTGGCCATCTGGAGACGTGTCCTTCAAGGTCTTAATGGCCACAGTCTTGCATTCCTGGCCGGGGGTCTTCAGGGTCCCTTGATACACTTCCCCAAACTCTCCTGCAAGGAAAGAAAACAGGGTCCTGGCCCCACACACTGTTGGGCTCCCCATGGGGGACAGATGGCATCCTCTAGTCCACAGGCGGCAAACACAAGGCCCGCGGGCCAAACCCAGCCCTCCACCTTGTTTTATCCAGCCCAGCACCTCGCTTCCACCCGGTGGCAGTGCCAAGCTTTTGCTTAATTGTTAAGGAGTAGTTACATTTACACAGTCCTAAAGTTACACTTGGCCCTTTGAAGGCAATTGCGAGGCTGATGTGTCCCCCCCCACCCGCCCCGTGAAAATGTGTTTGACACCCCTGCTCTAGTCCCTCAGTTCTCTTTCCTTCTCTGGATCAGAAACCTGCAGTGCCCTTTCCAGGACAGGAGCTAGGCTGTATTTCCAGGGGAAGGGGATGGGAGTCTGAGACAGGCGTGCACTCTGCCACCTGGTCAGTATGGTCTCCCGGGTGAGCACAGCTTGTGGCCAGCGGTAGGTGCTCAGGAAACACTGGGTGTGGTGCACCGGCACTGGGCTGTGTTCATGAGGGGCGGGCGTGCTCAGGGCCAGCAGCACAGGCCACCGCGCAGGCTGATCACTGCCACTCTCCTCTGCGGGTTCCTCTGGTTGCAGCTTGGCCAGCCCGGCCACACAATCAGCAAAGATGCTGACTGCCAAGCTTTGTTCTCTGCTCAGATCCATTTTCCCTGGTGACCCAAGGGATCAGGGCAGCCCAAGGACACTGGGCCCTGGTGGGGCAGGATGCGAAATGAGGGAGGCTCTGAACCGCCCCCGCGTGTGGGAACCATCTGAGAAGAGTCCCAGCCTGGGCACCCTGACCCCGACCCCCGTTGATAAGGAAGATGTGTCTAATGCTCTTTATCAGAAGCTCCATAGCCCCAGGAGCAGATTGTGCACGAGGTGGGGACTGTTCCAGGACACTCAGTAAGGGGGCAGCAACAGCAGTTCAAGGATACGGGGTGGAGCAGAGAGGGAACTCGGCTGGGAGCTCTTGGGCCAGAGGGGAGGCCAGCTGGGCTCCGCAGGGAAAGGCCAGAAGGAAGCGGCTCTGTGCTGCCACCCAGAGGGCACAGCGGGGCTCACCTTCCCCTATGACTGTGTCCACAATCAGCCAGGCTGGGTCGAGTTCCTGGGTGAAGTTCAGGGCTCCCTGGGCAGGATCCTCATATGCCTGCAAGTCCACGTAAGGCTTCAGCCACAGCTTGTCCTCTGCAGGGAGAACCGGGAAGGCTGGACCACAGGAGCGCCAGCTTCAGGGCTCTAGAGTGATGGGGGGAGGGGCCGGCAATGACCTTGACCCTCTCATTCTTCTGTTCCCTGAGGAGTCCTGTTTTGGCTGAAGTGGGAGAAAGTCTTTCTCCTTGGCAACGAAGCCTCCACAGCCAACTTTTCTGGGAACAAACCTCCTGTGTCCTCACCCCCCAGGTCCAGAGCGGTGGGTCGGAAACCAGACCAAGAGCGTTTGTGGCCTCAAGTTACCCAATCTTCCCATGGCTCATTGACCCCTCAAATGCCTCCCCCTTCTGACTCACCCCTGCTCACCAGGCTCCTCAAGTCACTCACACCTCGTTCCCCATTCCAGACAACCCATACTCCTGCCCCACTGCTGGGATGGACTGCTGACTCCCCTCTTGTGGTACCTAATGAAGTGACCAGCAGGAAGCCCACATGCCTTGGAGGACTTCAGGGAGCCTGCCAGGCCCCTCCTGCCCAGCCTCAGCCCAGGGACCTGGCCAGGAAGGATGGGGGAGGCGGCTGGGAGCCCGGGTGTTGGTCCGGCGGCACCGACAGCTAATCGGTAATTGCACAGAGCCTCTTGGGCACCATCAGTACAGAGTTAATTAACCAAAGTTAATTAGGTAGCAAAACACAAAGATCCTAAAGACAATAGAGCCCACTTGTGCCCTCAACACTGGACCAGGAAATGTGGGTCCTTTGGTCCCACCCTCAGAGGCACCTCCCAACACACATGCACACATGTACACATGCGTGTGCTCAGGTGCTCCTAGCTCACCTCCATCCACGTTGTCAACACGATCACGCTTCCTCTGCTGCCGGCGTCGCTGACCTCTCCTGGTGGGGGAGGGTAGGGGACAGCTTCTTCAGGGTCCCTGGATCACCTCAGGGGCTCTGGCTAAGTTTTCCCAGGGTGCAGGGTGAAGGTGTGGGCACAGTGGAGGATGGGAGGGTCGCTGGGACTGCTTTCTGGGGCTTCTGACCAGACGAAGGGACCCAGGACCGTGTCTGGGGAGGGGCAGGAGCGGCACCTGGAACGGCAGACGAGGATGCCGAGCAGCAGGCCCACGCCCAGCAGCATCCCGAAGACGAGGGCCACGATCTCGCCTCCAGTCAGGCGCCTAGAAACTGGGGCACACAAGGTGAGGGAGGCTGAGGCACTCCGAGTCAAAGGGGCTGATGGAGGCCAGCAGGGCAAGCTCAGGGGCAGGGCTCACTGTCGGCCGCAGGTGTGTCCCGTAACGGGGGACAGGTGCATGGGAGAGAGAGCAGGTGGGGAGGGCCGCCCAGAGGAAGTGCAGCTTGGCTGCCTGCGGCTGGGCGCTCAGTGAGCGGTCAGGAGATTTGATCAGGATGCTGGTTGGCTGCATGGGAGGGTGGGAAGCCGTGCCTGAGATCACTGCGGGGAGACTTGGTGTGAGTCTGGGTGGGGCTGTCCCCCCCGAGGCAGCGTGTGTGGGTATGTAGACAGAGAGGAAGGGTCACTGGCCGGAACAGGGTCTGAGAAGACTCAGTGGAACAAGGGGCCTGCGTGTCTGGGCAGAGCAAAGGGTAAGCCACCCACCTGGTGGGCTAGTCCGAAACTCGTGGTCAGGGGAGAAAGGGCCAGGGCCCTGTGGGGTCAGCATCCGGACCCTGACGGTGTACGTGGTGTCTGGCTGCAGTTCGGTCAGCAAGACTCTGGCTTCAGGCACCATCCTGTGCCATTCTTCATCCTGTGGGTGGGGACTGGTGTTGACTGGGCCGGGCGGAGCCGGACCTGGTGGAGGTGACCCGTGGTCTTGGGAGCACCACAGGCAGGGGTGCGGGTTGGGGAATAGCCATAGCAGAGCTCTGCGTAGGTTTGTCCCAAGAGAGCCATCCTGCAGCCTAGAGGCTAGCTGTTGGGGTGGGCTGAGAACAGACACGGAGACTCCCTCAGCTGCGTCCTCACCTGGTTCAGCACGTGGAGCTCATAGGTCAGGTTGCCGCTGGGGCTTCGGGGCTGGGAACCTTCCCAGGTCAGCTCCAGCTGCCGTGGCTCCTTCTTCACCAGCCTCAGCGACAGGCCTGCTAGTGGCTCTGTGAGTCCAGAGGGTCCCAATGGATTTGGAAGAGGAAATAACTGAGTAGCTTTTCGATGGCTCCCTGCTCATCACTTGGTGCCCGTGGTTCCCTCCAGGGCCAGCCCCCCACTACCAGGCCCCTCACCTGTGTGGCCCAGGCTGACGCTGAGCGAGGCACCTGTGAGCTTGGAGGTGGCCAGTTCCGACACTCCATTTTGGGCTTGGACGTGGAAGGTATAATTGGTGTAGGGTTCAAGGCCGTCAACACGCACCACAGGCAGGACGAGCCCGCTGGCCCCGGGGGAGAAGCGCACATTCTCCCCGCAGGGCTGGCAGAGGCCTTCGCCTGGCCCCGCGCCCTGACACCGACAACACTCCACACTGTATCTCACGTCCTGGCGTCCCCCCATATCGGCCGGGGGTGCCCAGCGCAGGGAGAGCTGAGTCCCCAAAACAGAGGAGCTCAGGTTTTGAGGGGCTGAGGGGGGACCTGTGGGAGAAGAGGGGCCATGAGTAGCAGCCTAACCTGCTGGCTCCTCACCACCCCAATTCCTGAGGTCCTCCAAAGGCCGCCAGGGAATCAGACTCCTACTGAGGAAAAGCTTCATCTGGGCTCTGAAGCTCAGAGCCCATTTGGGGGGTGGGGCATGGGAGGAACTTTAAGGGTCGGACACCCCAGATAGTCAGTGCTCGATACCTGATAAGCCCCGGGTGATTCGAGTCCTAACACGGGCTCAGCAAGGGCCCCGGACCCCTCGCCAGCAGCCGGGTCCGCACTCACGTGTACAGGCTGCCTGGGGCCCCTCCCCGGGGGCTCGGTAGTGTCCGCTCTCACAGGTACAGAGGGTGGCTCCCTCAGACTCAGCCGTGCTGTGCTGGGGGCACTTGAGACAATGGGACGAGTCCATGTCTGCCCGGTAGGAGCCGCTTGGGCAGGCTGCAGAGGGCGTACAGCACTGTGGTCGTTCGGTGTTTTTATGGGTAAAATCATACCCACCCCCCACCACATCCCTGTCCTGGAAACACCCCCCCCCCCCGCATGTGTCCCTGGGGCCCTTGGACACTCACTCAGTTTAATAATCTCTAAAACAGAGCCTTGGTTTCCCTCCCTCCCTTGGTACCCTAGATACTGTCCCCCTCCCCTGGGGGGCCCCTGCAGGTTGTCACCACCTCCTTGGGTAGACCCTTACCAAGGCATGCCTCTCCGCCTTCCTCATAGCCAGGCTCACAGTGGCACCACCCCATGGGCACCAACCACTCGCCATTGGAGCTACAGTGCATGCGGGGGGTTCCCAAGGGGCCAGGGCTCGTCCGGGCATGGGGCACGCAGGTGCCCGCCACTTCCACCAGCCTGCCAGGTCTGGGGAGTGTGTCAGGGAACTGGGCCAAGGCATGCACAGCCTCAGGGCAGCGCTGGTAGAACACTCGTACAGATACCAGGGCAACACAGGCCCCCGGGTTGTGGAAAGCGAGGTAGAGGCCCCGGCGCGTCAGGTGGCCCAAGGAGCAGCGTTCCAGGTTCATCTTCATCTCGCCAGCTGCAAGGTCCCGGATGGTGAAGCTCTGGTCTGCAGCCACCGTGGTGACCTGGGGAGGCAGGGGTGGGGGAGAGGGGAGCAACCACGGGACAGAAACGATGGCTCGCTTAATACCTTACCATCAAAGTATTAAGTTTACAACCGTAAACTGAGGGCTTTTACATGGCCCTCAGTGACTGAGCTAAGCATTTTAGACGCATTATGCTACTCAGTCCATCAATGGACTCAGAGAGGGGGAGTGAATTGCCGTCCCCATCTAGGTGACAAGGAGACTGAGGCTAGGAGAGGTGAGAGACCTTGTCTGAGGTCACACGGCTAGGTTTGGAATCTGGGCAGTGGGGGGACACCGGCTCATATAATTTCTGCCACTCGAAGCTGTGGCCCCACCTCTGTGTCAATGGGATGATCAGTTATAAAGTGTGTCGTAATTCATTTATTACTAATAACAAACTTTACAATAGCATCTCTTTGGGAAAAAAACCTGTGAACATCTTATCGCCATATGCTTTTAACTCTTCCACATTCCAGTGGCTTTTTTTTTTTTTTTTTTGAGTAGGAAAGTAAGGACGGACAGAAGAGACACCTGCAGAGAACTATCTTCCTACAGGACTGTGCTCATGGGGGTGGAGCAAGAACGCCGTGGATACCGGCAGGAGATGTTGAAGCACCTCTCAGCGGAGGCTGGCAAAAGATGAGGCTGGCTCTACTATCCCTATGTTAAGTAAGACACGGAAACTTAAGCTCAGAGAGGTAAAGGGATGCGCCCAAAGTCCGGTCGCAGCCGAAAAGGTACTCAAAGCCAGTTCTTCTGAACTCCAGTCCCACCGCCTTTTCATTATCCGACCCCCAGGTCTTTTTCTTATTTCCGGTGCCTTCTCTTTGTCTTAGCTGAACATGGGAAGGAGTGAGGCAGGGATCAAAACGGCACTGAGGGGTGAAAGTACCTTCTGGAACATGGGTCGACGGAGCTGAATGCCCACGTCTTGGTCGCTCTCCATGTACAGAAGGTTGAAGGTTTCCTTGCAGCCTAGCGTCCCCGCCTCCCCGGGGAAACTTTTACAGTCTCGCACGGTAAACTTAAGCTCCACGTGGACGCTCGAAGCCTCCTCCCCTCGGTAGATCCAATTGGAACGAAGCCAGTGGTCAGTGTCCCCGCCTCCTTGTACGGGGCAGTCCTGGTACATGTATAGGGGTGTCCCATTCAGCATCTGCTGCATCCCACTCCACTGCCGGAGGAAAGTCAAAGTCAGTCTCCCCGTCCTCATTTTTCAGAGCTCAGGGCAAGGAAGCCAGCATCAGAACCCCCTAGGCTCAAGCTATTTGTCCTGCCTTCTCCCCACCCCCCAAGCCCCAGAGTAGTAGGTTCAGTGTTAGGGTGAGAGATCTATATGGATATTGAATGAGTGAGAAGACACTCCCTTTACCTCCCTGGCCAGCTCTGACCCCTTCAAAGTAGCCCACCCCAAGTACAAATGTCTAGGCACCAATTTTGACCTATTTCATCAGTAAAGCGTGTCAAGGACTCCGAGGGCAGACTTTCGTAGCAGAAGGTCATTCCCAGAATTTTCTGCCCATTTGTCCAGAGAAAAGAAGACCATGTTAAAGATTGAGGTCCGTCAGGTTTTGGAGAGCAAGCAGCAACACGGAATGCTTCTATATGTAAGCGAATCTCCCCCTGTCCCAGATGCGTCCAGCAATGGCCCCTGTCAAAACCAACAACTCCTAGACACCATCCAGTCCACCCCTCCTTAATTTCTCTTACTTTAAAAAGAATGCTTAAGCTCAGTTAATCACGGCTAGCACTTCCCATGAAGCAACTGAGTCACAGCCAGCTTACATAACTCCCCCAAGGCGAACTCAGCTATGAAGAGGCAGCGCTGGGAGGTGGGCCCAGGCACTCTGGGCTCCTGAGTTTGCGCTGATAATCATTACGCCTCTGTGTGCTTATTACAAAATCAAAGGGCGAAAATTTACATATACTGAAAAGTGAAAGTCCTCCCATCCAGCCCACTGCAAGAGGAAGCCACTCTCACTGATGTGGAGTAAAACTTCACAGACCATTTTCAGCATCTCTAGAGCAACATTTGAATGTTTTTCTCTGTGTGTGTGTGTGTGCAACATAAATTAACAAAAGACATACAAGTATTATTCTGTAAGATATTATTTGCTTTTAGCCGAAAGTCTCTGAGAGCTAGCCACATGCATGTACACAGATCTACCGACTTCTTTTTAGCCCATAAACTAAGAAGTAGGGCTAAACTTTTTAGCCGTACTTCTTTCCAATCCATAAAACAGTCATCCGCTGGATCAATGTACCAAACGTTATCTCATCATTCACCTATTGTTGGGCATTTAGGGAGCTTCCAGTTTATTTTTTTAAAGTAAACATATACAGATTTCTATAGAGCTGCTATATCAATGGGTAAACGTATTATACATTTTATACAAAGATTTTGCCAAACTGTCCTCCAAAAAGACTTTCTCAGTTTACTCCTCCACCAACAATGCCTCAGAGCTCATTTTCTGTAAAGCTTGTCAACACTGGATATTAAAAGTTTCTTATTTTTGGCTAGTCTTATAGACAGAACACAGCCTCTTGCCATTTCAATCTACATTTCTTCGAGAGGAGGTTGTATGTTTCTCTTGTTTACTGGCTATTTGTATTTTTATGCAACTATCTCCTATCTGATATTCTACTGTTTTCTTTTTTTTGAGTTTTATTTACTTATGTTTAATGGAATTTGGGGGGGGTGATCTATTGTTATCTTTTGATTGTTCACTTGGATGAGTTTTTAAAATATAGACATTAATCATTTGCTTGAAATGCATGTTTCAAATATTTTCTCCTTGTTATGCCCCTTTACTTGGCCAATAATGTCTTTGATGTTGACATAGATTTAAAATTTTTATATAACATCTAGAGTCTTTTCCTTTATGATTTGGGGGTTGTGTGTGTTGAGAAGCTGTCCCATCCCAAACTTATAAAGATCTATATTTTCTGCTATTATTTTTATAGCTTTGATTTTTAGGTTTAAATTCTAATCTTCCTAGAACGCATTTTTCTGTATAGTGTAAAGATGCAATTTTGCCTTTTAAAATAAGTTATAGGCATTTGATTGTTAACTTATGGACAAGCTTACACTTTCACGCTGATTTGCAATTCGCAGTTATCACATACTAAAATCTCATATATGTGGGCTTGTTTTGAGCTTTTTCTATTCTATTCCATTAACCTGACTGAGTATTCTTGCATCTGGGCAAGTCTCCTATTTCATTATTCTTCCTTTTCAAAAAATATTAGCGATTCAGAAGTATTTTCCCTGCCAGATGAACTTAAGAAACTCCAAAGTTCGTAAAATATTCCCTTGATATTTGGGTTGCAATCCCCTAGTTTATAGAGAAGAGACTATGTGGCCCTTACTTCAGAAAGTTCACTTTCCCAAGCCTTTCGCTCCACTAATGCAAGGGAATTCATGGCTCCTCTCTGCTCTGGGAAAAGGCAAGAAGCTGCCCATTTGGGGCGGCATGGGGCAGGGGCAGGATTTTGCATTACATTAAGGGAGTTCAACAGACTGGGTGAAGGTGGTCAAGGCACTGAAGCTGGGGTGACAGAGGGCACCCGGAGCCAAGCAGAGGGCAGGTGGGAGGGTGGTGGGTGGTTAACGTGCAGCTCCTTAGCCAGACGGCAGCTGGAGCCGGGAGAAGCAGATGTTCCCAGCTGTAACTCGCCTCTCCGGGTTCCGGTGGTGAGCGAAGGGGAGGACCAGCTGCCCAGGATCAGCAAGAAGGATCCTGTCACTTATCACTCAGGCACCGCTGGCTGCTATGTGGATGCACTCTGGGGAGCCTGGACCTGAGTGTGTGTTTTGAAAAGAGGAGGAGGACAGAGGATAAGGAAGACAGCGGGAGTGTGTAACCATTGCTGTCTTCCTGCCCTCCTACTGCTGTGTAGCCTGAGCTGCGAAGGGAGCCTGGCTTCCACTCTGGCCCAATTAGGGAAGAGTTATTTGGGTGGAGGTGGCGGGGGCACAGTGCAGGCCTGTGGGAGCCGGCAGGTGGGCCTGCAGCCCTCATTGTGGAACGATTAGCTGGTTTATGAGATGAGGCGCCTATTAGGGCCGGCCTAATGTGGGATTTTCCAAGCAGCCCCTCCTGTAGGATATATTATGGCTTAGTCTATTAATTCTAATTACAGGCTACTCTTCGGGAGAGCTGAGATCGATCCAGGACCCCAGGGCACAGAGGGAAAGAAAGCAAGTCACCCGAACCCCAGCAACAGAGGCTGATAGGAAAGGGAAAAGGAGACCCCAGAGAAAAGGGTTTAGGACCAGAGGGAAGACACGACAGACGGTAGGACTCGAAGGCCAGAGTCCTGGAGGCTGTGGCAACTGGGCCAGCCTCCTTCCTGTGCTCCCTGGACAGCTTTGTAGAGTGGCCAGAAGGTGTTCTCTGGGACTCACAAGGGCCAACCTCTGCTCCTCGGTTTTTAAGAATGTCCAAGGGTCTTGGGGAAGACTTCAACAGCTGGGAGGATGCATGGTGTCACTGCCCAGGGGAGGGTGGAGGAGAGGCCAGGGGCTCGGGGACCTCTACTGAGGCAGCTTCTAACGTTGTTGGGGGAGTCACAGTGCCTATGTGACGAATGTGACAAAAACTCTGGCTATCCTCTCCAGAAAAAAAAAAAAGTCCACATACATATATATACAACTCTGAACATACTTTTGTGGGATTCCCTGACGCCCTGGAACTTATCTGGGCAACTCCATTGGGATGAGTGGACCTCAGAATGAGGATGTTTTCCTGTTTCAGTCTCAGCCCTCTACCATCCCCGGGGTGGTCCCTTCTCCCCCCAGGTCCTCAGCCGTTTTCAGCCCCACTGCCCCAGGGCAGGCAGGGGAGGAGCCAGGCCTTGAAGCTTTCCCCATGGGGTGAAGCCTGACCCCCGTCATGTCCCATTCAGGAGGTTCTGAGTCACCTCCCCTCCCCCTCCAGAGGAGGCAGTTCCAGTTTTTCCAGCTCTTTTCTCCTGTTCCTCCACCCACCTCTCCACCCCGTTTCCCACTGGCCCTCAGCCTTGAGCCATCCCGCGTCCTGCCCTCCCCTGACACTTACCCCATCCTGGGGATCCAGCAGCCAGCCCAACTCTCCCTGAGCCGTGCTCGTGTCCATCAGAGTGACTGAAGGTGGGGAGGAAAGGGGCCTGTCACCTCTGGGGGAGGAGGCCCCCACATGCTGCCCACATTCCTCATTCTGGGCCCCCAGCCCCCAGCATCCTGTTCCTGAGAGCTGGGACTTCCTGAGGTCCTTCCTGTCCTTCCTCAGGGGAGGACAGTGGCCCAGGAAGGACTGAAGAGCTCCAGGGACTAATAGCCCATTGTCCTCTGGAGTGTGACAGGAGGGAAGCAAAGTGGGGTAAGGGTTGGAGGGCTGGATCTTTGACCCAAGTAAGCCTAGGGGAGCATTTGGAAATGCTGCTGCAGGGACGACTTGCACCCCCTCACTCAGCGGGGGGCCCATCAGCTGCAGAATGCAAGGGTGGGTGGGGGAGACAGTTGCTCTGCTTCAGGGGGTCATGAATGGGTAGACTGTGGACAGGGGACCTCAGAGTGACTTCTGAGTGGCAGGCTCCCACCGCTGGCAAAGGGCCTGCTCTGCCTGTGATTGGCTGTGTGGAGTGGGGTACAATGCACAGCTCTGAGTCTGGGAAGTCGGGGTAGCAGAGCGGGAGAGGTTGGGCACGCCTGCCCAGGGAAGGCTTGACCTCCACATCCAGAAACCCCTGCACCTTGAGTTCCAACTCTTCCCCAGGAGCAGGTCTCTGTATCGCCTGGCTTAGGTTGTCAATAAGGCGACTTCCACCTCCCACGGCAGAGGGTTCAGATCTCTGGGCTGGGCACTTGAGGCTGAGACGGCCCAGTCGCGAGGACCCCCCCCCACCACCACGCCCGCCCGCCATTGCTGGGGTGGGGGTCTGGACGCTGCTCCTCGCACCCCACCCCCAGGCGCAAACTGCTGCCCAGCAGGGGCGGGGGTGGTTGGCCCATGAAAGCAGCTGTCCGGGTTCAAAGACCAAAGATTGGCCTGGCCAGTCAATGCCCTGGCGCCTATAAAACAAGAGCTCGGGAGAGGGGCGTGAGGAGAGGCCTCCTCAGGAATGCCGGCTCCTGGAGGAGGGTGCCAGCAGGACCAGGGGAGGGGGTGGGCTGGGGGTGGGGGTCTGTACCTTCCTTGGCGCGCGCCCCTGGGGGCAGCGGGGCGCAGAGCAGCAGCAGCAGCAGCAGCCCGAGCCCCAGGAGCCAGCGCCGCTCCATGGCGCGGGGCCGGGACCTGGGACAGTGGCCCGGACTGCAGAGCCAGGTGGCGAGGACTGGGGGGAGCCAGGCAGGCCGAGTGGGGGTGGGGGGCGGGGCTGGCTCCTGGGGGGCGGAGTCCTGGCCTCACCTGGATCACCTTCTTAAAGGGACAGTAGGGCAGGAAGGAAACTTGTTAGACAGGTAATAAACTTCTAAAATCGGAGGCGTCTTGACCGGAATGAGACTGCCGGCGCCGTCTAGTGGGTGGGATTAGGAATGGACTAACCCAGTCCTAATTCTAACCCTGCCAACCCAGTGTTGATCCAGCCTTTAGCCTAATTCTCTGCCTTGGATTTAAACTGCACCTTATATTTCTCTCCCTGCCTTTCTTCAGGGCCCAACACTGTAACAGACACCGAAGAAGGCAGGGGCTTACATTCCAGTAGGGGAAGGCTTCGATAACCCCAATATAGGGCGGGGTCCGCCCTTGGAGAAGCACCCGGAAGGTTGGAAGCAGAGCAAACTCAGCTGGCAGGGCACTTTAGGTGAGCCTCCTGGAAGTAGGCGTTGTGAGTTGGGTTTTGCGTGGCAGAGATTGGGAAAGACCATGAGCCAGGGCCCGAAGGCAGGGAGCCTCAAGGTGCGTCCTGGGAGTGGTTGAGTGGACCAGCTTGACTGCTGGGGCGCAGGATTTATGTTGGGAGTCAGGCAGAAAGGTAGGTGCAGGTGCGGGCCAGAATGGGGAAGGTCTCTGTGAACACAGTAGGGTGCTTGAATTTATCTTGCACTTTACAGTGCAGACGAGAGGAGCTTGGGGGATTCTGGGACCGAAGGGGTCCAGCCTGCTTTAGCCCCACCTAGTGGTGCCAATCCACAGGCCTCCCAATATAATAGAAGGGATGGCCTTCTATTATATTTAATAGCTGCTTATTTTGTTTTTACTTTCCATGCGTTAAGCCTGGAAACATCAAAGGGTAGGTAGTCCTTGCCTTGCCCTAAACAAACCATTTCTCTGAGGAGTGTTGGGAGCCAGGGCATAAAGCAAGCACATAGGTGACTGAAATGTCAGCAGGGGTGGCCCCCAGTGGAGACGCAGAACAGGGGTGCAGGAGGCTCAGAGGGGAGTGACACATTCACTGAGCAGGGGCAGTGGCCCGAGCTCCCAGCGCCCTGCTTCCTACACCCCCTCCCTGGCCCCATCTCATGTGGGTGAATCATGAATCATTCTTCTGCTGTTGAAGTTGCTGTATGTTTTGGTCACTGTGGAGGAAGGGAGGCGGTGCATTCTAGGAGCTTATTTTAGTTTCAGAAATTAATACTTCTCTGAGTGTGTGTGTGTGTGATCTATTTATACATATATAAAGAAAAGGGCTTGTAATGTCTCAACCCACACTATCCTCATTGGTATAAATAAGTAAATATAGTGCTTGTACGTTGGTTGGAAAATGTACACCAAACAGAAAAGAAACAGGAGGGAAAGTCAAATTCTTCCTCTTCCTACCCTCCAGTTCCTGTTCCCCAGATTTACCCCCACCAACCGTACCTTGTGATTCTCCCAGGATGTCCCCCCTGTGAACATGGCATCAATTTCCCCCTTCTACTTGCACATGTACACATGCTTTTAGACCATACACGCAGAGGGGCCATGGAATCCACCCGCTCATCACCAGGGGCCTCTTTCTAAATGGAAGGGCTTTGGGGAAAGAGGCGGAGGCCCCCCACAAGCTCACTGGGGTCAGAGCTTGGTGATTTCAGCAGGGAGGAATGGGCGAAGGGTGCACAGCCAACAGGAGGGGGGAAATGGAGCAAGCTTTGGACAATTGCTGCTAGGAAATTGGCCAGACTGTGGTGAGGTAATGCATGTGCGCGTTGCTGTAGTTTGTTAAAGTTACAAGGCTCTGGGGACTCCAGGGGGGTGAGGTGGGGGCTGCTGGGGCAGGCGGAGATGGAGTCACAGGAGCCTTGCTTTTGTTTAGGGTTGCTTCTCAGTCCCTGGGTCAGTGAGGGTTGTGGTGGGGGTGTGAAAGCCCACCTTCCAGCTGCGTTCAACAGGATCCCAGTCGACAGTTCCTCATTCCCTTTGCTGTGGAAGGAGGCACGCCTTCCATCTGGCCTCTGTCCTCAACTAGCAGCGCAACTTTTGTCAAGTTATTTACACGCTCTGGACCTGAGTTCCCTTAGACCTGGCTAACCTTGGAGGCCATTTCCAGGAAAGAAGGCGGGGTTCGGAGTCAGAGGATCTGGGCCAGCTCCTGCAGCCAGGCTGTACCTCCTTTTCCTTAGCTGTAGTGTGGAAAGGACGGGTGGAAAGGACCTCCTAGGTCCTGTGAAAGGCCCTCCCAGGACGGGTATGATGAGTCAAAGAGGAGAAAGTGCTTTGCTAAGTTAAAGTCCTGGCCTGATGTTAATGTGCTGGAGCACCATCCACCCCCCAAATATGCCTTTTGGGATCTTGATTTTAAGCTGGTTATAAGAAATAAAAGACTCAGAAAGTATCTTTGACTTTCCCCTCTTACTTGCCTCAAGGAATTCTGATAGAAAAAATCTACTTAAAGGAAAGGGGCTTCACCGTAACTTCATAAGGCCAGCAAACTGAATGTGGCAGACGGGGAGAAACCTAGCAGAGTCTGCTATTGAACTTGCCTCTGGGTCCCTGTGTTTTGGGTGGGCCTGCGAGGATCCGTTGGCCACACGTCTGTGTTTTCCTGTCTACCTGTCAATCGCCTGCTTTCGGTTTAAAATCTCAAATCTCCACTCCTCTGCTCTGTCCAAAATGGCACAGAAACCCCAACTGCCCAGTGGGTTTTGGGGGCTCATGTCTCATGGCGCACCCTCCCCCATGTGATCTGTAATCAATTTTGGACATGTTGTCTTGTTACTCCCAGACTGGAGCAACATCTGTGACTAGGCATCTATCTATTTTTTTTCTTTTAAAAGCAATTGTACCACAGAATAATTTACATAAAGTAAATTGTACCCATTCCAAGTATACAGTTCAATGGGTTCTGACAAATGCAGGCGCCCTGGTAACCACCATCTCTGTCAATTACAGAACACTTTCATCACCCCCGAAAGTTCCCCTGTGCCCTTTGCTGCCAATCCCACCTCCGGCTGCAGCCTTCCTGACAAAATGTGTCCTGGCCCAAAATTTCATGTAGTCTCCTGAGTCTGGCTCCGTCCCTTCAGCGTGAGCCCTAAGGCCCATCCACTCTGTGGGCCTCCGCAGTTTGCTCCTTCCGCTTGCTACCCAGTATTCCCTGTGTGGGTGCCCTAGACATGCCTGGCTCGTTGCTGACCTGGGGTAAGGTGGATTCCACCCAGCCTGGGTCAAGGCCTTCTGTGTCCACAGGCTCTGGTTAAAACCCTGCTTAACCTGGAGGGTAACCCAGTAAGCTGCCAGCAACCACGATGGGAGCGTCAGCGCACATTAGTTTATCAGGCTAGTAGGTATTGCATGCCCTAGCAAGGGCCTGCATGCGTGGGCCCCAAACAGCTTTGTTTGGGCTGTGTGGGGCTGGCCTGCACTTGTAGGCAACATGAACCTGGAGACCCAGCCCAGCAGGGAGGGGAGAAACAGCCTTTTCTGTAGGGCAGCCCATGGCCTCTGCACATCTTTGATCATCGGGCTAGTTGGGTCCTCCTCTTTGCTTCTGCCTCACTCTTTCCTATCTGCTCTCTGGCCCTCCTCTGCCGTGGGCAGCAGGGGCGGGATGGTCACAGCTACCATTTATTGCAGGCCTACGCAGGCTGCCAGGCACTGCACATGCATTGTTCCACCGACTTCTCACACCAACACTTTGTGGAAGGTTATCATTAGCCCCATTTTATAGATGCAGAAACCTGAGGCACAGGGAGTTGAAGGTACTTGCTCAAAGTCAGTTAGTTGCAGAACCAGGATTTCATCCCAGTTCGATCTGACTCTGTGGTTTGCGCCCCCTACTCAGGGTTTCCGGAAGCAAAAAAAAAAAAAAAAAGTAAATACCTAACTTTTGTTTTACTCCCTGCCTCCACACTTCCATCTGCCCCACCCAAGGGTAAACAAAATCCTGCTTTAAAGCATAAACAATAAAATACAAAAAGGAAAAAAAAAACCCTCAGGGACTAGGGCTGCCTCTTTTTGAACTGTATAAAATAGAATCATCTGATCCGCATTCTTTGGTGTCTGAGTTCTTTCACTGACTTATGTCTGGGAGATTTATTCATGTGGTTGGTGCTGATTTATCCTCATTGCTGTATGCTCTTCCATTGTGTGAAGAACACCTTCTCTTTAAAGACCTCTTGACTTGTGGTTAAACGTTCTACACTTGAATTGCTGCCCTGGGCGACTCGCCTGGTTTATCTGGCTAGTCGGGGTGTCCCTCAAACAGGCTTCACCTTCCCAGAAGGCACTTCCGTTTTTCAACGGAAGACTTTTTGTTAGCCCGATGGCTCCTTACTTGCTTAAATATATGAAGAACTGACTCTGAGCAATGCCACCCATCCCAGTGATCCCAAGAGGCCTCCCTCCCTCCCTCCACATTGTCTCTTTGCTGAGAGGAAGACGCCTAATCTTGTTTAGGTAGCTACAACTCTTCATACCAGAAACAGGGCTGATTTGAGACAGAGGCAGTTTGAAGTTTTCTCTGAGATGCCAGGGGCACGGGTTCTAATACTGTTACACTTGATAGTGGTATGATCTTGGGCAAATCACCTAGCCTTTTTGAGCCTCAGCCTCCTCATCTACTACTTGGGGGAAATGGCGATCAACACCTACCCCACAGTATAGGAGGTGACTAACATTCGATAAGGTATCACCATACAATCTGTGTCCTCCAGAACAGGGTTATTTGCCAGCTAGATCTGAAGAATCAAAGGTAATGTCTGCTGAACTGAAGAAGGAGACTGAGTATCATCAACCCCTGACTTAAAAGGGATGCTCGGTTGAAGCGTGGATCTTAAGAAGAGGCAAAAGAAGAATAAAGAAAGAGGGAAGAGAAATCACTCAGTCCGTCTGGATGACGAGGCATTATGGGAATAAATACCACTCTAATACGTTGAGACATATGGCGATTCTTTCTGCATGTGCGTTTGAAAAAATGGGTCTCTGTATTTGCCATATTAACATCTCCAAAGCATTCTGTTCATTTTAGGGGCAAGAAGCTGGTGGAGAGGCTGTGAGCCCACAGGGCGTTCTAGCCTGGACCTCAGGGAAGGGGAGGCCTGAGTTGAAGAGAGGACAGGGGCAGCCGCAAAGGAGGGGATTGTTCCCAGTGCTAATGGGCAAGACTAAGGGGGCACCGTGGGAGTTTGCTTGGGATGATGCACCACTTCCAGGTGTGTATTTCAGTACAACCTTCACCTCCACGCCTTCTGCACCTGCATCCTTAACTGGTCTTACTCGCTCCAGAGTAAAAAAAGAAACCAGTTGACAATCCCGTGATTTCATTTGACTTCTGGAGCGAGGCCTTGAAACCATGGAGAGGGGGGCCCCATCCCCTGAAGGGGCCGGGACTCAGAATTCCTCATCCTAACATCCGTGTGTGTGTGTGTGTGTGTGTGTGTGTGTGTGTGTCTCAGGAGAAACCATTGCGTTGCCACCTCAGGCGGTTTGTTTGACTGCCTGAGAAGTTCCCGTGGCTAACCGGAGAAATTCAAGCGCTGCCCTAATGCTTGGGCAGGTAGGAGGGAGGCAGAGAAAGGACGAGAACAAATGCGGCTCAGTGAACTGGGGCACGTCAGACATTTAACAAGAACAAGTTGAGACAGGTGTTAAACACCAGATCCTCTGGGAGAAGAACCTGAACTTGGTCCTTGTCGAAACGTTTACTGGTTAGACCGCAGGAGGAGAATGAGTGGAAAACCAGCCCTGTTTTAAAGTCCATTTCAGTGTGGCTGGTATGAGAGACAAGAGGGCTTTGCCTTCTGGGTTAGGCTTAGTTTATTTGCAAAATGTATACTTTTATTGCTAGTCCAGGTTGGGAGTTCTGGGGAAAGAACAGCTAGTGAAAGGCTGGATATACATTGGCATAGCCCACACTCACAGCTTTAAGTGACTGGTCTGGTGGTCTGGAGGTGATATTACATTGTTGTCTTATAAAAGAAGTATTTGGTAAGTATGAGCTCTGTTAATTGGGCATTAACTTGATTCTTTTTATGCTTTGAAGAGGTTTTTTGTTATTTTTTTAATGAAGTGGTTCTATTAGGGCAATCTGCAATTTCCTGTAACAGCCCTAGTTAGAAAGTTACTGTTATAAGTGTAAACACACACGCACACGCACACACACACACACACAAGTTTGAACATACAGGTATCAGCTACCTCTTTTAAGGAATCAATGTGTATCTCTCTAAACATATCCCTTAGGAAGGGATCCAGGCCCTAGGTCATAAATCTCAGCGCCACCTGGCGAGCAAAGTAGGTAACTGCATCTGTAACCTCAAACTCCAGGTGTGGGATATATCAAATAGATATAATTGCTGTTTATAAAATCTTAGAATAGCTCGAGACTGTTTATCCACATGATAGCAAAGTGGCAGCTATTCTCATTGCTAGGAAAATGGGTAGGCTTTAGGCTAGAAAGAGGCTTTCTTGGCTTACTTATCTTCCCACTAACGGGACCTTTGAGAGGATGGAGGGAAGGTCCAAGTGGTAACCCGGTGGGGAGGGAGGAGCTTGTCCTACTTCCAGTCTTCAGTATCAGACACACGGAAAGGCAGCAAGCAAGCCGTGTAGGAGGGGCTGTCTGGGAGGAAACGCTTATTTGCAAAGTGCCCGTTCGGTACAAGCGAGAGAGGTTTCCACGTTTACTAAAACCTTCTTCTGCCGATGCTGCTTTGTCTTCTGGGCCACGTGCCGGCTCAGAAAAGTGGCAGCGTGGTTTCTTCTTCTTTATTGTTTGTGTCCAAGCTTCCCTCCCTTCTTTCGTTTACAACGATTATTGGAAAGTGCTATTTCTTAGACTAAAATTAAGACATTCGAGAGGCACCAAGGTGAGTGGAAAGGATGTTCCGTCGCCTCGGGATTCAGATTGACTTGGAATGGAATTCAGGCTTCCTGGCTCCATGGTGTAGGACTGGGGACAGTGTCCTTAACTTCTCTGAGACTCAGCATCCTTGGGTGCAGTGGTTCATTTACCTTCTAGAAGCACGTGTGTGTGTGTGTGTAGAGGTGCCCCCAAGTGGAAGGTGGCAAGCCCTAAATTAGAAGCAGAAGCATGAAAACGCTGGTGGCTGATTTTGACAGGAACAGTATGGGGAAAATGGGGCCTTGCTTGGGGCCTGGTGGGTAGTGTGGCTTTAATAGAGGACTTCCTTCCTTCCTTCCTTCCTTCCTTCCTTCCTTCCTTCCTTCTTTCCTTCTTTCCTCCATTCATTCATTCATCCATCCATCCATCCATCCATTCATTCATCCATTCACTCAGCAAAAACGGATTGAGGCCCTGTAAGGAGCTGGGAACTGTTTTAGGTGCTGGGGATAGACAAGGATAAATTTAAAAAAAATAAATCCCCACCTCACTGGTTTACATTATAGGGAGAGAAGCCAGAGAGTACACAAATTAGTAACCAAATATGTTTATCAGGTGGTGAGAAATACTGGGAGAAAAGCTAAAACAGGGCCAGGGAAGGGATTATATGAGGTCTCTATTATACAGCGTCCAGTACAAATAACAGCCTTGTTGTGTTAGGTAAAGATATTTTGTACAAAATCACAAGCATGTAATTCTGTAACATAACAATATCACACTCAAGCACACCCCATGACATTTTCGGTGAAATGTTCAAATTGCTGCCTATCTCCTGTGAGACATTCACATACCCGACCAACCACACTCACATAGGCGTCACTTCTGCCAGACCCTGTATATGGAGGAGTTGGGTCAGAGATTTGAAGAACAGAAGGGAACGTGCCAGCAACCAAGGGCAAGGAGTGGGGGTGAGGAGGGAGAAAGGGAGATAACCCTCAGGAAGGCAGGTGGGAGTTGGCCTTGGTGACCAGCTTGCAGAGCGTCATCTTTCTCCTCCACGTAACCAGGAGGCAGCCAGTTTTGCACGTGGGAACCGTGTGAGCAGGAGCAGGCGGTGGGTGGTTGTGAGCTCTGGTGGGTGGCCAGTGGAGAAAAGTGCAGTGGGAGGGGAGAACCCGAGAGAGACACAGGTCCCGGTCAGAAAGAATCAGGCCTCCAACTCGGGCCGTGGGTGAAAGGGCTGGAGGAGCAGCGTTTCACTAGCATCATAACAGGGCGTGTTAGCTGGTTAGACAGGGAGGTGAGGGAAGTTAACCCACTCCTGTAGCGTAATCATGTTGATAGAGTCATATTCGTGATTGAAGCAAACACTTCTCAGCAAGAAAGTAAGTGTTCTGGAATGAAGGGCTGCAACCCCGGAAAATGCTTTAGAGATAATGGTGACAAATCGGCGTGATAATGTGGATTACAACAAGAAAATAAATATTTGGTCTTACTACCCCTTTCTGGCACTGAGCTCCTAAAACTCTTCCCATTTCCAGTGAAGGGAGTGACAAGTGTCCTTTGTTATGTTAATGAGGTAACTTTTGGAGAGCCTGAGGTCTGGGGCTGGTTGCCAGGGGACAGGACCAGGTGACTAAAGGGTGGGAACTTTTAGTCAGGGGGCGGGACTAAAAGTTCTACAGGAGAGGAAAGGGATGGGAAGCTGAATTAATCACCCATTTCTTTAATCAACTGTGACTACCTGAGGAAGCTTCCAGCAAAACCCCTTAGGGCAAGGCTTGGGGAGCCTTCAGGTGGGGGGATGTGTAGCGATGTGGGGAAAGCGGCTCCTTTGAAGAGGGTATGGAAGCTCAGAGCCCCCTCCCCATGCCTCGCCCGCAGCCTCTCTGCACCTGGCTCTTCCTGAGTTCTCTCCTTTATAGCAAACTGATAAGCTAGTAAGGAAACTGTTTCCCTGAGTTCTGTGAGCAGCCCTAGCTAATTAATCAAACCCCAGGAGGCAGTTTGTGGGAGCCTTTGATGTACAGCCAGTGGCTCAGAAGCGCAGGTGACCGTCTGGACCTGCAACTGGCATCTCAAGTGGAAGCCGGGAGTCTCATGGGGCTGAGCCTTTTAACCCGTGGGATCCAATGCTACCCTCTGGGTAGACAGTGTCAGAGCTGAGTTGTGTCTCGGAAGTGCTTGAGGGTGTGAGGGGGAAGCCCCACACATTGGAATTGAGTGCCGAACTGTAGTGTGAATCAAATCCTTTGTCAGGATTTTGTTTGGCTGTGTGGGGTGTGCTGGCTGGGGAGACCCAGCTGGGGTTGGTGGTGGCGAGTGAGAGGCAGGGTACCAGAGAGGTCTGTCTGGAAGCAAATAGTTTGACAGAGGACGGGAGAGCAGGTGGAGATCAGGCAGGTGCCTTTCAGAGCAAAACATCAGTTAAAAAGGGTCAAGAGGACTTGTATGAAGACTTGCAGTGAGGAGGGGGACATGGGACATGGCCTCCTCCTCTGTTCTGTTCCCGAAGCGCCTTCTGTAGAACCTGTGTCATTAGCTGGTCCTTGTGGAATCAGATTCTCGGTTTTCTTGGAAGGCTAGGAGGCCAAGGACCCATGGCCAGGCCGGTCTTTTGGTTTTGCTCTGCTGCTTGGCACCTGGTAGGAGAATGAAACAAGCAAAAATTTCAACTACACTGATATTTTTCTATCTTTTCTTTGATGAGTGTATGCTATTCCTGCTGTCTGCTCTTCTGAGCCCTGTGTTTTGCCTGAGGCTCCTGCTCTGTGACACAGGTTTATACAGACTCCCAGTCCAGCCGGATTGAGAATAAAGGTCACTCACTGCCTAGTGCTCCTCAGCTCGCTGGCTCTCTCAGGTGGGATCTTCGACATTTCTTCTGTGGCTCTGGCTTGCTGCCCAGAGTGATTTTGTCTGCAAGAGGCTCCAAGTTTACTCAGTGCTTTATGTGTCTTTTATCTCCTGGGGAGGATTTGATTTTGTTCTCCCTTTATCACCTTTCCAGCTTGAAATACATCCCTTGCTGTCATTTTGCAATTCTTAGAACTAAAAAAGAAAACCGACAGCATAACAGAAGCATGATATTGACCTTGTCATTTTCATCATCATCCTTTCCTTTATCCCCAGGACTTGAGGAGGCATTCGTTGTAACTGGCCTGTGGGGACAGCATGGTCATTGTCCAGAAACCCTCTTGGTCCTGAGGGGATGGAGAGTTTGACACCTTGGACACTCACGTACAATGGAAGTGACCAAATGCCGAATTTTATTGGGTGCATCCTCACTCCCTTTGAGCCTCCTTCCTTTACTAGTGATGAGACCCTGGGCAAGCGGCTTGAGTTCTCCTGGTTTCCAGTGGGGACAGGAAGATTGCACCTGAAGTTCAGCAGGACCACATGATCTTTAAAGGCCCAGCCAGTACTGAGATCTATGATTCCATGAACGCTCTGGACTTAAAGGTGTCAGAAACAAGGTCAAAATCAATCCAGCGTCATTTCAGAAGAATTCCCACTCTTGCCTTTCTCCTTCTTCCTCGTTGCATCTGAGAGAGCCAGATGGGTCGCCAGCAGCTCTACTGGAGCCATCCAAGAAAATTCGGCTGGGCTTCTCGGTCTAGCCGCATGTGCTCAAACCGGCTGGATCTGATTTGGAAACACCACCTCAAGGAGTGCCACGCATGTTTCCATCAGTACACAAAGGATATAGGCTTCCTTATCTTGGATTCAGTGAGCCTCTGTGAATGCGTCCTAAGACATCTGCCTTACCACAGACAAAAACGCTACCTCTTTGTCCAGAAAATGGAAACTGCAATTATGGAAGTTTTACTGCAAATGGGATGGTCACGTGATTCAAGAAATCTCCTCTTTAACCTGTACTCTTATCTTCTCAGTGCGTTCATCTTTTAAAATTTGTGGCTTATTTTACGTAAGTATTCGTGCTGAACTCTGGTTTAAAACAGAATTCCCACTCTCTACGGAAGCGTTTTAAGGAGGCAGTACTAAAAAAAGGACCCAATACGTACATCAGAACACAGGCTTTTAAAGCGTGCACCGTCGTGCAGGAAAGTTGTTAGGGGCACTTCATCTGCACACCTCCCAGGCGGCCGAGGGACAGACATGGACAGACATAGAACTCATGTGTGAGTTCTCCTATGACGCAGAGCTGTGTGGAGCCCATTGTGTGCATCCACTTAACCTTTATTGGAACCGTGTGGGGTGTGCTCCTTTGCAGCTCAAAGATAGTAACGATAGTAACGGTACGTACAGATAGTAACGGTAAAGGTAACCTTCAGATCTGATGGTGTGACACCAGAACTCACACACTCACGGCGTTGTCTTAAAAGACTTTATTTATTTATTTTTAGAGAGAAGTGGAGAGAAAGAGAGAGAAAGAGGGGGAGAAACATTGATGGGTTGCATGTGCCATCAACCAGGGACTGGCTTGTAACCTAGGCTTGTGCCCCAACCGGGAATCAAACCAGCCACCTTTTGCTTTGCAGGCTGATGCTCAGTCCACTGAGCCATGCTGTCCAGGGCCCTCCCTACACCGAATGCTCGTCTTTCTGTATTCTTGCGAAGAGCTTGTTAGTAGTGATGGCCAGGTTCTGGGGACTCTGGGAACATTGTATAAGAAAATAAAGAAGCAGGAAGGAATGCCACCCAACTGGGTGCCTGCATGGCAGGCAACTTGCGTCCAGGTTTGGAGACAGTGAAGGTGTGTGAGCCCTGGGGGGACACTGGTCTTCCATCCAGGAAGCTCTCTCAGGGGTCCTGAGCTACCTGCCCTGAATGTGTCCCCTGAGGGACAACAAGACCGGAGGCATCGCTGAAGGCTTGGCTTTCCAAAAGGTTGCTGGAGAGAGTGTGTTTCCCTGAGGCAGGCCCGCAGGGTATGGGTGGTGACTGAGCCCATGGGCAGCAGCCAGGACAGACAGTGACCTCAGGAGCCTGGAAGCTGCAAGAGCAGAACCGCGCACAGCTGTGTGGGGGTGTGAGGCCCACGGGGGCTGAGCATGGGGATCACAGAGCCTCCTGCCACTGGGATGCGTCATTGGTCCCTCGGGCTGCTGGGACCTGAGAAAGAGCTCTGACCTCACATACAAACGTGTCTCTCACATTTGGAACATCTTCTTCCACACTGGGCCATACAATCACACTCTTCTGCTGCTGCCGTAGCTGCCTTCCCAAAGGCGACTTCCAAGCTGCCTGGTGGACCCAACATTGGCAACAAGCTCAGTCAGATACAGGAAGGGGCCCTTGCTGACCATAACCCCTGAGATCGATATGATTTAGTCACACGGGAACGTGTAGTGAGGTACCCACTTCTTCCTTAGAGTGTGCTGAGTCCGACACCCCCTGGTGATGGCAGAAGGCCCAGGAGTTCTCCCCAACCCTCCTCTGATGCCCTGGCTCCTCTCGGCTGTGTCTGGAGACTCCTAATGCTTCATAGCATCTTGGTCTGGACCACAGGGAGGGAGCTCAGTTTGGCTCAGTCCTACCTTGTTGGCTGACTTGAAATTGGCCTTTCTTTCCTCTGTGGAAAGCTGAAAAGTGGGTGGAGGTTTGCGGCCCCCTATACGGCTCCTGGTGACTGTGCAAGGCTGTCCCCCGGAGAGGCAAACCTTTGGGTTGCAATGTCCCCTTCCTACTGGTGTGCGTTGATGGAGGAACCCATTGGACTAGGTTGGGGTCCCAGGCAGAGTGCTTTCTCTTCCTGCGGCCCACGCGGAAGGCAGCAGGGATCCAGGCGCTGCCTGGCTGTGTTGTGGAGGCTGGTTCTGCAGAAGGCCACCCTGAAGCTCACGCCATCAACACGGGGGTCACAAGTGAGAGAGCTTGGGCAGTGCTTTTTTTTCCCTTAGCGATTCTTTCCCAAATTTTTATTTTAGGAATTTTGAGTTATTAATGAATGCCCGTCTCTGTTTTCTCTGTATACATTCAAACATGACAAATGAGACAGAAACCCACCTGACTGGGCTCCCTGATTCCATCCCCTTGTTATCGGCTCATGTGTGTGTTTTCAGGCATGTCTTCCACACGCTTTTCCTCCCACTCCCATGTCCCATACAGTGTGGTTCTGTGGGCATATGTTCAGATAACTGATATCAGCTGTACATGCCGTATAAATGCCTCTGAGTCAGCTTCCTTCCCTCAGCTCTGTGGCTTAAGGAGTTTCCTATGACAGTATATATAGACTTAGCTAATCCTTTAAACTGTTGCAGAGTATGTCATAGTATAATGTATCATATTTTATTTAATTACAAACACTCTGGGCTAATGGCCCTTTTTAATAAAAACATTGCAGAATAGCCTCCCAAACTCTTCTGAAATAAAGTTCATAAATAATACAAAGTACTTAAATATGGTCAAAATCAATATACTGTTCTGACTGTAATAATATGAAGATAGATGGAAAAACAATTTATAATAAACTAACATGTATGTTGACATGGAAGTGCCTCGGGCCCACGGTGGAAGATGGTCCCAGAGAGCAGGCAGACACTCACACCTCCACGTAGACGCGAAGGCTGCAGCCTGATAGACTTCGATGTGTTTTGGCGATGACTGCAATACCTGAGGTGAGGCTAACATTCATTTCATGATTTTCCCTGAGATGATGAGCAACTTTTGGTAGAGTTGTTCAAACCGAACAAAATTCCACAACGTCTCAGTTCATTCGTTGGTCCCATCCTTAAAAAAGTCCTTGTATATTAAAATTGCGCAGAAATTACTTTGTGTTTATACGTAGCGGAGCTCAGGTCTTGGCTCAGGTGGTTTGCTTTCACCTACGCATCTGGCAAGACACCCAAAGTCCTTGCTGGATGGGGCAAACTCTTCATTGTGTGGGGTACACTGTGGCCCCCAACCAGTAAGTGCTGGTAGTAACCCAAAGGTGGTGACATCAAAAACCCTCATAAATTTCCACCACACCTCCTAGAGGGGTCGTGCTGTGTTCATGAAGGACCAATGATTTAACGATGGCATTTACGCTTTTTTACTCCTCTCGATTTTTGCTATTCTAAACAAAGCCGTGAGGAATGCCCTGATATATTCCTTTTTATGCATGTCAGAATAATGCTTTAGGGAAAGATAAGCCCCCAAGTCATTTCAACTAGGGTGTCCTCCCCCAGAAGCTGAGGCACAAAGCGTGACTTCGCTGGAGGAGGCCTCTTTCTGTCTCACTTTTCCTCTGTTATCCTGGTGGCTCCCAGAAATAGGTCGGAGCAGGTTTGGTTTCACTTGGAAAACCCAGAGTCTTGTCCTCCCTTGTACCCCTAGAAATGCAGCCTTCTGTGGGTAGATGCCACCTGCCCTTCCAAGCAGGGTGGCACCGGAACTTAAGTCACAATTTCCACTGGGAGGTGTCATGGCTGGTACAACGAACCTCAGTGGGGGTGCCACTACTCGTCCAAATGCCAGATTCAGAATAGAAGCAACACAGTCAGATGCTATTATTATTAGATTGACTTTTTGACTAATGAGGCATCTTCATTGTGCATATTAAAACTCAGGAGTATCTTCCTGGAGTTTCTGGTCGAGATGGTGAAATTGGACTGAAATTGGACTTTTTCCCAGAGACACTGATAAAAAAAGAAAGATGTAAGAGTTCTCAGACAGTGACTGACTGGGAAAGAAAGAGAGCAACAGGGAATCTGGGGCTGGCAGGTAACTTTGAGGACATTTAATTCGAGGTCTTGAATGCCTATTTCACAAGAGGATGTTTAGGAAGCCTCAGATGAGGCAGAGATGTTCTGAGAGAAAGAGCAGGATTTCAAAGCATTACAAAGGTGCTTTTGCAAGATTTGAGATTTGTTCATTAGCAAGAAATAGAAAAGGCATTTTTAATAGTCATTATTTTTTAAAAGATTTATTTATTTTTAGAGAGAGGAGAAGGGAGGGAGAGAACTGTCAATATGGGGTTGCCTCTTGCAGGCGCCCCCTGCTGGGAACCTGGCCTACAACTCTGGCATGTGTCCGGACTAGGAATCGAACGAATGACCTTATGGTTTGCAGCCCATGCTCAATCCACTGAGCCACACCAGCCAGGGCTTCCCTCTCCCACCACAAGGAAAGACATAGGCGCAGGGATGTTGTGGGAGTAAGTTTTCCTTCAGCAAAGGGAAAAGAACAGCTAATTTAGGGAGATTGTATTTTGTTCCTTTTGCTTTGTCTACATGATCTTTTGTGGGGTGTGCCTGTTTTTAATAACTAACTAACATATAGGTCTTAGCAATGGGCAAAAATATTTTTACATTTATTTCCTTGTCTAACATTCCCAAACTTGCCAAGTATTTATTATGACAACTGTACGCACCAAGGTTGAGAAAGAGAGACAGATTTAATATTAGGTAACATGTTGAGAAAGTGGCAGAAATAAACCTCAAGCCCTAGTCTTTTCAACTTCATTATATGCTCTTGACAACCAAGCAGCTTGAAGTTAATTTAATCTTACAGAATGTTAAAATGACCATTTTATTTCTGGGACTACCTTTGAAACGTCATGATATTTTCTTATTCTCTCCAATGTTTGCATGCTTGGGTATATTTACTGGGTGTATTGCCAACTGGTAGTAAATAAATATTATGGGAAAGAGGAGAAGCAGGGAGATAAGAAAACACTTATTATTCAGAGCAACATTCTTGGTTCAGAAATTTGAGATTTAGTCACTAAAAAATGGCAAGCAGATAAAGCTGGCTTCTTTTGGTCCCAGCAGGTGATAGAAAACATTAAAGCGTGTTCTGATGAGGGCAAAGGCAGAGCTGTAGCAGCTTCTCTATATTTTCCTGATTGGGGAGGGGGCGGTTAGGGAACAGAGGCACAGACGGTGCATCTAATAATAAAGAGCACATTCCAGAGTGCCTATGGCATCCTTAAATCAGATTAAATGAGAAAATGATGTGTGCAAATGTGCCAAGCATGCTGCCAGCCACAGATGAGCTTTTCAGTGAACGATGGTTCAATTTGACACGTATTTCCTGGAACCCCCTACTGGGAGTTAATCACAATTACCTTGTGATTGAAAACAATTGTCCCCCCCCCCCACCCCCCGTCCTCTTTTATTACCACGGTGTGATGCGGAGAAACTAATGAATCCAAGGAACCGACCCACCTGGGAGCATGGTGTGCCGTGCTCCTGCAGGCACCCTACCATCCTCCGGTTTGCCCAGTGGGAAGCTGTCGTGCAGCCACACTGAAATCCCTGTTTCCTTCTTTTCTGCACACACAGACAAGATGACGCGGCTTTTGTATGGGGATTGTAGGGAGGAGCTGGATGATTGGGAATCATTTTTAACTCCTCTTCTCCACCCCTTGAGGAACAGCGTGGATGCTGTGCTGTGTTCTTTGCCTCTTTCTTTTACCCCAATTCCAAGCACCTTCCTACCCCTACTGGTGTGTATAGGTCGGCACACGTTGGCCTCCTCCTAAGAAGTGTCTTGTAATCTGATGCCATCAACACTCCCTTCACTGCCTCCAGGAAGGTGTATGGTGATGACCGGTAGGGGAGAGGGGGCTGTTTGAGGATCCAAGGACCGACAAGATGAAGGGGGATGGAGAGAAAAAATATCAAGAAAAAATATCACCGTTTAAAAAATGATGACTTCCCCCCTGCGAGATGACTAAGCCATTTTAGACACATGACTCATATACTGACTTCTGCCCTTTCTTCCTCCAAATGGTTATGAAAAACACATACTTGGAAGAGCTTAATAAAATTATGAGTAATGCTAGATCATTATAATTCCTGTTTATGGAGGACTACAGTCCAATACTGAATTCCAACAGGCAAATGAATCCATGTTTCTTGGAGGCCCTGCCATGCACAAAGATCGAGGAAGAATAATTTGACTATTTTTGCTTGTAGTCCTCTCTTTGTTGCTATTTCTCATTTTGTTCCCTAAGATTTCATCAGTCATATAAGCATCTACTTTTTTTTATGTCTCTTTAATCGTTTGTAATCTATAGGTTCTTCCTCTCCTTCCTTGCAATTTATTTGAGTAAACAATATTGTTTTTTTCCTAGGGTTTCTCACAGCCTAGATTCTGCTGCCCACACCCCTTGGGGTTCTTTCACACTTTCCTCTATCCTCTGCATTGGTCAGACCTAGATTTGCCAGGGCTAGTTTTGATTCTGCCTCCGGAGGAGACTAAAGCTATCCATCTGCACTTCCTGGCCCAGCTGGGCGTGAAAAGGCGAAGCTAAGTCACCAGCCAGGCTGCTCAGAGTGACAAACATGCCGATGACAGGTGTAAGCCAATTTCTGCGAAGCTGGAGATGGCGGGCAAGGGATGCAGCCGGACTACGCGGGACAAGCCCTTTGTCTTCTTCCCACGTGTGTAGAAATTGCTGAAACAAACCATCTGCGGGGCGGGGCCTTTGGCCGGAAGTGTAAAGAGCCAGGCTTTTGCACTAGTTTCCAAAGCCACTGGTTCCTGCTCCCATAGTTGTTCCTTTCCCTTTCTCCCAAGACAACTGGTTTTACTTTTAACGGATGCGTGTTTGTGTGTACAGGTCTTTGATTCTAAATTATATGCTTTTGATTTTTCAGTCCTGGGCACGCTTTTTACTACGGGATAAGAACACTTCATTCTCCTTCACCTCGTTCCCATGGCAGCCCATTTCCGCCTCACTTTTCAGGAAAGTCTTGTTGTGATATCAGCTCAATCAGTATTCAGTGTTTAAAATATTACAACTGATATAATGAGAAATACATGCTTGGTCTCTGCCTCTGGTTCCTGACACAAAACTCCTAAAACCCTTGTACTTCCCCGCGTGATGGAGGTGCTAGAAGCATCTTTTATGATGACCCTAGAACATCACAGGGATTGGGAGGCGACCCCACAATAGTCGAAAATTCACAGATAACTTTTGACTGCCCCCACACTTAACAGCAGCCAGGATTTAGCAGCCAGAAGGATTCAACCAAGCTGAGAATTCGCAGCTGGGAATCTGCTGTTGCCAATACGAAAACACTGGATTTGGTCTGCGGTTGGGCGTCGGGAATCTGCGGTTGGGAATGAGGAAATAAATACTGCGGTCTTCTCACGGTTGGCGAATCCCCGGCTGTGACACCCGCGGATGTGGAGGGCGGACAGTATTTATTGGAAACCAACCAACCAACCAACCAACCAACGAAAAACGGGTATTTGTGCCCCCGGAGCAGTTCAGACCCGTGTTGTCCAGTTGAGGCCCAACGGTGTCTGGTTTTAGACTCCAGTTCCTGACACAAGAACGAAAGGCCTTGGAATGGGCGCAGTGACAGTAGTGGAGTCTTTTTTGTTGGCTGGGGCCTGGAGTTGCTGGGAAGACCCAGGTGTGGGAACTGGAGAAGGGCTGGTGATTGAGTGAATCACACCCGTGGCCAATGAGCGAAGCAGTCATTCCCACGTAAGGAACCTGCATAAAACCCCGAAACGAAGGCGTTCAGGGAGCTTCAGGAAGAGTTGCTGAACATGTCCCAGAGCGAGCGAGCGGGCGGGCGGGGGCAACGTCACGGAGCTAGAAGTTCCCCAGTGGAGTGGTTCCTGACCTTGCCCTAGGTACCTCTTCCTTCCGAACAAGCGTAAGTAAAGTGTTTTTCTGAGTTCTGTGAGCCGATAGCAAATTATTGAACCTGGGCAGGGAGTGCGGGGACCCCAAGTTATAGCTGGTGGGTCGAAAGTGCAGGTAACTGGCGACCGGTGTCTGGAGTGGGGGTAGTCGTATGGGACTGAACCCCAAACGTGCTGCCTGCGTGGAGTTCGAGCGGTTTGTGTCAGAACTGAAGGGCAGGACGCCCTGTTGGTGCCTGGAGAGCTGGAAAATTGTTTGGCGTGAGAAAAAGACCCGCACATGTGTCAAAAGTGGGGCGAGGAGAGAAACACGCTTTCTTTTGCTGATGATATAAATGCTGTTCTTACTGGAACTATGGAGTAAACATACTTTTCTTGCCTTTGCACATTTTTGTTTTCTGTTGGATTAATTAATTGCCTTTTTTTTGGTTTGCTTTTGTTCCCAAACTCTTCGTCGGTGGTTTAAATCTTTCTCAAGAAGTTTGGGTGCATCCGGCATGTACGATTTCATGAGCCTGAAAAAGTTTCTCCTGGAGCCTGTTGTCTTGCTCCAATCTGGACTTGTCCCCTTGAGGTGGTCCTTTAGAGTCCTCCTTGGTCCTTGCCTCTCTCGTTTTGGATCCTGAATGACTACACCTGGTGTCTGCCTTTATCACTCTCTAGAGCTGGAGGAATATATTACTCCTCCCAGAGAAGTAGTGCATAAAAAGTAACCTTTGTTTAAGACGGCTTGTCTGAAAAGTTCTTTTGCTCTTGTCCTAGAGTCTTCTGATAGACAATCCTAGGCGGAAATAATTATTGCATTGCCTTCCAGCTTCCAAAATTGCCTTGAAAAGTGTAAAACCACTCTAATTCCTGATATTTGAATTTGGACCACCCCCACCCCCTGTAGAAACTTGTAGGATCTTCTCTTTATGCTCAGTATTCTGAAATTTTATGATGGTGGGCAAGATACTTGGAGAGCCCCTTTGCTATGAAAACTGATGTCCTTTTAGTTCTGGGGATTTTCCTTCAATTTATTAAAAAAATTTTTTTGAACAAGTATAAAGGACACATGGACAATAACTAAGGGTGGGGGGTGGAAAGGGGAGGGAGGCGGGGAGCATGGGGTGGGCGGCGGGCAGGGTTGGGAATATAAGACAGAAACCTGTACTTGAACAAGAATTAAATAAAAATTATATTAAAAAAAATTTTTTTTGCCCTTCATTTACTATATCTCTTTTTAGAATCTTTATTGCTTGAATATTGGGTTGGATTGGAATATCTTGGATTGACATTCTCTTGTTTTTCACCTACTTTTTTATTTCTACTTTTATGAATTGAATTTATTGGGGTGACATCGGTTAATAAAACCCTACAGGTTTCAAGGGTAAACTCCATAACACATCATCTACATACTTCATTATGTGCTCACCACTTAAAGTCAAGTCTCTTTCAGTCACCATTTACTTCCCTTTGCCCTCTCCTACCTCCCTCTAACCCCCTTCCCCTCTGGCAGTCATATACTATTGTCTGTGTGTGTGTGTGGTTTTTTAAAAATCCCTTCACATTTTGTATCCAGTCCCCCAACCCCACTCCCCTCTGACAGCTGTCAGTCTGTTCTCAGTATATATATATATCTGTTTCGTTGGTTTATTTTGTTCTCTAGACTTCTATGATTTTACATATAAGTAAAATCATATGGTATTTGTCTTTCTCTGTCTGACTTATTTCACTTAGCATAAATACTCTCTAGTTCCATCAATGCTGTTGCAAAAGGTAACATTTCCTCTTATTATGGCTGAGTAGTATTCCATTGTGTAAATTTACCACAGCTTTTTTATCCACTCATCTGCTGATGGGCACCTGGGCTGCTTCTACATTTTGGCTATTGCAAATAATGCTGCAGTGAGGATGGGGGCACATATGTTCTTTTGAATTAGTGTTTTGGGCTTCTTCAGATATATGCCCAGAAGTTGGAATCACTGGGTCTTATGGCAGTTCCACTTTTAAATTTTTGAGAAAACTCCATACTGTTTTCCACAGTGGCTGCACCAGTCTGCATTCCTACCAACAGTGCACTAGGGTTCCCTTTTCTCCACATCCTCACCAGCACACGTTGTTTGTTGATTTATTGATGATGGACCATTCTGACAGGTGTGAGATGATTGCTCATTGTGGTTTTAATGTGCATTTCTCTGATGATTAGTGACATCAAGCATCTTTTCATACATCTATTGGCCATCTATAATGTCCTCTTTGGGGAAGTGTCTATTTAGGTCCTTTGCCCATTTTTTAATCAGATTGTTTGTTTTTTGGTGTTGAGTTGTTTGTGTTCTTTATAAATATTGGAGATTAACCCCTTATTAGGTGTATTACTGGTAAATGTTTTTTTCATTCAGTGGTTGTGTTTTTATTTTGTTGATGGTTTCTTTTGCTGTTCAAAAGCTTTTTAGTTTGATGTAGTGCCATTTGTTTAATTTTTTGTTTATTTCCCTTCCCTGAAGAAAAACATCAGAAAAAAATATTGCTAAGAGAAATGTCTGAGATTTTACTGCCTGCGTTTTCTTCTAGGATTTTTATGGTTTTGTGATTTACATTTAAGTTTTTAATCCATTTTGAGTTTATTCCTGTGTATGATGTAATGAGGTGGTCTAGTTTAATATTTTTTGCATTCACCTGTCCAATTTTCTCACCATCATTTATTGAACACACTGTCTTTACCCCATTATATGTTTTTGCCTCCTCTGTCAACTATTACTTGACTGTAAGATGTGGGTTTATTTTTGGGCTATTTTGTTCCATCCATCTGTATGCCTGTTTTTATGCCATTACCATGCTGATTACTATGGCCTTATGGTATAGTTTGATATCAGATAGCATGACCCCTGCAATTTTGTTCTTTCTGAAGGTTGCTAAGGCTCTTTAGGGTGTTTTGTGATTCCATATAAATTTTTGAAACATTTGTTCTAGTTCTGTGAGATATGCCATTGGTATTTTAATTGGAATTGCATTGAATCCATAGATTGCTTTTGGCAGAATGGGCATTTTAATGATGCTAATTCTTCCTCTCCATGGACATGATATATTCTTCCACTTATTTGTATCTTCTTCAATGTTTTTTTTTCATTTTTCTATAAGTTTCTGAATACAGGTCTCTTACCTCTTTGATTACACATATGTCTAGGTACCTTTTCTTTTTTGATGCAATTGTAAGTGGGAGTATTTTTTTAGTTTCTCTTCCTGATAGTTTATTATAAAAATGCAGCCAAATTCTGGATATTCATTTTGTATCCTGCTGCTTAACTGAATTCATTTATCAGTTCTAGTAGTAGTTTTTTGGTGAAATGCTTATGTTTTTTTAAATATACAGTGTCATGTCATTTGCAAATAATAGTTTTACTTCTTCCTTTTCAATTTGAATACTGTTTATTTCCTTTTTATTGTATTTTTTCCCATTACCATTTAGTTCCTTTGTTAGATATCTTTTATTTCTTTTTCTTACCTGATTGCTGTGGCTAGTACTTCCAGTACTATTTTGAATAAGAGTTTATCTACTTTTCCCCTGTACTTTCTGAGATATTTCATAAATTTTATATTTCAGCTCTTCTATTAAGTTTTAAGGTATGGATATCATATTTTTAATTCTCAAGAACTCTTCTTTTTTTCTTTAATATATTTTATTGGTTTTACTAATACAATTGTCCCATTTCCCCCCCCTTTATTTATCTCCACCCGGGACACCCCTCCTACCCGAATTTCCCCCCTTTAGTTCATGCCCATGGGTCATACATATAAGTTCCTTGGCTTCCATATTTCCTATACTATTCTTAACTGTCCCCTGTCTATTTTCTACCTACCATTTATGTTTATTCCCAGTACCCTTTCCCCCTCTATCCCTCTCCCACTTCCCCACTAATAACCCTCCATGTGACCTCCACAGAATCTTCTGTGATTCTGTTCTTGTTCTGCTTCCTTAGTTTGTTTTTGTTACTTTTTTTTTAAGGATCGGTTGTTGATACTTGTGAGTTTGTTGTCATTTTACTGTTCATATTTTTTATCTTTTATTAGAAAAATCCCTTTAACATTTCATATAATAAGGGCTTGGTGATGATGAACTCCTTTATCTTGATCTTATCTGGGAAGCACTTTATCTCTTCCATTCTAAATGATAGCTTTGCTGGATAGAGCAATCTTGGATGTAGGTCCTTGCCTTTCATGACTTGGAATACTTCTTTCCAGCCCCTTCTTGCCTGCAAGGTTTCTTTTGAGAAATCAGCTGACAGTTTTATGGGTACTCCTTTGTAGGTAACTGTCTCCTTTTCTCTTGCTGCTTTTAAAATTCTCTTTCTCTTTAATCTTGGCTAATGTAATTATGATGTTCATTGGTGTGTGCTTCCTTGGGTCAAACTTCTTTGGGACTCTCTAAGCTTCCTGGACTTTCTGGAAGTCTATTTCCTTTGCTAGAGTGGGGAATTTCGCCTCCATTATTTGTTAAACAAGTGTTCAATTTGTTGCTCTTCCTCTTCTCCTTCTGGCACATCTATGATTCGGATGTTGGAATATTTAAAATTGTCCTGAAGGTTCCTCCTATTTCTTCATTCAGTCCTGGTTGCATGTTTCTTTGTTCCTTCTGCTTCAAACCATTGATTTGCATTGCGGTTGCCTTCCCATCACTGTTGGTTCCCTGTGCATTTTCCTTTATTTCACTTTTCATAGCCTTCATTTCTTCCTCTATCTTTTGACCATATTCAACCAGTTCTGTGAGCTTCTTGATTACCAGTGTTTTGAACTCTGCATCTGGATAGGTTGGCTATCTCTTCATCACTTAGTTGTATTTTTTCTGGAGCTTTGGTCTGTTCTTTCATTTGGGCCATTTTTTCCTTTTTTGCCTCAGCATGCCTGTTAAGTAGTAAGGGGTGGAGCCTTAGGTGTTCACCAGGGCAGGGCAACTCATATTGCTGTGTTTTGATGCTGTCAGTGGGAGAGGGGTTCAGGAGGGAACAGTGCTGCTTGCTCTGCTCTGGGCTGGCTTTTAGTCACTTTCTGTCTCCCCACAAGCAAACTGGACCCTTCTGGTGATGATTCCTGGGTGGGTGGGCTTGTGTACATTCTAGGACCCTGTGGATCTTTCCAACACACTCCTGTGAGGCTGGGAGTTTGTCCTGACACCACAACCCCCACAGATGTTTTCCGTCAGAGGTTTTGAGGCTTTATTTTCCCACACTGGGACCCTGGGTTGCATGGTCTATCTCATTCACCAGTTTTTCCTCCCGGTTTATTTGCACACAAATGTGGGACTGCCCAGTCCCCTCCGCCTTGTCGTGAGTCTTTTCCACCTGGATGCCTGTCTCTGCCCCTCCTACTAGTCTGGATGAGTGTTTCTTTAACTCCTTGGTTGTTGGACTTCCATACAGTTTAATTTTCTGGCAGTTCTGGTTTTTTGTTTTTAAATTTGTTGTTGTCATCCCTTTTTTGGTTGTGCGAGGAGGCACAGTGTATCTACTTACTGTTCCGTCTTGGCCTGAAGTTCCGGGATTTCTCTAATTCCCAAGAGCTCTTCTTTAAACATTTTTGAGCGGTTCTTTTAAACAACATGCTGTTATTTAATGTGGTTATGTTATATTCTGTTAATTTTCTGAGACTGTTTTTTTGGGGAAAGTTTTCTTCTCCTTGCATTGGTTTCCTCCCCCAAGAAATAGCTATTTCGTTTCTTTGTTTTGTTGTTTTGGTCCTCCATCTTTTCTCAGATGTCCCGAATTCACTGTTTTCTGCCCAGGTCGAGTAAGAGTGGAAAGGCTGATTGGACGCTCTAAGCTCAGGGATGGGACTTGCTGACCACAGGCTTCACTGTAGCGTGATTGGCTGGGCCAGTTATTTGAGGAATCACTGATGTCAGTTTTTTTAGATCTTCCTCTTAGAATGTTTATGTTCTTGGAAAAGATCATAGTCATCTCCTACCTGGAGAGTGAAGGCCTGGGTGTGTGTTCTGGAAGGCAAGTGCAGGAAAAGCATTTGTTTACTGAATTTCCTGTTTTCAGTAAACCTTTGGCCTCAAGGGTGTTTGATATATATCCAGCTCAGAAATCCTGCTTCATCTGCTCTAGAGAATAAAGACATCTCTCCTAAAAAAAAAAAAAAAAAAAAAAAAAAAAAAAAAAAAAAAAAAAGCCCCCGCTCTTTTCCCAGGGTGGGGCTGGAGGGGCTGCTCAGAAAATAAGAATGGAGATGTGATCTGGGAATTTGTATCTTAAATGGATTTCTAATCAATTTTATCACTTTTTCTCTAGAAAATCTTTCTTTGTCAGGGACTATAAATCCCGAATAGAAGTCAGGTTAGTTCTTGACTTGTCCTGCGGCTTGCACACGGTCCAAGGTTCTCAGTCCTGCTACGTTTCTGACCACTGCTTTCCAGTTTTTCAAAAAAATTTTCCCCTCATTCTCTTCATTATTGTGGATTGATGCCCTGAAGTTCATGTCTAAATATCCCTTTACAGCCAATTTAAGCAGAATTTTGAGGACAGAGTGAAAAAAGTTACGTTGATTGAACCTGTCTTTACTTCTCTTGGTGACTTTGATTGAGGACAGCAGTTTTCAATTTGTTTTTGTTTTTGTTTTTGCAGTGGAGTCCTGTATGTTACTGAAGTCTTATGCAGAAGCTCATACATAAAGTACCATAGATATAAACAAAGGTATTCTGTTTGAAGAAGGGATGGTTTGAAAATCACTGATTTAGAAGTTGGACATGATTTATCCTTTCAGCAGATGCTAGACGTTCAAGGGAAGATGATAGCATTATGAAAGGAATATTGGTTTATTTCATTAGAGATTAATTTCATTGCTTCCAATTTTACAACTAGTGCAAGACAGAAAAAGCTTGTACTAGAAGTTTTTGAATGGAAATAAATTTGGACTCTAAACTTCCTTGCAGTCTAACTTTGAAATGCTTTTTTATTTGAAAGGAAAGTGTGTAAACTTACCTGAATATTGAGCACTGAATACTGTGCTTTCACATTTTGATAACTGGAAATGCTGGGAATTCTCAAATTCACTTTCAGAAAGGTAAAATTCTGCTTTATACTGTATTACTATTAGATGCAATATTTTATCCAAAATTATTTACCTGAGTACATGACTGAGAGGAGGTCTGTAGGGCCAAAAAAATAAATATTTAGCTTTTTATACATGAAAATAATTATTAAATTTGTATATTTAGTTTATATTTATGTGCAATATAGCCATTAAAAACACTGTTTCTGCCCAGTGTGGCTCACTTGATTGGAGCATCATCCTCCTAACTGAAGGGTTGTGGGTTAGATTCCTGGTCAGGGCACACACCTAGGTTGTGGGTTCCATCTGTGGTCCAGGTGCAGATGATCCCCAGTTTGGGCATGTATGGGAGGCAACGAGTTGATGCTTCTCTCTTGCAATGATGTTTCGCTTTCCCTTCCTGTCTCCCTTCCTCCTTCTGTAAAAGCCATGAAAAAATGTCCTTGAGTGAGGAAAAAAATTTCTTTTTAAAAACCACTTCCTTCTTCCTTTACCTTTCCCTGGCAGACCATTGGTTATCCGAGGAAACTGGAAAAAGGTGGAAGTAATCCCCCTTATCTGCAGGGGATACTTCTAAGACCCCTAAGTGGATGCCTGAAACTGTGGGTGGTGCCAAACCCTTTGTACTGTTTTTTTCACATGCAGACGTATATACTTTATGGCTTCTCTTTGGCAAATCCAAGTTTCTAGCATCACTGGTCTTGCACTTGGGGGCTATTTGAGCACACAGCACTGTGATACTGTGCCCGTCAAACCCAGATGACTTCTAAGTGGCCATGGGTGGGTCCTGGATACAGGGTGGAGCACTGGATGAAGGAATAGTTGATGGTCCTAAGCAGGATGGAAGGGAGCAGAAGAAGATTTCACCACACTATTCAAATAGCATTCAACTTAAAACATACAAATTTTATTTCTGGAATTTAACATTTAATATTTTCAAACCACACTTGACCATGGTTAACAAACCACACAAAAGCAAAACTGAGGGTAAGGTGGGGAGTACCTATTCACACACTGCATATCACTCAAAAGTCCAGTCAAGAATGGATACCAAGATTTATAAACCCTGTCATGTGACATATGTATTTTTACATGTCTGTAAGATGACCCAATTGATTTTTAAAGGTAATGAAAGGAAATAAAAACAAACTCATGAATGGAAACCAAAAAAATTCTTTACTAGTAGAGAGAACCAAGTGTAAGTAGGTCTGTTCAGAATTGTCCACTCAAAATCCAACTTCTGGTGTAACTCATTTGACACCAGCATCATTTCACAAAGGACTCAGATAGTGCCCTAAAAAGCTGCCATTTGTGCTATAGAAAAAGATTCATCAGCTTCATCTGCAGGCATGAGACACCTTTAGAAAAGAGACACGTGACCCGAACTCTCGTGAGGAATTCCTAGTATTCCTAGTATTTTGGTAACTATTGCAAAGTGGAAGGACTCGTGGAAAACAAAACAAAACACCAAAAACCAGAAAGCCTTGTCTTTCTTGTGGTCTCTTTTGGTGGCTGACTATGAATGGGACAGGCCCTTTAAGACGTATCTGGTGGGGCACTGAGGGATGGATGAGCAGGTGCCTGAGGAAGGGACTCTCAACTTCCTTGTGGAGGAGTACAGGAGAAAACAGGGACTCTGTAGAGAGCTGTTATTGGTAGAAAAGGAAGTCAGGACTGTGTCTGGCAAACTGTATGCTCCAATGATGGTGCAAGTCACGCGGAGGTTGCCTGTGAGTACACAGGGCATACTCGCTACCTGTGACTGCAACAGTGCATGTGTGCCACAGCCTCAACTTGCTTCTTGATATTGTGAAGCTGGACTTTCGTCAAAGGGTTCAAAGAGCTGAAATATTGTGAAATACGCAGAGGTCAGATGAAAAAATGTGAAGAACTCAATGAAGCCACTGAAACTATGCTGCAAAACCAGTGATCGGACTGGATTATCTGCCCTTTGATGATCTTTGGAAAGTTCACTGAAAATGAAGCAGCTCTTCAAGTAAATGCTGTGTTTGAGAGGTATCTGAAGCTCTTTTTCCTGAGGTCTCCACTGTACATCTTTATCCTTTAAAATGGTTACATTTCTCTGTGTGTGTGTGTGTGTGTGTGTTTTTTGGTGCCCTATACAGGGTTTTTATTTCTCTTTAATCTTTCATACTTGGACCTCTCACCTGTGGAATGCCAAGTGAGACCATGAAAAGACGTGTTGGGGAGGGAGGGATGTGACTCCAGGATCTCTGACATCGGAAGAGGGGACTCCCATTGCTGGTTCTCCACTCACACCTCTGCTTTCTTCTGTTCTCCCCCCACCCCCTTCCCTGTATCCCCTTTTGCTTTTCCTTTTTTCCACACATAGGCGTGCCTGCCTTTTACAGCCCTCCTTAGCTGGGTCTTTCCTTAAGGCTCCCTGAGCCGGGGATGGCTGATCGGAGCCAGTGTCACTGTGTCGTTGGTGGTGGAGGCAAAGTGTAACAGGTGTGAAATGACTTCAGCATTAATTGTTATAGCATGTGGCTCGTCCTGTGTGAAGCAGTCCCTCCCCCGTGGGCTTGTTGGGAGCCCTCTTCTGAGCTCTCCTTGTCATACCATTCACTCTCGCTTCCTGGCTCCCACTGTGCTGCCCCTTGGGTATCCGATGGCCCCTGCTCCCCATCTCTGTCTTTCCCTTCTTTTCATGATGATTTATCTACTACTCTTCTCACTTCCTTGGAGCCTTATTAGGAAAGGATTTTGGTCAGTTTTTAGTTACCCCTGGAACCTCTATTTTGTCCACATTTTCTAGCATCTGGCTCTGAAAAAGAACAGGCAAATACAGCTTATGCAAACAGAGACAGGATGCCATTGAACTGGGAGTGATTTGCCTGCCAGGGGAAATCACAGGGATCCTCTTTTCAAATCCTGGAGGTCTAGGGGTATTTGCTGGCCGCTAAGCTTTTGCATGAATCCAAGGAGAGAGCTTTCTGGATCTCCAGACTCAAGAGAGTGGCTCGGCCAGATGGGCTGGTTCCCCTGTGGATGTGTCTCCCATTGAAGCCGAGTGTGAGCAGAACCTCTCTGGGGAAGGTGTCTGTCCTCCTGGCCTTTCTTGGTCTCCGTGGTCATCTTCTCCCTGGAGTTGTTGGCTGCGGTGTTGCAGAGTGACTTTGTGGTTGCTGTGCTCGGCTGGGGGTGGGTGCGGCGCCAGACACTGCCTGCAGGCAATGGGACTGTGGCCTTCCCGGCCACTTCCTGCTTTGGCCTGCATGGTGTGGTCCTCCTGAACAACCTCCTGGCCTCCCTTGAGTTTTGTTCCAGAGTTGACTATTTCAACATGCCCTGGGCCTTCACTAACACTCTCACTTTCTGGCCTACTGCCCTGTCTGCTGTCTTCTACTGTGCAAAGATCTCATTCTCCTCCATCTCCTCCTCTTCCAGCTCAAGGGGAGGATTTCTCCATCAGTGCTCAGGCTGCTGTTGAGTGACCTGACCCTATCTGGTATGACAGTAGTCTCATCAGCCACTCAGAATACAATTCTGGTGCAGGTAATTGCCTCCCTAAGTTCCCGTGAAAACGGCGCCCTGGCTGATAGAATACAGACTGTCTATTGGAGTGTTTTCCCACCTCATCTAGCACTGGTGGCCTGTTCCATTCCTCCCATTCCTGCTGTCCACCCTCTTGCCCATATTCTCTGACGTGAATCCTCTGCTGCAGCCAAACTCAACTGATTCCCTAGACAATAATCAGATCTCTCTCTCCTTTACTGATGCCATGTCTCCTTCCTCCCAGAGTGCAAGGCAGCATCTTGGTTGTCCCACCGTGAAGGGGCTGCGGTTGAACTCTCCTGAGAATTCTTTGGATGGGAATAGGATGACACGTGATATTTAGAACCACAGGCATTTAGAATCCTGCCCTTTTTTAAATCCCTCTGAGACAGAGAACTGAGTTGAGTATTTTCCCATATGGAGAACCTACTCAGGATTCCTTCCTCTACTCCTCCCATGGTTTCACTTACAAAGATTAACTGTGAACAATCTACGGCCATACCACCCTGAACGCGCCCGATCTCATCAGATTAACTCTGAACATTTTTATATTCTGAGACTTGTCTTCCACTTAAGAAGATAAATCTGAATATGAGAAAGCAAAACACACCAAACAAACAAAAGCACAAATAAAAATCACCATAAAACACGATGCATGTTTTATTTTTTTATTTTATTTTATTTTTTAAAAAGATTTATTCTTTTATCTTTAGAGGGAAAGGGAAGGAGAGAAGGAGAGAAATATCAATATGTGGTTGCCTCTCGTGGGTCCCCTGCTGGGAACTGGCCTGCAACCCAGGCATGTGCCCTGACTGGAAATTGAACCGCGATCATGTGGTTTGCAGGCCCGTGCTCAATCCACTGAGCTACACCAGCCAGGGCCATGTTTTAAATACAAATGGTTATTTCCCTTTCCATTAAATGTTTGTGGTTTATGATTAGTGCATGAAAGCACTGTGAGAGCAGTTACCTAGTTCATTGTTGTAGCCCCTCAGTGCCTTTCACAGGGTCATTATCACATATAAGAAATGCTTAATAAGTTGTTTTTAAATGGACAGAGGATTAACTGTATACATTTTCCATTGTATCAGCCAATGAAGATGTAGAAGGTAGATGGGAGCAGATGAGTTTTCCACCATTGAGGACTTTGTGGCTGGCCAAACTCTACAACTAAGAACCCAAAGTTTGCCTCATTGCTCCTAGTCCCATCAGGAAACAGCCCAATGTCATCCAGAGGAACAAGGGCAGGGGAGAGAGCAGCTGGGAACTCCATTCCCTGGAGATTTGTACCAAGAAGGGTGGAGTGAGTTACTTTAGTTCACTTCCTTTCCTCTCCCCAGGAATGTCATTCTCACTGTGGAGCTCAGCCTCTGTGTTGGGGGGATGATTCCACTTGGACCTTTGTCCTAGGTACACTGGGAACCAGAAAGGGATGCTGAGTGTTCTGCACTCTGTCCTCTCTTTGTGGGGCTCCATGCCTGGAACTAGTGAGATAGGATGCCAGCCAGAAGGTGAGTGTACTATAGGATACTCCCTGATTCTCACATTGCTTGCTTCTGAGTGTTCAATATTGCCATATTTGACTCAGAACAATTTCTGCCACACATTAACCTGCTTACTCTCACCTGAGTGAGTAAGCACTCACCTGGTTGCTGATTGGTTGACTTGTTTATTTATTTATTACTCTTTGACCTCGTTCCTATGGAAAATATGGCCTTTGCTTACTCCGCCTTTCTCTGGTGAAAGTAGATGGCCTAACATTTGGTTCACTGGACTTGTGCTATACCCTTGATGCTCTCCTAGATTCTTTTTTTTTTCAATTTTTTTATTTTATTATTTTTCAAGTACAGTTTTCTGTCTATTACTCCCATCCCATCCCATCCCCCATGCTCCCCCCTCCCTCCCATTTCCACCCGTCTCAGTTGTTGTCCATGTATCCTTTATATATGTTCCTCTAAATCCCTCTCCTATTTCCCCTGAAATTCTCTCCCCTCTCCCCTCTGGTCACTGTCAGCCTGTTCTCTATTTCAGTGTCTTTGGTTATATTTTGCTTGCTTGTTTGTTTTGTTGTTTAGCTTCCTGTTAAAGGTGAGATCATATGGTATTTGTCTTTCACCGCCTGGCTGATTTCAGTCAGCATAATGCTTTCCAGTTCCATCCATGATGTTGCAAAAGGTAGGAACTCCTTCTTCCTTTCTGCAGCATAGAATTCCATTGTGTATATGTACCATAGTTTTTTGATCCATTCATTTACTGACGGGCACCCAGGTTGCTTCCAACTCTTGGCTATTGTAAATTGTGGTGCTGTGAACATTGGGGTGCATAGGTTCTTTGGGATTGGTGTTTTAGGGTTCTTAGGATACAATCCTAGCAGTGGAATTGCTGGGTCAAAAGGCAAGTCCAATTTTAGTTTTCTGAGAAACTTCCATACTGTTTTCCATAATGGTTGTACCAGTCTGCAATCCCGCCAACAGTGGACCAGAGTCCCCTTTTCCCCACATCCTCTCCAACATTTGTTGTTTTATCCTAGATTCTTTTTGGACTACTTTTGACTACGCAGGATAGATGGAATGAAAAATAGTCATTACAATAATGGTTGTTATCATCATCTTAGTTATTTCTCATGCGTGTGCAGAGATTTATACTGTCCGTAGGGGCACACCCTGTGGATTGCCTTACTGCCAGCAGGTAGAGGGTCATGGCTTAGGTGTCAGCTTTAAGAAGTATCAACTGCTGTGTAAGGGATGCCAAATGGAAGGGCCTGATATATTATCCACATCAGTGTTCCACACGGGCAGAGAAATGGCAGAGAAAGAGCAGGCAAATTTGCGGGCAGGTGGGAGGACTTTCGAATCTGAGCCTTCATGATATTTGCATCCACTCTGAGAAGAACTCTTTGTCCTCCTCAGATAGACCGCACCCCCTACTCTGTCCTCTGCATTTTGGGCAGCTGGGGGGCCACTCATCATCCAGGACCTTTCAGAGCAACCGGGCAGGAATAGACCTTGAAGTCTTGGCACCCACCTGGTCCACAGGAGAGATGCATGGGGATGTGGTTCTGGGACTCTGGTGATGGATGAGAGAGCCATCATCTTAGATATCATTTCATTCCTTCTGTGCCTGGTGGGCGTGGTGAGCAATGGCTTGATCACTGTGGCACAGGGCGTGCAGTGGTTGCTGCGGAGAACACTGTCACCTTGTGATAAGTTACTGCTCAGCCTGGGGGCCTCCGCTTCTGTCTGCGGTGGGTGGTGATTGGTGAGAGAATTTGTTTTCCTGTGTCCAAAGGCCACCCCGTGCAACCCTGTACTCCAGTTCCTAGCCTTCCAGGGGGGCTTCTTAAATGCTGCCATCTTCTGGTTTTCCAGCTGGCTCAGTGTCTTCTACTGTGTGAAAATTGCAACCCTCACTCACCCGGTCTTCCTCTGGCTCAAGCAGAAGGTGTTTGGGCTGGTTCCATGGATGCTGCTCAGCTCTGTGGGGCTCTCCACCGTGAACACCATTTTATTTTTCATAGGCAACCAAAGCGTGTATCAGAAATACTTAGGGAGAGGTCTGCAGTCTTGGAATGTCACTAAGGACACTATTAGGAGAACATACGAGAAATTCTACTTCTTCCCTCTAAGAATTGTTACCTGGAAAGTCACTACTATTGTCTTCCTCTCTGGCATGGTTTTGCTCATCATATCTCTGGGAAGGCATGCCAAGAAGATCTTCCTGTCCATCTCGGGCTCTCATGACCCCAGGGCCCAGGTGCACATCAAGGCTCTCCTCGTTCTCATCTCCTTTGCCATTCTCTTCACCTCCTCTTTTCTGTCACTGGTGCTCAGCGCCACTGGTGTTTTCCCATCTCAGGGACTGAAGTGGAAGGTGGTGGCTTATCTGTGCACAGAGGTCCACCCCATCATCCTGCTGGTGAGCAATCCCAGGCTGAGCCGCGCTGGGGAGGGGCTGCTCCTAAAGGTGGGGGGTATCTTGAGTTGCAAGAGATGAAAACCCTCACTGACTCGAATGTAGAAGGCATGGATACACTCTTCCTTCAGTGTCTTTGCTATGTTTCATAATGAGAAGAAGAACATCAGTGCAATAGGAACTCCAAGGTGAGATTGAAGGTCCCGAGATAGGGCCAGCATCACCGATTCCCACTCAGTGGGCATGTTGTTGTTCCAGCTGTGTTCCCTGTGGGACTTGACGTGGCTAAGAATCGAACTTTTACTTTCCCTCTGATGTATCCCTTGGTGTTTGAAATGATCCTTCCGAAAACTGGATGCAAGGCTCCTGACATATGGTGCAGTGTTTATGTGTGGAGCTGGACCAGAGGAGATTTATGGCACTTCAGTGGTCTTCTGGCTTCATGGTGAGAATCATCTTTCCTGTTTCATCACTTAAACTTCTTCCAGCCTCCTCCTGCAGTGATGCTCCCCGTCCTCTGAGCAAGTGCGCCTGATGTCCGAATTCCGTTCACAGAGCGTGGTGGAATTCCTGCGTGTGTGTGGCAGGGAGTGTTGTCCGGGCCGTACAGTTTACATATTATGTTCTCCTCTACAGTCCAGTCTGTTAGTTGGTTTTGTCAATGTGAAGGAAGGTCCATGGACCCAGGTGTGGTTTCTTTTATGTTGACATTGGGACCTACTGAAATTGTGATGTGGAGTGTTTTCCTCTACATCTGTCTGACCTTTGGGATCTAAGAAGAACGAGAGCCCTGGCCTGGTTTGCTGAAGGACAGAAGCTACTTTTCTGCCTGTCACGGATCTTCTTAGACCATTCAAACCAAGACCCCTAAACTTCCTCTATCAGCTTTAATATTTCTCAGTCTCATTTCCTCTGTTCCCTCCCCCACCCCTCTGCACTAGGAGACATGCCCTGCTTTGGCTTTTCAAGGTTTATTTTCTGGTCCCCACTCAAAGAACCACTTCTGCCTGAATCTGCAACCTTTCCCTCTTTTATTGTCCTTCCCTTCATCAACAAAGGTACCTTTTTTTCCTGAAAAAAAAAAATCCACTGGACTTTCTAACCTGCTCAAGTGATCATTCTGCTAATCAGTCACTTGCCCAGAGTGCCTCCACCTCACCCCACGGCCCCGTATAGCCCTCTACCTCCTGCTCCCCATTCTGTTGACATGTATTTCTAAAGGACACCCGTGAGTTCCTGATCCCTCCCCGTGATGTTGTTATACTCTGCCCTCATCCTGCTGTGTATCTGTAGCGTTTGCGTCTCTTGATAACAAATTATTTCTTTAAGAAAACTGGCTTCAAATATTTTTACAAAAGTAATACCTGATGTTGGCAGGAGATATTTAGAAAAGGAGAGTAAATACCACCCATACTTGCCCATCTGTGTGTCCTCCTGAATGGCTGCCTTCTCTTGGCTCCTGGGATGTTGCACTGGGGTCTCTTCCCAAGCCCGCTGTGCTTCTGTGTCTCCCTTCAACTCCCTCATCCTCCTGCGTGGTTCTCCTTAGCCGGCCCTCTTTGGTCTTTCAGATTAATCTGCTCCTGTTCCTTGGGGTTTACATGTACTCACATAGCTTTAGTTATGACCTTCATGTGAGTCATTACCAAAGCCTTGACCTTCCTCAAAACTCTAAACCTGTGTTTTCTTTCTGTTGCTGGGCGTTTGCACCTGGTGGTACTGGTGAGCACTTCCAACTTAGCAGGTGCAAAAGTTTGTCCTCTTCCTTTTCCTCCTCTCCCCTCCCCTCCCCTCCCCTTGCCGGCCCCTCCACCACTTAGTTGAATCTGTTTTTTTCTGTTCTTGACACCCAGTGGAGCAGGTTTACTATCTCGGTGTCAGTGTTCACTCCCCACTCTACGCTGAGTCCTTCTACCTAATCAGCAACTTGTCTTAGTTCCCTGTCTGTTATCGGTCCTTTCCTTCCTGTTCCTGTGGACCCTATTTTAGATTAGACTGTCCTCTCTGCTTAAACTCCTTCTTTACCACTCGCTCCATTACACTCTCCTCTCCCACCGCCTCCCCCCGGCCCCCCACATCAAAACTAACATCACTAGATGGATCTGCTGAAGGCAGGACTCTGACCATTTTACCCACACCTCGTCACCTCTCAGTGCTGATCAGATGAAGCATGGTCCCTAAAGTTGGCATTAAAGGACCTCCGAAATATGGCAATAATTGCATCTCTCACTGCTGCCATTCCAGTAGAATCTTGTTTTGCAGCTGGATTTGGGTTGTTGTTGTTTTGGACATACCTGGAGATTTCTCCCTGATATGCGGACATGTGCTCTTCACGTGTTAAAGGTCTATTTAATCCACGCCCCCTGCTGTTTATGTGTTAGAGGTTAGTTTATATGGCTCCTCTTCAGGGAGCTTTTCTGGATGCCCCTCCCCACCCCAAGCTTTGCTGTCTCCTGCCTTTGAGGACGTGTACATGGATGTCACCCGATTATGACATGAATTCTGCTTTGTGGTGGGATGATCTGTATACTGGCTTCATTCTCCCCAGTAGATTTTGAAGTTCTTAAAGGCACGGGCCACCTCATAGCCTTCCAAGTGCTTGCTTCCAGAAACACTAATAAATACAGTTTGTGCTCCATTGAACAGAATGATTCTGTTCCACCTGAGACCCAGCTATGAGCACCTGACCTGCTGTCTGTGTGTTTATCTACTGACTACATTTTGATGCTTATGCTTAATTTGCATTCCTTTCACTGGCTGGATGGCTTGTTTTTGGAGGTCAAACTCATATTCTGTTTTTCTTGGACATATGCACAATGTGGAAATAAATAAATGGGTAAGTGAGAGTAAAATTTGCCTGATTTTGCTCTGCCTTGACTTTTGTTCTTTCTTGAGCATTTATGTTGCTAAGCAACTGTGAACCGCAAGCTTTTACCCCCTTCCTGTGGGAATCTAAGTGAAGGCTGACTTCTTCCTCCTTGTTGCTAACCCTGGCTCCCTTTCCAAAGAACCTTCTCTAAGCTTCTCTGCTCCTTTCACTCCTCACCTCATTAGCCCAGGAAAACAGAACATCCAAATGAAGAGTAATCTGAATGAACTCCCCACACGTCACCTTGGAGCTTAAATACATGGAAAAGAAAAGAAAAGCAGGGTTTGTTGTGTATTAAAAATACCTAGTAACTTATTATTGTTACTTTTTGCCCATAATCTAATGTCATCATGCTTTATGGCAGTATTAATAACAGTCACATGGGAGTGCCTATTTTGGGTGAGGCATGGGGCTAAACAATCTTTTTACTTAAGTGCTATGACACTTAATTCTTAAAACAATGCTGCAAAGTGGGAGCTGAGGCTTGGGGTTGACTGCCGAGGTCTCACGGCCAGAGGACAATAGAACAGGGGCACTTCAGTGCTATGTGTTTTAAAACAATGTGGTATTGATGCGAGAGTAGGTAAGCCCATATAGGTACTACAATTAGAAAATCAAAAAATTGAATTAGAGCCAACATTTTATCATAAATTCCAGATACATTCTAAAGACAGACAATCTTTAACTTAAATGCTATTTAATTCTTAAAAGACCCTCCTTTTGCCCTGGCTGGTGTGGCTCAGTTGACTGAGTGCGGGCTGCGAACCAAAAAGTCGCTGGGTCAATTCCTAGTCAGGACACATGCCTGGGTTGCAGGCCAGGTCCCCAGTAGGGGGCATGTGAGAGGCAACCACACACTGATGTTTCTCTCCCTCTCTTTCTCCTTCCCATCCCCTCTCTCTAAGAATACATTTTAAAAAAGACCCCCCTCCTTTTTTGATAATTCAGTTTCTCCCAGATTTTGTTCCATAAAATTCTACAGAAATGTTGGCCGCCCTCGCCCCACCCTTAAGTTTGTGTGTCATTGCACAGTGAAGTGTGCATATGCCCTTCCCCTCTCACAAGCCAGGGGAGCCCTGTTTTCTTAGGCTTTCTTTAAAAACTTTTAAAATGTATTTTTAAATTTATTGATTTTTTTTAGAGAGAAAAAGGGAGGTAGGGAGAAAGAAAGAGGGATTTGTTGTTCCACTTATTTGTGCATTCATTGGTTGATATTTGTACATGCTCTGACCGGGTATCAAACCCACAGCCTTTGCATGTTGGGATGAAGCTCTAACCAGGTGAGCTACCTGACCAGGTCTTTCTTTTTTAATTCCTTCCTTCCTTTTAAATGTTTAAAATTTTTTTTTTTTATTTTTAGAGAGAGGGGAAGGGAGGGAGAAAGAGAGGGACAGAAATGTCAGTATGAAAGAAAAACATTGATTGGTTGCCTCTTCCAAGTCTCCAACCTGGGACCCAGCCCTCAACCCAGGTATGTGTCTTAACTGGGAAAATTTAGTGTAAAGGTTGAACCTTCGACCTTTAGGTTTTCAGGACAATGCCCAACCCAATGAGCTGCACCTGTCAGGGATGTCTAGGGCTTTATTAGGCCTTCTTAAGTAATACTTAAAATATCAGGTTATAATGGAAATAACTGGCAAATTGACTATAGAAAAGTTTAAACCACTTTTTTATGAAAAGATACTTTAAATATAGGTATCACTAAAGTCTTTTTCAACTTTAAAGCACACATAATAGGATGTATATAGATGATTAAAGGTCAGCTTAAATAAAAATGAATAGTTAATTCTTTTTTTATTACATTGCAGCTTAATTTTCCCTATAATCTGAACCATACTCTAGCTATCTCTGTTATGCTTATACAGATAATAAAATGCTTTTTATTTCTCTTAATTTTTCTTCCAAAAATACTGTTTGTTAGTGGTGTTATTCATTGTGAAATAATAAAGTAGGGGATGGGAATCTTTCAATTAAAATACTACACTGAATATTTATCCTTTATTATTTATTTTTTAAAAAATATGAACTATAGCAATTTTCAAAGCAGTAAAGATAGCACAAATGGTCAAAAGATTGAGAAACTTTAAGTATAAAGGATGAGACTATGAGTCATATAAGAAAGATAAAAAATAAAGTACAAGTAACAGATTGTCAGAAAATACTTACAAACATTTTTAATAGATAAAAGACAGTATCTTTAATATACCAAGAGCTTCCCAAAGTCAATAAAAAAATACAAGGGAGCTAAGAGATAGGTGGTTAAATGAGCAAAATAGTACCTACTGCCAAGTAAAATGTGAAAAGGAGCTTATCACTGCTGTTGATCAGGTAAATGAAAATTTAAAAAACAATTAGGCTTCTACTATAACCACTGCTGCACAAACCACGGTGTTCCTCTTATTTCCCTGGCAATTATGTCAAAGCAGTAAGAAAACTGAACAGGAACTCTAAAAACTCCATTTTTAGTGAAGCTAAGAGGTAACCCACACATTTCAAATTATGTGAAATCACTTCCAACCCCAGATGAGATCGGGTGGAGTCCAAAGAGAAAGTGAACAGAAGCATAAAGAAGAATCAGAGAGCCCAGAGGGGCAGAACAAAAATTCCAGCCAAATATACTTTCCGCAGAAAAAGACTCACCCTGAAATGCAAAAAGCCCCTTGTATGCCTATGTTTGCTATCTATTGCTGTATAACAGATGATCCTAACACACAGTGCCATAAAGCAACCTTTACTCTTAACTCATAGCCAGCCTATGAAAGTAACCTATGAAAATAGGGCTAATGTATTCTAAAGTCATTATAGACATTGAAAGAAGTCAAAGAAAACAAAGAAGGCAGAGAAGCTCTGTCATACCTTAAACTGCAGTTATGAACCTCAAAATTTAAGAAGTGTGTGTGAATATATCCCAGTAGAAAAGATGGTTCAGAAAGTGGGTACATATAATATGAGAATTTAGTGTAAATTTAGTATAGATAAAAGTGATATTTCAGATCAGAAAAATAAATTATATAATAACTGATATTGAAATAACAGAATGGCCATCTGAATAAAAACTAAGATGTTGGCCTACCTGAAACCATATACCAGTATAAAGTCCAAATAGATCAAATACAATATTTTAAGTTAACAAAGAAAAAATACAATTACTGGGGAAAAAATGGGAGAATGAGAATTTTCTTAAAGACTTGGGGTGTGGAAAATATTTTAAACTCATAAAAAATAAAATTAAATAATAAAACCAATAAATAAAAATTAAAAATTGATCAATTAAAATGTTAAAATTCTGCAGAGTAAAAATTCATAAGAAATTTACAAAATATGTAAAGAGCTTGAAAAATATCTGCATTCAAAATGAAAGTTTAATCTGTAATTATAAAGAGCTTTTAGAAATGATAGGAAAATGATCACCCTCTACAAAAGTAGAAGAGAGGAGTAAATAATGCAAATATGCAATTCACAAAAAAGGAAAATGTGAGTGGTTCTTGTAAACGTATAAAAGATAACCTAATTTATAACAAGAAAAATGAAAATTAAAAATGGTATTGAGAGACCATTTTTTAACTATGCATTTGGCAAAACTTGTAAACTGTGATAACTCTTTGCCCAATTATTGGGGAAATATGCTCTCTTACACATTGCTAATGGGAATATAAATTTATACGATCTCTATGAAAGACAATTTGGCAGTTTCTACCAGAGTTACTAATGTATGCACCCTTTGTTCCAGCAGTGCCCCTCTAGGATATCGGTGTGTGTCAATGAAACCATCAGAGTCTGTTACAGACTCTGCAGGGAAGGGGTGGCCAGCTTCTCAGATAAGGAAGAGTTGCTTTGATTGGTAAAGAAGACTTGACCGGATTTAAGGGTTCAGGTTTCTAGTAATCTCACTCCAGATCTCCCATCTTATCAGACTGAGTCTAGATTGGTCCCTGAACCACTTCTCTTTTAGAGGCCTAGCTTCTGCTGCTGCCCTGTCTTTGCTGTGGTTCCTTACAGATTCCTCATGGAAGCAGTTTCTCAGAAATAAACTTGCACAAGAACTTCCTCCACAGCCTCCATTTCTAGAGAGCTTGATCTAAATGGTTGGTCTTCAGCTTGTATTTCTTTGATCTACACTTGTATGTCCCTCCTCAAAACATCCACATGGATATCTAACAGGCATTTCAAACTTATATCCACCAAACTCCTTGTATTTTGCCACCCCCACATGCTTCTCTGGCTGTTCTTCCTGTTTTCAGTGCGGCGACTCCCTTCTTCCAGCTGCTTGGGAGGAAACTTTTTACACCCCACATTCAATCACTCAGCAACTCGGATGCAAAGCCATGTAACTCGGTGCCAAACCATTTTTAGATAGCCTGCCTCTCGGGTGGGGTTTCCTGTGCAGGAAGCACTGCCTCCACTGCAGTCTGTTCAAAGTCAGGCTTCGACATGACAGTTTGAAAAAAAGTAAGGTTAGACCTGCTAACTTTCAAAACGAACCTGTAATTCTACAAGTCATCAGCACCTCATTGCTACTATGGTGCAGGCCACTGTTAGCTCTTGCTTGGATTATTGCAACTGGAGAGAACCAGGAAGTGGCTGACTGGTTTTTCAGCTTCCACTCTCATTTGTCTTGGCTCTATTTTCAACATGTTGGCTAGCAGCGTCCTTTAATAATGTGTCCTATCATATCACGTCTATCATAGTTCTCCATTTGCTTTTCAACCTAGGGTAGAAGCCTAAGTTTTCATAATGAACTAAAATGCCCTTTCTGATTTCATCCTCCGCTCAACCCCCCATATCTCTGAAGTCTCCTGCTATTCCACCCTCCTCTCACACTGTTCCTGCCACGTTAGCTTCCTCAAGGTTCCCTGACTGTGCCTGACATTTGTCTTCCTCAGAGCCTTTGCTTCTGGTGGTTTCCCTGGTTGGAAGGAATGCTCTCCCCCAGATATTGGCATGGCTCACTCCCTCACTTCATTCAGATTTTGTCATCGCCACTCTAAATAGCCATCTTCCGTACTGCTGCTCCCTGCCCTGGTGTTCTCCCTGGTACCATCATCTGTTCTACGTATTTATATTTTGTATCATTTGTTTTCCTCACTCTCATGTAAACCCCAAGGGTTCCGGGACTTGTGTCTGTTGTTTCTTACTGGCAAGTGGAAGACATTCAATAAATATAGGTTGAGTGCATGAATGTATTATTTTATTATAATTAAGATTATTAATGCAAACATTCCTTATACACATAACACCTGTAGAAGTAACTATGGCTGCTAGCAGCTGAATCATCAATTGACATTCTCTAATAAATTCAAACATTCCAGAGATTTGAGCTGGCTCACTGATATAACACCCAGCCGTCACAGTTTCCACGGTTGTTATTAGAGAGAAGGAATTGCTGCCATGTCTCTTTTACATATTATCAGGAATTTATTGAATATCTAGACACGGAGGCCTAGGTACTTATCTTCCTGCTAAGTGCAATGGGGATAGAAAGTGGGATCTAAATATTCCAGAAATCTACGGTGTCACATGCACAAATCAGTTAGAGGAATACAAAACAGTGCTCAGCTGACCTGACCGCAGATCAAGTACTAATCACTTCTCTTTACTGAGAGAATGCTAAAATGGAAGTTAATCAGACACAGTTGTCCAGCGTTAGCTGTGTGTATTTGGCTGCTCATTTGATGCCTCAAGTTCTTGATACTGGGGAGTTTCCATCTATCTTGCATAATGGTCTGTTTGGTTTTGACACTTCTGAATGTCACCGATGGCCTCCTTTTCTGAATTCCCATAGATGTTTGGCCTATATCTCTGGCCACTCTTGTGCGATTCACTCAGGTGAAGGGGGACAATCTTGAGATTTAAAAATATCATGAGAGCAAGGGCTCACATGGGAGGAGACTTACGAGGGGAACTGAACCTTTGAAACCAGGTCAGAATAGTGAAGCGGGGAGAGAGCCAGGAAGTGGTTTCTGGTGGATGCCGTTGGGGTTGGCCTCTTTGTTTGGATGGTTGGCATTGGTAACAGATAAAAGCTTTCAGACTAGGCTTTGGCTGTGGACAGCTGCACGCATTGTGAGCTTTAATAAGCTGAGCAAATAATTCTTGTTTTGCACTATAGCAATGGAAACCCAAGGTGGGGGTGGCAGAGAACTATGGGGTCATGGCAGTTTTTTTTTGATGACTTTTAGTTTTCTTTTAGTACAATTACACTATTTTTTAAAACGAGAAGTTGAATAAACTATATAACACACAATGGTTACATAATGCTATTCATTCTGTATTTTGCTCATGGTGATTTTTTAAAATGTGAAACTACTTCCTTGACATCAGATTATTATACCTCTTTAAAAAAAGATTTTATTTTTAGAGAGGGGAAGGGAAGAAGAAAGAGGGAAACATCAATGATTGCCTCTTTCACGCCCCATGCTGGGGACCTGGCCCACAAAACCAGGCATGTGCCCTGACTGAGAATTGAACCATTGACCCTTTGGTTTGCAGGCCCATGCTCAATCCACTGAGCCACACCAGCCAAGGCAGATTATACCTCTTATAGCATCACAACTAAAGTGCTGTAGTATTTGAGAGGAACATGGATTTCTGCCTTCAGGGGGCACTATCATTTTCATAAAATAAGGAATTAGACATGATTTTTTGAGGTTGGTGGCTTCTTATTCTGACAGACCCTTTGGGAGCGCTGTGATTTGGGTCAGCACCATGAGCAGGATCCATTCAACCCTGTAGGGATGAGGTTCAAAGGGACGCTTGTCCTTATTACTGGAAAGTTTCAAATGGAGAAGAAAATAGCTGGCCCAAAGGTTTAGAATTAGGAAGCACTTAGAGTCCAACTCCTCTGTACTGTAATAGAGACCTCCACTGCGAAGCTGGGGGAAACGCTGCATTTCTGAAATTAAAGCCAATGGCTGTATTACATGAGTCAACAATATTGTATTTTCCTTTATACATGTTTGGCATTTTTTGTGACATGTATTATTTACCAGTCTTGTTATTTTTCGGGCAATCATCACCAGCTTTCAGTAGCAAGACCAGCTTTTCGGAGCTTCAGCCAGTAAGACGCAAGCATCTTTGTGTGCCTACACAATGCGCCTGTCTCTTCTCAGCTTTTCTGGGCTGGACACAAACGATCCTGCTCCTGTTGTCACCACATTTGTTTCAAATCTGCTCACTCAGCCTCCTTAATAACCAAATATTGAAAGCATCTGTAACAAAATATGTCAGTAATGGAACTTGTAGAAGGGCGACGCACAGAGATGATTTTAAAAAGGGAAGGCATCCAAGCTCATTTCACTCGACAGCTATTCCCTGAGTGTCCTCTGCTGGGAGATGTGGGGGCTGAAGGGGAGACAGTCTGGGTTTTGTGAAGGGATCACATACTTTTCCAGTAGACCAAAAACAGTGTCTGAAATTGAAGCATGCAATTAAAAGATTAAGTCCTCATTGTGTGTCAAGAAAATATTCTCTGAGAAAATACTTATTTTATTGTGGTAAAATATACATAACAGAAAATTACAATTGTAACTGTTTTAAATTGTATACTGCCATGGCATTAAGTACGTTCACATTGGTATGCAGCCATCAGCACCATACAATTTCAGAATGTTTTAATCCTCCCGACTCAGACTGTCTCCGTTATACAACTCATTTCTCCCTCTTCTCCCAGCCCCTGGCAATCACCCTTCTACTTCCTGTCTGAGTTTGACTATGGTAGGTACCTCCCATGAGGAGAACCACACAACATGCATCCTTTTTGTGACTGGCTCGATTCACTCAGTAAAATGTCTTCGAATCTCACCACTGTTGTCTGCCAGGATTTTCCTCTTTACTAAGGTAGAATAACATTCCATTGCATGTACATGCCACACTTTGTTCATCCATGTATTTGTTGGTGGGCACTTGGGGTGCTTCCACCTTTAGGCTGTTTTGAACAATGCCGCCACGAGTGTAGGTGTACAACTATCTGTTTGAGCAAGTACCTTTTAGAATCGGAACATGCGTGATAATGAGCACTATGAGAAAGAATCGTTGAAGCACAGTGAATTAAAGTTATGTGTGCTAATGGGTGAAGGAATCATACACTTTATAAGACCTTGAACTATTGTTATTTTGTATTAGAGGAGTGACAGAGAGACACAATGCAGAGTGGCTGTAAAGCCAAGTTCTTTGAATGTGGGGGGGCGGCTCAACAGTTACTTTGCGGAACAGCTCTTCAGAACCCTGGAACCTTCCAGAGGACAGCCATGTTGCTTTGTCACAGTGACAAGCACAGGCATCAACTGTCAGTCCCTGCTTCTCTTTCTGGGGTGGAACATTCCAGAAACTCTAGTTTCCTCATGTCAGGAAGGGTCTTAAAATCACAGAACTCCAGGCAGTCCTCTCTGAAATCAATAGCATAGTGGGGTAAAACCAAGTTAAACTTTGAGATGTTTTCTTCTGCTTGGCTATGCCATCTGGTCACATTTCTTTGTTTAGTTTAAACTTTGGCTTCCAACTTCTGCTTCGGTTCATCTGTCTTGTAGAGACACCTGGAGAGTGAGCTGGTTGCCCAGGGAGGACTCAGCTGGTCTGTTCCTCCCTGTGGTTGCTGTCTTTGATTCTCTTTGACTCACAGTACTGGCACATTTGGGCCTTGTACTTGGCCTTTGAAAGCATCACACTTTATGGACCAGCATGGTTTCCATCCTAGTTTCTCCTGGCCGGCCCAGTCCTTCAGCGACCAGTAACTCAGCCCTGGAAGCAAAATTGCCAAGGCCTCAAAGAAGCTCTTTCCTTTTGCTTTGACTTGAAATTTGTGGTTGGTTTCCATGAATTTAGAAAATCCTGGGGGGTCAGAACCTGGGGATTTGGAATAAGCTTGTCAGGAGTCCTAATGACTAATTCCCAAGACACAGGTGAGGACCTAGTACTAAAACGAACTAAGTAACTAGTCAACTAACAATGCTAACCAACACAGACTCTGACACTACTTTGATGCACCACGCCTTGTGTTCTACTGCAGGCACTCTTCCTCCTACAGTAGCAGAGATTTGGGGAGTGGAGAGTATTGAGTTTCAATTTTGGTCATGATCTTGGAAATTAAGGGGCTTCAAGGTGTGTAACTGGTGATGAGGGTGAGAGGAGCTAAACCGAATGACATAAGGCTCTTAGTGTCTTGGAGTCAAGATCTGAGTGTATGAGTTATTTGCTGTCTGTGTATGTGTTATGGCCTTGGGAAAAGCAATAGCCCTCATGGGCCTCCTTGGCTTGTTTTTAGAGTGGGAATGGAAGTTGCGGTGCTCACGCTGTGAGAGATGGTCGTGCTAGTATTGATGCTGATGGTACAGGCTTGCAGGGAGAAGTGGGTAGATGTGCTGAAAAATTTGTTTGGACCAGTTAGTTAAGTGCTTAATATTTATAGAGAAGATTTGCAGCAAAGTAGCAATAAGTCAGTCTTTGGAAGATTAATATAAAACTCTGCATAATAGTGGGGCCTAGAACACCAGTTCTGGCCCCCTCTGCTCTACCCTCCCTTCCCCTGTCCTGTTCCAGATCAATTAATCCTTCCTAGTCTCAAATCATGGAATCATACTGGCTAAGGTTAATATTGGAGATGAAGCAGAGTTATTTATTTTCCCTTAAATACTATCAAAATGACTTATTAGTTTTAAAACTCTGTTATTTTTTGGTAATAGACAATTATTGCAGGGAACTTGGAAGTATAGAATAATATGAAGAAGTTCAATAATCACACAAACTTTCATTATCTAAAGATAATCACTATTAACATCGATTATTCCTTACAAACATTTTCTCAGAGTTGTAGTTATATATGCATGCACAAAAATAATGCTGATATTTCAGAGATTTAAGCAGTTTTTATAAAATTGAGATAATAAATTGATATATTTTTCATGTATTAGAATATTTCTCCTTTATGCAATAACACTTTAGAAATGTCTGACATTAGAAATAACCATTGGAAGATGGAGGTGTAGGTAGAAACACTGTGCCTTCTCCCACAACTAAGTTTAAAGACAACAAAGTTTTAGTAAACAAAAATGCAGCCAAAACACAGGACACTGAACTATACGGAAGCCCGACAACAATGAACCATTCAGCCAGACCGGTAAGAAGGGCAGAGCCAGCAGTGGAGCGGGGTCCGGCAGGAAAGATCCCCTGACCCAGGCGCGTGCAGGCAGCCATGGGTGGATCCCAGGTGTGGGGTAGCAATGGACAGACGAGTGAGTGCGTCAGGTGGCAGGCTGACCGTAGTCACACATTCGTGCACAGATAAACCAGGCGAAGGAGCGAGCAGTGAGACAGAGTGAGCAGTGAGATGGACCGCCATTGCCCCTCTTTGACCCCACCCCCACACACAGCATCACAACCCAGCAACTGAGTTGCCCCACCCTGGTAAACACCTAGGGCTCCTCTTCTCAGATGTAACAGGTGCAAACAGACCAAAATATGAGTCAAGAACTCAAAGCTCCAGGGCTGATAACTCTAAGCCACCAAGAAATAGCCAACCTATCAGATGCACAGTTCAAAATACTGGTGATCAAGATGCTCACAGACCTGGTTGATTTTAGTCACAAATTAGAGGAGTAAATGAAGGCTAAACTAATTGAAATGAAGGGAAATGCACAGGAAACCAATAGTGATGGAAAGGAAACTGGAACTCAAATCAAGGGAGTGGATCAGAAGGAAGAAAAAAATGACCAAATAAAAAAACATGAAGAAACAAGAACTCAAAAAAAATGAGGAAAGGCTTAGGAACCTCCAGGACATCTTTAAACATTCCAACATCCAAATTATAGGGGCACCAGAAGGGGAAGAGGAACAGCCACGAGTGCAAAACTTATTTGAACAAATAATAAAGGAGAACTTCCCCAGTCTGGCAAAAGAAATAGACTTCTAGGAAATCCAGGAAGCTCAGAGAGTCCCAAAGAAGTTGGACCCAAGAAGGAACACACCAAGGCACATCATAATTACATTAGCCAAGATTAAAATGAAGGAGAGAATCCTAGAAGCAGCAAGAGATAAGGGGCCAGTCACCTACAAAGGAGTTCCCATCAGACTGTCAGGAGACTTCTCAAAAGAGACCTTACAGGAAAGAAGGAGCTGGAAAGAAGTATTCCAAGTCATAAAATCCAAAGACCTATAACCAAGATTGCTTTATCCAGCAAAACTTTCATTTAGAATGGAAGGGCAGATAAAGTGCTTCTCAGATAAGATCAAATTCAAGTTCATCATCACCAAGCCCTTATTATATGAAATGTTAAAGGGACTTATCTAAGAAAAAGAAGATAAAAATATGAATAGTGAAAGGACAGCAAACTCAGTTATTAACAACCACACCTAAAACAAAAGCAAACCAAGAGGACAGCTAGATCAGGAGTGGAACCATAGACATGAAGAACACATGGAGGGTTAGCAACAGGGGAGTGGGAGGAGGAGAAGGGGGGAGAAGGTACAGAAAATAAGTAGCATAGAAGGTAGGTAGAAAATAGATAGGGGGCAGGGCAAGAATAGTAGGGGAAATATAGAATCTAAAGAACTTGAGACACGTGGTCATAAAGTAAAGGGGGGGAATGGGTGGGGGAGGGGGTGTGCAGGGTGGAGGGGAATGAAGGGGGAATAGAACAACTGTAATGGCATAATCAATAAAATATATTTAAAAAGAAGTAACCATTGAAAGAGACTTTGAAACATAAGTGAAAAGCATGAAAAATATAAAATGATGAATAATGAGCAAAATAACTCATTTCACATGAGAAATCTTCATTAGTTTCCAGAGATGGCATTTTTGTAGGAAACACAAATATCTTGTGGAAAGTTAGACATAAAACCTGAAAAAAAACCCATAAAGCTTAGAAGTAAAAATATTGATTCAATAACTTTGTTGAATAAGCAGGAGTTTATTACAGAATCTACTCAGTCAGTTTAAGTGGAATCAGGATGCAGAAGCCTGGCGATGTTCCTTCTGAGTTGCTCCCCACAGGGGTGCTCCTCTCCCGGCACCCAGCAAGACACTCTGGAACGGAACAGGTTCTTCACATTTGATTGCAGGCAGTATTTTTATCTTGGCTTATTGTTTTGCAATCTACCTTGTGATGAATGACATCTTATTTTTCTTTCTTTTTATATGACGGTCACACTAAACATTCCTTTTCCTATCTTCAAAGAGGGAACAATGGCCCCATCTTACCCTAGATTCTTAGCCACTATTATTCTGCACTAGAATATGACATCCTAAGGAACATACTTTCATGTGTGTTGACTTTACATTTATTATTTTTAACCACCATAGACAATGACACATTGTCTAAGACTGTCCCAGAAACTGTATTTGCTGCCACTCTGCCACTTTGGGGGTATCTATTATGACTTTTATTTTGCATCAAAAATGTCAGTGTTTCTCTCATCAAATAATCAGATATCATGTTTATTTATCCTTGTTTGCCTCCAACCTGTCATGGAAATAAATATTTGAACACTAATACAATAGTTAACTGAGAAATGTAGAACAGAGTATGATGACTGTTAAGATTCATACTTATTTTTTATCTAGCCCAGTCTTTTTTCAGCTTTATTAAAGTATAATTGACAAATAAAATTATACTATGTATGAGGTATACAGTGTGATGATTTGGCATATGCATCTATTGTGAAAGGATCCCCACGATTCCCACAATCAAGTTAGCACACTCATCATATCGCAGTCACCTTTTTTTGTGTGTGAGAACACTTAAGTTCCACTCTCTTAGCAAATTTAATTCGACAGTAGTGCTATCAACTAGAGCCGTCATGTTGCATCTTAGATCCTCAGATCTCATTGATCTTATGCCTGGAAGTTGGTACCCTTTTACTGATCTCTCTGCATTTAAAACACCTCCTAGCCCCTGGTAGCCACCATTCAACTATCTGTTTCTATGAACTTGACTTTTCTGTTGTTTCATATGTAAGTGATATCTTACCTATTTGTCTTTCTCTCTCTGGCTTATTTTACGTATATAATTCTTTCCAGTTTCATCTATCTTGTTGCAAATGGCAAGATTTTTTTTTAAGCCTGACTAAAATTTAGCCACACATCAATGAGCAAACACTTAAGTTGTCTCAATACCTTGGCCATTGTCCACATGATCTTAGCCACAAGACTACAGTGACCATGGCAGTGCAGATTTCTTCTTCCAGGTAATGATTTCACTTCCTTTAGATGGGTAATCATTATACTCAGAAGGAGAATTGCTGGATCATGTGGTAGTTCTGTTTTTAAATTCTTGAGAAACATACACACTGTGTTCCAAAGTGGCTGTACCAGGTCCCACCAACAGTGTGCAAGGGTTTCCTTTTCTCCACATCCTGGACAGCACTTTCACCTCTTGTCTTTTTGATAATAGCCATTTTTTTTTTGCAAACCCAATGAGTTTTTATTAGAGCAACATTGAGCAATATAATAAATGAGTCCCCTTCAAAGCATGTTTTAGTTTTTAAAAAACAGACATTTTTCATACATAGTTTTTCTTTTTCCTTTTTTTCCCATTTTATATTAGCCTTTGATGAAAGGCAGGGGATTATCTTAAATCATAGCTCATTTTGATATGTGTGAGGTGATAGCTCATTGTGGTTTGATTTGTATTTCCTTGGCGATTAGTGATATTGACTATCTTCTTTTGTGCCTGTTGCCCTTTTATGTGTCTTCTTTGGAAAAGTGTCTATTCAGTTCCTCTGGCCATTTTTAAATGGGATTACTTGTGTGTATTTGTGTGTTTTCTCCTACTGAGCAGTGTGAATTCCTTTTGCATTTTGGGTGTTAAGCCCTTACTGAATTTGTGGCTTGCACACATTTTCTGCCATTCCATAGGTTGATGATAGGTTCTTGGCTGTGAGAAACTTTTTAGTTTGATGTAGTCCCAATGATTTATTTTTGCTTTGTTGCCTTTGCTTTTGTACCCCAATGTTCATAGCAGTACAATTTACCATAGCCAAGAGTTGGAAGCAACCTAGGTGCCCATTGGTAAATGACTGGATCAAAAAGCTATGGTACATTTACACAATGGAATTCTATGCTGCAGAAAGGAAGAAGGAGCACCTACCCTTTGCAACATCATGGATGGAACTGGAAAGCATTATGCTGAGTGAAATAAGCCAGGCGGTGAAAGACATACCATATGATATCACTGTTAACAGGAATCTAAACAGCAAAACAAACAAGCAAAATATGACCAAAGACACTGAAATATGGAACAGGCTGACAGGGACCAGAGAGGAGAGGGGAGAGAATCACAGGGGAAAAGGGGATGGACTCACATGAACCAGTATAAAGGACACATGGACAATAACTAAGGTGGGGGGCACAGGGGGGCAGGGCTGGGAATATAAGACATAAAACTGTACTTGAACAAGAATTAATTAATAAAAAACCAAAAAGAATTTGAACATGGGGAAAAAAAAATCCAAAACAAAACAAAACAAAAAACTATTGCCAAGACCAGGGTTGAGGAAATTTCCCCCTTAGTTTTCTTCTAGGAATTTTATAGCTTCAGGTCTTACATTTTAAGTCTTCAATGTATTATGAGCTGAGTTTTGCATATGATATAAATAGGTATCCAGTTGAATTCTTTTGCATGTGGATATCCAGTTTTCACAGCACCATTTCATGAACAGACCATCCTTTCCCCATGGTATATTCAAAAATTAATTTCGTGGATTTATTTCAATTCTATTCTGCTAGTTTGTTGTTTTTTATACCAATACCATATTGTTTTGATTACTGTAGGGACTGTGATGCTTCCAACTTTGTTGTTTCTCAAGATTGCTTTGGTTATTCAGGGTCTTTTGTGGCTCCATACAGATTTTTTAGGATTCTTTCTATTTCCTTGAAAAATGCCTTTGGAATTTTGATAAGAATTGCATCGAATCTGCAGATCATTGTGGATGGTTTGTGGACTTTTTAAACAATATTAATTCACCTAATCCATAAACATAGAATATCTTTTCATTTATTTATGTCTTCGATATTTTTATTGGTGTTTTACAGTTTTCAGTGTACAGATACTTTGCCTCTTTGGATAAATTTATTCCTAAGTATTTTATTGCTTTAAAATTATTTATTTATTTGTTAATTTTAGAGAGGAAGACATTGATTTGTTGTTTAACTTGTGTATGCACTCATTGGTTGATTCTTGTATGTGCTCTGACTGGGATCGAACCCATGGCTTTGGCATATCAGGATGATGCTCTAACCAACTGAACTAGCGACCATGGCAGTATTGTTTTTGATGGTACTGTAAATGGGATTGTTTTCATTTCTCTTTTAGACATTTCATTGTTAGTGATTTTTATATACTGTTTTTTTATTCTGTAACTTTACTGAATTTGTTTTTAGTCTTTTGGTGAAGTCTTTCAGGTTTTGTATTTAAAATGTGTCATCTGTAAAAACAGACACTATTACTTCTCCTTCCTCATTTGGATGTTATCTATCTATCTATCTATCTATCTGTCTATCCATCCTTCCATCCTTTCATCCTGATTGATGTGGTCAGGACTTCCAGTATGATGTTGAATAAAAGTGGCAAGAGTGGGTATCCTTGGCTTGTTCTGATCCTAGAAAGGAAAAGTTTTCCGTGTTTCACTATTGAGTATGATGTGACCTATGGGCTTGGCATATAGGGACAGGACATTGTCATGGTGAGAAATGCAGGCTTTCACGCTACACTGCCTGATCAAAATCCTAGTCCCACCATTTCTTATAGGTGTAATTATGAGAAGTTACTTCTCATCTACGTGCATTTTCTTATCTGTTAAACGAGGATAACAGCAATGCATATCTCATTGGATTTCTTTTTTTCTTGTATTGTTTTTAATTTCAAAGCTCAAATTTTCCCAAATTTGACCAAAGGGACCCTCTAGCAGCAAGCTTCTTGTGTCTTTTAGATATGTTTATCAACCTTTAAAAACAGCTTTATTGAGCTATAATTTATATACCACAAAATTCATCCATTCATACTTCATTACTTTTTACTGCCAAATATATTCTATTTAATTGAAATATCAATTTTCTTTATCCATTCATCAGTTGTACATTTGAGTTATTTCCATTTGGGTCTTCTTGTGTATAATGTTGCTATGAACATTTATATACAAATTTATTTGAAGACATATTTTTATTTTTCTTGGGTATAAACTTAGGAATGGCATTTATGATCAAAATGTAACTATGTTTAACATTTTAAGGAACTGTACCCAAGCAATTTTCCAAAGCAGTGGCACCATGTTTTGTTTTGTTTTTTTTACAATCCACTAGCCAGGTATGAGGGGTTCAGTTTTCCCTTTTCTTGTCAACACTTATTGTCTATATTTTCTTTTCTTTTCTTTTCTTTTTTTTACCATCCAAATGCATGTGAAGTATTATCTTATGGTTTTAATTTGCATTTTTGTAATGGTTAATAATGTGGGACATCTTTTAGTGTGTTTCTTGGCCATTCTCATATAATCTTTGGAGAAATGCCTATTCAAATCCTCTCTCCATTTTTAAATTGGATTACTTGTCTCTTTATTGTTGAGTTGTGAGTGTTCTTTATACATTCTGGATGCAACTTCCTTGTTAGGTGTATGGTTTACAACTATTTACCCCCATTATGCGGCAGTCTTTTCACTTTGTTGATGCTATACAAGAGCACAAGTTTTTTAAAATTTTGATGGAATCCAATTTAATTATTTTTTCTTGAGTAACATCTTTGATGTAATAAACTCCTATGTTGTCTTTTTCTAACCCAAGATCATGAAGATTTACTCTTAGGTTTTTCTCAAAGAGCTTTATAGTTTTAGCTCTTATATTTGGATCTGTGATCCTCTTCGAATTCATTTTTGTGTGGTGTGAGGAAGGGGTCCCACTTTATTCTTATGTATGTGGATATCTTGTTGTCCCATTTTTGAAATTCATTGAGTTTTAATGAGTATAAAAAAGTATATGTAAAGTACTTAGAATAGTACATGGGGATGCATAGCAGCACTGAATAAACATTAGTTATTATTTTATAATTTATTATACTGTATTGGCATTGTATGTTTACTAGTCTGTCTCTCTCAAGGGACTATCTTAATGTTTGTACCTAATGCGCCTAGCGTAGTGCCCAACAGACAGTGCATGCTGAGTAGGTGTTTTTTGAATGGATGAGTTGTAAGTAGGGCTTCTCTGGTCAGGCAATTAGTGAGTAAAGCACAGGTCAGATCCAGTTTCAACACCAGTGTTCTACTGTGCTAGACTGGAGTCCCTACCAAGGGGCCTATCAAAGTTAGAACATGTGGACAGTGGCTACCCTAGGGCGTCTCCCGGAGAGCACAGCATACCATCCCTGTGTGCAGGTCACTTCAGCGTGTTTATTACTCCCATGTCTCTTTCCCCACCCATTTCTTTCTCCCCTTGTCTTTGAGCATGAACTCGTGGGATAGAATCCCTCCCTAACATTAGTCACTGCCAAATCTTCTTTGCTGCATCCTCTGAGTTTCAGTCCCTACAAGCTGAAGGTGCATGGCTTACTTCCGTCTCCATCTCCATTTCCCTCTGCATGATCTCATCAAGTTTAATAGCTGTAAATACCATGTTGATGACTCCCAAACCTGTTACTCCAGCCTTAGCTCTTCACTGAGATCCCGACTTAAATCTCAATGGTCTGCTTCATGTCTCACCTCAGACACCTTACAGCCTCCACAAACTTACCATGATCAAAATAGAGTTTCTCCCACAGACATTTTTCTCTCAGTCTTCCTCATCGAAGGAAATGGCTCCATAAAATTCTCCCAGTTACTGACATAGAATATTTAGAATTCATTTTTGGTTACTCTTTCTTTAATCCTTATAGCAGGGCAATCTTTTTTAATCTGCCTTCGAAATATGCCAGCATCTTACCACTGCCCAGCACCCCCAGAGGTTGCTCTTGAGAACAAGCGCCATCTCCTTGTACTAGTCACTTGTAGCAGCCCTTGACTGCTCTTTCCCACCCTTGCCTCTCCCAAGTCCATTCTCTGCATGGTAACCCAAAGGATCTGTTTAAAAGCAAAGTAGATCACGCAACTCCCTGTTTAAAACCTCTAATGGCTTTCAGTTGCATTAGAATATTCACATTTCTTACCACGACCCAAATGACTTTCTTCATCTTGTCCTTTAAATAACAACATTCAAAGTTGAGATTTCAGTCCGGTGGGAAGATTGAATGATTATGAGATTTCAGAGTGAGTTGCCAGTTCCTGATATATGCAGGCTTTCAAAGGAAATGGATATTAACCTGTTTCATACTCTTGAAACCCTTGGATAAAATAAGAGGGTTGAGACAGTAAAAGAAAGAGAATGTTTTGAGGAATAATTGTTTCGAAAAACCTGGTTATGGGTCCTGTTCTGTATTCCGCAGAAAGGACTAGGAATATTGTCCCTCACATCAAACCTGGTGGTGGCCCAGTGCTTCCATGGGGCTGCTGACCAAGCTTACCGTGTTATTTCTTCAGGTGGGAGGCATAGTGGATGGGGGGCTTGTTCCTTTCCCTGGGGGACTAGGAGAATGAGGGACAAACCAACCGGTTGACTTGGGAGTGGAGTCAGGAGAATGGGCTGCGTCAGGACGGTGGGAGCAGAGGGGAGGGGACAGCTGTGAGCCACAGGGGAGAGCATGCATGTGAGCATATCATGACATCAGACTCATAAGGCTGCCTACTAGAGTGTGGAAACTCCAGCAGCAACCATTTGGTGGTGAATTCCTTTGGGCTAATGAAAGAATCTTGAGGGATCACTGAAGATAAAGATGCCCTTTTTTTGCACTGAAGGAAAATTCAGGAAAGTGGGCCCAGGAGGGACCTCCAGATCTGAAAGTTCCCCATAAGGGAGTAAGCTTAAATATCTGCCAGGCTGGGTGAGCACAAAGCCAGATTACTTTGGTTCCAGTTCACGTGGGGCCCTCCCTGCCCCCTTTGCACCCTCCCTCTGCACTGGCCCATCTCACAGGGGTTGAAGCTGCAGTTATTGAGTCCCGTGATAGCCATAGATTGGATGGCAATGCCCAGTTTCTGGTTTGAGGCTGGTTGATGACTTGAAGTGCTCTTGGGACAACCTACTTGAAAAGAGTGAAAGGAAAACTCACATGCTCTGCTGGAGTATTCTCTGGCAGGAGATTCCTTTGCTAAATGAAGTCAGAAGGACTGGTGGAAGCGAATGAAGGAAATAAGGGCTTGATGATATTAAGAATAGGACTCTTTACACATGGAGCAGCTGCACTTGTTCAGGCTGCTCAGGTCACGCTGCCCCCTTAGAAAACCTCCCTTTGCCTGCAGGTCTACAGGACCCACGTTTCCCTCTCCGGCCACTCTCCAGCAACCTCACTCTTCTCTTCTCTTCAAGGCATCGATTATTGTGTGAAAGTGTCTTGTTCCTGTGTTTGCTTGTTGTCCATGACCCTTCACTGGACTACCGGTTCCATACAAGCAGGAATCCCACCTCTCTGGTTCACTGCGCTGTCCCCAGTGACTGGAGTAGGAGCCCTGTGTATGTAAGTGCTCAAATACTTGCTGAGTGAATGAATGGATGTGGAAACTGTGTAAGGAACAGATATCTGAGAGTGAGATAAATGCATCTCTCTCTTTTATTGTGAAGTATTTTTAGTACAATTATACATTCATGCTGTGGTGGTAACAACTTTCACATTGTTTGCATGACTGATTTTCTTTGACATTTTCAAAAATGACAAAATCACAATCTAAAAAGAGAGACAAACATAAAAAATTTTAAACAAATGTGGAGGAAGGACAAATTTGATATATTAAACAGAAAACATTTGAATATGGATTGACTTGATCTATTTTTGAGAAAATACTTTTATTTTCACCTGATCTTGTAGGACTCTAATTTAAAAAGCTTTGGGATGGGGGTAGGGGTGGAGGGATTGAACACAAGGGAAAAGGACTCGTGGATGCGGACAACAATGTGGTAATGGCGGGGCGGGGGGGAGGGAAGTAAGGGAGATAAATGGTAACGGAAAGAATGCAGTAAAAAAAGAAACAAAATTTAAATCCTCACTTGAGGATATGTTTATTGATTTTAGAGAGAGGGAGGGGGAGAGAGAAACAGCGATCAGTTGCCTCCGATATGTGCCCCACTGGGGAATGAAGCCCAAACCTTCTGATGTAGAGGATGGTGCTCCAACCCACCCACCAACCTGGCCAGGGTGGGGTCTCTTGTTAATGTGGGCGTTGGAGGACAGGACTCACACATGCCTTGCAAGCTACAGTATCTCCCACTCCTGGTATCCTTGCCTTTCTGTAATCCCCTCCTTCTGAGGGGCTGTGAGGAATATGGCTTGCTTCTAGCCAATAGAATATGACTGAGTGGTAGGATGTGACTGAGTGGTAGGATGTCACACCTGTGATTATGTTATCATATTTAAGCCTCTCTCTAGAGAGTCTCTTTGCTGGCTTGAGTCACCACCTGGCAAAGACTTCAAGCAGCCACTAGGACCTGAGATGACCTTCAAGTGACACTCAGCAAGAAATAGAAGCCCTCAGCCTTGTAACCCCAGGGAAATGAATTATCTCACTGGACACATAAAACCAGTTTAAACCGTGTCAGTCAATTACACCTCTGGGGCCAGGAAGGATTTAAGAAGAGGTTTGGTGCCAAGGTGAACCAGGTGTTTGACCTTGAAGGGATGACTGCTGCTCTGAGGCGAGGGCAGATGTGTGACAGGGAAGTGTGGCTAGACACAGACTTCTTCAGCTTCACCATCTGCCTAGGTCCTGGCCTAGGCAGAATATGAGTGTCTCTCTATACTTCTTGCCTACGTATTTTTAATACTTAATATCTTGAGAATGATCTGATGGGGAGGTGTGTGTTTACAGGACCCAAGCATGTCAGAGAAGGCTCCCTGCAAGGCTTTCCACTTTGATGTTAACCATGGCACTAGGCAGGCAGAACCAGAGAAGGCAAATCAGGGACAGTTGCTAGGCAGAGTGGTAACTGAACCCAGGGGAATTTTGCATCCTCACCAAATTGGGCTCACCTGTGTTCCACAGTCTAAGCATCTTCCTGTGAGCTCTGGCTCAGATGCAGAGCCTGAGCATTCTTTTCACATCTTCAGGAGAAATCAATAGAGGGACCGTGAGTGGGGCCAGGGAGGAGGCCAAGGACCAAGGCAGGGTTGGTGACCAGAGGAGGGGCCAAAATGCAGCCAGCATTTGTAACCCTCTTCATGTGGCTCTTTGTCCTGCTGTTTCTGCTGGGATTCCTGGCCAATGGCTTCATCGTGGTGGTGCTGACCAGAGACTGGAGGCGGCTTGGGAGGCTGTCCCGCTCTGACATGATCCTCATCGCCCTGGGTGTTTCCCGTTTCTGCCTGCAGTGGGTTGGAATAGTGCACAATTTCTACTACTACTTCCAGCTGGGGGAGCTCAACAGGGGTCCCGTGCAGCAGCTCTTTAATCTCCATTGGAACTTCCTGAATGCCACCACCTTCTGGTTCAGTGCCTGGCTCAGTGTCCTCTTCTGCCTGAAGATCGCTAACCTCACGCACCCCACCTTCCTCTGGCTCAAGTGGAGGTTCCCAGGGTCGGTGCCCTGGCTTCTGCTGGGTTCTCTCCTGGTCTCCTGCATCGCCGCCCTGTTCTCCCATTGGGTAAACCACACTGCGTATCAAGGGTTCTATATTAGAAAACTTTATGGGAATATGACCTACAAGGAGTGGAACAGGAGGTTGGAAATTCTCTATTTCCTGCCCATAAAATCTGTCACATTGTCAATCCCTTGCTTTGTTTTCCTGGTCTCAACTGTGCTATTGGTGAACTCTCTGAGGAGACACACTCAGATGATGCAGCAGAATGGCTACAGCCTGCAGGACCCCAGCACCCAGGCCCACACCAGAGCTCTGTGGTCACTCATCTCCTTCCTCATTCTCTACACTCTGTCTTTTGCATCCCTGATCAGCAATAGTGTAGGCTTCTTTAGCACAGAGAGCTACTGGTACTGGCCCTGGCAAATTTTAATCTACCTGTGCACATCTTTACATCCCTTTATCCTCATTCTCAGCAACTTTAGGCTTCGAGGGGCGTTCAGGCAGCTACTTCTGTTGGCCAGGGGCTTCTACGCAGCCTAGAGACTGAGGTGAGGATGACAGAGCCATGGCCCACCCGGATGGAGATACCTTTAAAGGTAGTATCTGCTGTATCACACCCTGGGCTTCTTCCTTGGAAAAGGAGAGGGGGAGAGTAACTCTGGGAACTGCCTGGGCACGATACCTTCCTTAGGACACTAGTACAATGGGGTCCCGTGGGTCTCAGAAAGCCAGACTTGTCCTGAAGGTCGGAATACACAATTATGCCCTACTCTCTCTGTTTGTACCCTCTCTGTTGCACAGCAGCCTTCAGCTAAAAAGTCTTAATTAATTATACTCTTACCTTGACAGTCCTGGGGAATTCCTTGGGGAATTCCGAGAAAGTGCATGTACGATGGAATCAGGGTGTGGATGGGGAGGCAGCAGTCTCCACGCGGGCAGTGTAGCAGTTACTGTGAGGGGACAGCTGAGGGGGACAGAGGCCAGGGCTGGGAGGTCCAGAAGCCCTTTCTTCTGAGGAGGGCCTTTTCCTCTCACCAAACTTGAAGACTTCAGTTTGAATTGTATTAAAACCACTGACGGGTTTCTTTACACCACCCCCTCTCTTTTCTCATTAATATTGCCATTGTTCCACCTTCAATTTTCTCCTCTCTGAGGTCTGAGTGGCGGCCAGGTTTTTCCCGTGCTTATTCTTCCTGTAGAATCACACATTGTGATTTTCTTCTTTGACAGATCACCTTTGGAACTTTTTCCCCTCAAGCAAACATCACAAAATCCCATGTGAATTGAATAAACATACTTTTTGTTCTGACCAAGGCTCAAGAATTTCACTTAGTGCCCCCAAACTATTTAACCTCTTAAAAAAATAATCAGCCTATTAAGTATCATCTTTAAATTTTTAAAAATACTTTGTGCCAATTACTATAAAACTGTTTTTAGGAATAAAAAATTTTGTAGAAAACTTTCATTACAGTTGGGTGCCTGTAAGGCAGGCTTGAAAGTTTTTGCTAAAAGGCATCAATATGCAAATTTCAGAGACCAACTTGTACCTGGATTGCTAATAAGGAGAAATTTTAATCTCCAAGAATGAAAATAATTTCCCTATCACTTAGGTGGAGTTGAGGTGAGTGTTGCTGAGTGGATGAACTATAATTTGGGGGCAAATTATTCTACATTTTTATTGTAAACATTTATTTTTTAGTAGATGATAAATTCACTAGATACAAAATTCAAAATGTACTTTTAAATTTTTTTAAATTACAATCGATGCCCTGGCTGGTGTCGCTTAGTGGATTAAGTGCTGGCCCATGAACCAAAGGGTGGGTGGTTGAATTCTGAGTCAGGGCACAGGCCTGGGATGCTGTCCAGGTCCTCAGTAGGGGGCCCCGTGAGAGACAACCACACACTGATGTTTCTCTCCCTCTCTTTCTCCCTCCCTTTGTCTCTCTCTATAATAAATAAATAAAAATAATTACAGTTGACATTCACTATTATGTTAGTTTCAGGTGTAGTCTTACCCATTTTTCGTGTGTCCTTTAGAGCTATTTTGTTTTATAGCAGGAAAACCACTACAACCTCACTGACCAAGCAGTCAGCTAACTTAATGCACATCTAGTAGCTAATTGGCCACCTAACTTACTAACTACGTTCTCCCCATGACTTTTTGTATGAATGGTTGTTATGCAACATGCATGCTGTTCTGCCGGGCACAGACCACCATGTAGCAGGCATGAGCCCTAGTGGCCAGTAGAAGGGGCTTGATTTGCACCCCCACCCTCACCACTGCTAGCAGGAAGAGCTGGGCTCCGCCTTGGGCAAAGGAGGTGGTCTTCTTCTCTGGGAGGAGGCGCACCAGCCTCAGGGGGGCCCGTGGAGGAGGAGCAGATGCCTGGCACCAAGAGGATGCAGAGGAAGAAGTCCACGGGCAGGTGCAGTCAGGGGTCCCGCCTGATCAGCCTGGCGAGGAGCGCAGCAGGGTCAGCACATAGGCAGCCACAAACAGGACCGAGAGTCCAGCATGGGTCTGCCTGTCACCAGAGAGCCCAGCCCCAATGGGACAAACTCACCCACCCCCATCAGGTTGTTCCTCCTTTTGGCGGGCTGCGCTGTTCCGGGAGGCCGGGTTGGAGAGTTGGAAGCAGAGTTCGCAGTCTGTACCGAGAAAAGGGCCTGAGGAGGGCTGTGCGGACTTGCATGTTTTCTCCATTAGATTCAGAGCTGCTCGAAGTCAGGGAGTTTTAGTGGTTTGTCTTTTTATGAAAAGATTCCTAACAAATGTTTCACATGAAAACATTTTTTGGGGTGGTATGAATAAAAAAGAGTTTAAAGGTCTTGAGGATTGCACTCTGATCCCAAGATGCAGGACTGGAATTGCCCTTTCTCCTTATTACCTGGCTGGGTCAGTGGAGCTTCCTGGTTCTTCCAGGAGGAGGCGGGGCCGGTGACAGACAGAAGTGCTCACTGGGCTCTCAGCAGCCTACTGATGGAGCAGGCTTCGTCCTAGGTGGATAAGATCAAGGCCTCATCCCAGAACATCCTACCAGCTATAATTATGTCCCAGCTTCGTGCGACTGCGCTGTTTCCTTGGGGACATGCTGGCATTTATTTGAATGTTAAAGTGAGCGATTAATAAAAGGTGCCTGTACACATCACTCACCTGCAGTGACAACATTTGGAAACTGCTGTGCCCACAGATGAGGTCAGAAAGGGAGTGCCTCTAAAACCCTCGGGGCTTTGCCACATACAGTCCTCCTGTCACAGCAGAGATGCCTTTGCCCCGGAACACCTCCCTGTCCACTTTGCTGGTCTTTCGCCTCTGTCAAAGGAAAAAGATGCCATTTTATTTTTAGATAGAGGGGAAGGGAAAGAGCAAGGGGTAGAGAAACAGAGAAACATCAATGTGTAGTTGCCTCTCATGTGTCCTCTGCTGGGGACCTGGCCCACAACGCAGGCATGTGCCCTCACTGGGAATCAAACCTGACACCCTTTGGTTTGCAGGCCTGCACTCAATCCACTGAGCTCCCCCAGCTAGGGCTAAAGGTGCCATTCTTCTTCTTCCTTTTTTTTTTTTTTTTTGGTTAATATGTGTACTAAGTGGTTTTATAGTCTTTATTTCTCTGTTTATTGGCAACGAGCCCCTCTCTGCCTTCTTTTCAATATTTCAATATTTGCCTCCTTTGCCTTTGCAGTGGGTGGCAGAAGGAAGTGCTGTGGTCTGGGAGGAGAATGAGGAGAGAATGAGCAGGGACGTGGACAAGTGTCCAGCTGCTGGAAAAGCCCATTTGAATGTCCACTAGGGAAACTTGAGAGGGGAGGACAAAGCTCTAGAAAGTAAGAGTTTTCCTATGAAAATCTCACGGGGTCCATGGTGGGTCCCAGGGCAGTGCTTTCCACCTGGGCTGCACTTCAGAATCACCCAGGACACTGTGAATGCTCCAGAAGCCCAGACCATGCTCCCAAAAATTAAATTAGAGTTTTAGACAGGCAGCACCCAGACATTAGTGTAACAGTTTCCTGTTTCCTGGGGATTTGGATGTGAAGCTAGGTTTGAGAATCATCACTTCAGAGGGAGGCTTGAGCCTTGCTTTTGAAGAGTCAATATGTGGTTTTTGAGAGAGAAATTGCTTTGAGACAACCATAGAAGAGCTTCTGAGGAGGAAAGATCTTCCGGGCTACACTTCTTATTCTTTGGTTGAAAAAGTTAAAGCCAGGAGAGTTCAAATGATTTGCCTCAAAACCCACCACGAAGCAGCGAAAAACGCAGTCCTGGATGTCCTGCCTTTGGTGTGCCTAGTCTCCCCTTAGTCTTAGCTTTCTGAGGTCTGGTCCAAAACCAACCTTTTAGAAGAACTAGTGGGTATCAAATGAGGCGAGGTGTGAGAAAGCCCTTTCTAAACTAAGTTTCAGAGCATTTTCTAAATGGAAAGCATTTGTATTAAGGATATGAGAGATGGACTATAGAATCCAATGGAATAGTAATGAAAACAGTTCGACCCAAGTCTTTCTAACAGGGTTTGAAGCCAGAGCTTGCAGTTGGGTGGGCCTGGAGAGGGCAGAGCAGCTGGACACTGTCGTGTGTCCCGCCTGGATAGTTGGAACCTACCCTTATGTGGCATCCAGTGCTTCAGCTGCCAGACCCTGTCACTATAGAAAATGCTGAGAATAGAAACTGACTTAGGTGCCACACTGAGCAGTGGAGCTTCTGAGCCCTGCACCTGGGTGGGAGCTCCTGGCTTTCCAAGGAGCTTTTTTTGTTGTTGTTGTTCGCATAGTAAGAAACCTAGCTTTAGTCCTCAGGCATGGCTCCTGAGTTCTGAGAACAGTGACCAAAATTCTCAAGCATCAGAAAAAACAAAATGCAAATTGAAAGTCACCAAAAAATGAAAGCTGGAGGAACTTTTAGGGTCACTTCAACCTCATTGTTTTACAAGTGAAAAAACGGAGGCTCAGAGAGCAGATGTGGCTTGCCCGAGGTCATTCTGCCCATTGGGGGCGGGGCTCCATCATACAGTTACCCTGCAGAGCACAGGGGCATCACAGTGGCAGTGGAGGCAGCATCCCGCAGAATGACAGGTAGGGCAGGTCAGGAAGGGTGTAGTGTTTGGGATGTTGCTCCTGGGGGGAGTGGTGGTGGAGACTCTGAAGGGCCCCAAAGTAACACGGGGAAAGAGTCTGGAGAGTAGCTTGGACATGGGGCCCCTGCTCACCAAGCCAGCTGACCTCTTTCCAGTCTGTCTGTAAGAGGGAGACACCTGCTTCATAGCTGAGCAAGGGCAAGGAGCCCACACACCCAGCTCAGGTTTCTCAACAGCCAGGAAGCAGAGCTGGAAAAACCCTGCAGGGAGCCCAGCTCTCACTTCCCCTTTGGGGCACCTGACTGCGCTGGAGGGTGGGAGGGTGTGTGCTCTTTCTGCTGCACCCCTGCCTGTGTCTAAGGGAGCCGCACGCGAGCTGGCGGGCTGACTCAGTGAGCAGACATCACTTAGAGGAGTGGCTCCTTGGAAGTTCATCCTCTCACCCAGAAGCTCAGTGTAGAACTTTCCAGAGTCGCCTGTGTGAGAGCACCTCAGGATGACCCCACTGAGAAGTGTCTCCTGAGGGACCAAACAGCTGTTTCCTCCTGGTTAGTAAGTGTCCTTTAAATACATCGAATCTCTGTTCAAAGAGGCTAGGACAAAAAAAAAAAAAAAAGAAATCGACACTCTGAAACTCAAACAATAGGGCAAGTAGAAACATATTTGGGACTCGTCTCTTCTGTTTCTAACCTGCAGCTCGATGAATTGATGTCCTCCTTAGATAAGCTACATGAATGCACTTTTGCTGTGGAGAAGAGAATACAAGTGTCATTTATATACAAAAGATATGTTTTAATTATTAGGACTGGAAGGTATCAATAGATTATTGTCTTGACTCTATCAGGCAGCTGTAATATTTAGGTAAGGGCTGCTTCATTCTGAGTTTTAAAAGTTGTTCTCAAAACCATTTCTCTGGGTAAAATGATTGCTCCTTCACTTTATATATCAGGACATGCAGAGTTTAATTGTTAATTGTGTGTTACCAGAGCTGAGCAAAATTGTCACGAGGGGGCAACTGCGATGCTTTTTTCGCAGAGCCCTGCCTGTCTATCACTGTATGCCATGATTTCTGGGCAAGTGTGGACTCTTGACACACTTTCACAAGAAGATGTTCTTTAACGCTATCTGTGTAGAAAGGTGTGGATTGGAGGTCCTGACCATTGGGCTTCTGTTTCCACCACATATTGCAGAGGGCCACCCTCAGGATGATGTCTGCATGACTCACACCTGGCCCAGGCTGCTTCTCAGGGGCTGGGGACCTTTGCTATGACCTTGGCTCTGAGTTCCTAAGTGAGTTCCTGACCTTGCTCAGTTGGGCTGGCCGTGTGTGTTGCATGGTTGACATTTTCACTTGTGGTGAAGGCCGGTTTGGCTCCCTGGGCACAGTGCATCTTGGAACCTCCAACTTCCCCATCCCTTTTCTCATAGATTTCAGAAACACTGAGACTTGTAGTTGTAAATTTTAGCAAGGAAATTGAACTTTGTGGTGTAATTTTCGTGTACTTCCTTGACAACTAATTCCTACATGCCACTCTGTATATACATTTTTCCAGGTAGTTTTCTATAGGGCATCTCTATTTCTAAAGTGTTAGAATTGACGTTTTTTACACCAGGTTAGGACCAAAAACAGAGTCCAGAGATAAAATTTCACTTCTCTCTCGCCTCCAAAAATAGTAGTGTGGCTTGTGGTCCTCCCAGCTGCTCACTTACACATGGACTCAAATGCACCCACATACACAAACATGCACATACATACTCATCTGACAAAGTTGGTTCTAATGTTTTGGTTCAGAACTCTGCATCAGAACGCGACTCAGAGCAGCCTTTATCTCCTTGTTCCGCAGACTGTAGATGAGTGGATTCAACATGGGGGTTACCACAGCATAAAAGACCACAACCAATTTGTCCTGCTCAGCAGAAGAGGTGGAGCGGGGCTGCATGTAGGTAACCAGAGCCATCCCATAGGACATGGAGACCACAGTGAGGTGAGAGGCACAGGTCCCAAAGGCTTTGCGGCGCCCCCCAGTGGAGCGGATCCGCAGGATGGCGGCTACGATATAGGCGTAGGACAGGGAGACCAGGCAGAAGGGCACCAGCAGCACCACCACTCCGGAGGCCATTATGATTATCTGGTTGAGGGTGACATCCACACAGGCCAACCTGACGAGGGCCAGTGTCTCACAGGCCACGTGGTTCAGTATGTGGTGCCCACAGGTGGGCAGGCGCAGGGTGATTGCTGTCTCCACTGCAGAATTAGCTATGCCCACAAGCCAAGCAACTGCTGCCAGCACTGCACAGCGTCTCGGGCTCATTGCTGCCACGTAGTGCAGTGGGTCACAGACTGCCACATACCGGTCATAAGCCATTGTGGCCAATAGCAGGAACTCAGTCCCCCCTAAGGCCAGCAAGAGGAAGAGCTGAGTCCCACATCGGGCAAAGGAGATGGTCTTGTTCTCCAGGACCAAGTGCACCAGCATCTGGGGGACCCCACAGGAGGCACAGCAGAGAGCCAGCACTGAGAGGTTGTAGAGGAAGAAATACATGGGCAGGTGCAGTCGGGGGTCCAGTTGGATGAGGAGGAGGATGAGGCCGTTGCCCAGCAGGGTCAGCAGATAAGCAGCCCCAAACAGGGCAAAGAGTCCAGCCTCAATCTGCCTGTTGCTGGAGAGCCCAAGTAGGACAAACTCATCCACCCAGGTCAGGTTGTCCCTCTTCATGGAGAGAAGGACTGGGCTGTGGGGGGAGGAGCAGAATCAGAGAAAGGCAAGTACTGATCTTATGTTAGGAGTCTCCATTAAGCTGTGGGCTCAGCCTGAGCTGAAAGTGGGACACCTCCCCTTAGGTTCCCTAACCTAGATGCTTAGGGGAGATTGCAGGGAAGATGCTGGAGAAAGGGACAGTTGGGCTCTCACACTAAACTCTGAGATTCTCAAGGATAAAATCCCCATTATGGTCATCCTTTTATGTCTAGGATCCAGCACAGGTATATAGGGGATAATCTGTCAATGCACAGAAGAGAGAGAAAAAACATGCTTCAGGAAAGGGAGAAAGAATGATAGAAGCAATAAATGAATTAATGAATGAATGAAAAAGGGAGGAAGGAAAGAAGATAGGAAGCAGGTGAGGAGGCAGGAGAAGTGGAATAGAGCAATGAAAGATTCTGCACCCCTGGGAGCAGTGGGTCACTCGTTATAATCAGACACTTGAGATCAAGAAGGGTCCTCCAAGTCATTCCTAAAAGGTGGATTCAGTTGCTCTTCACGCTTCTTGTGGGGTCCAGTCTAGGTTACTGCCCACGAAGGAGTCCTGTTCTGTTGTTCTCATCATGCCCATCAATCTAGATGAGGCTTAAATCTTTTAAGACAGTGCTTGTTCAGCTTCTGTGTGTGCCAGGGACTGTGCTAGACGCCAGACACCTGTCTGAACAAGAAAGACAGAAGCACAAGTCCTTTTTCCTTGGTTCTTGCTATGCAGTCAGGAACCCAGAGTAAATGAACACTCCCAAAATTAATTAAGATAACATAATCAGGAACTCAGATTGCATTAATAATTACAAAGGTTAATCAAGAATGCTCGGGCTAAGTTCTATGAAGGAGACAAACAAGGATACTAGTTGGTCAACTGAAGTTCCAGCTGTGATGAAGGACCGCTGTATCTATGCCTTCCTTCTCAGTAATGTGCAATTCATATAGTGAGCTGCAGGCATTTATTTAGCCTGTTGAGAAATGATTAACAAAATGATGTAATAGGGGCATTTGGAAACCAGCAATACTTACATAATACTTCTGTGAAGTGACTGAAGTCCACTGAATTTTTTCAGAGGGAGCGGATTCTCTTTTCTCAACTAAGATTGCTCTGGGCTACCTCCTTCCCGATGTGTCCACTGGCCCTCTATAAAAGTAGAATTAAATGCCCTCAGTTTTTAAAATACAAATGGAATCTCAAAGCATATTTCCTGCTTTTAAAAAACAAGTTATAAATTGACTCATTTATTTCAAATACTATTGAGTATACGAGGTACTATGTGTTCAACCAGGTTTTATGAAATGTTGTCTATTGATGTTAGGAATTTGACTTTAGAAAATCAACAGTGCCACAGAATGAAATGAAAAAATTAAAAATATGGATCCTGGTAAAATCTGTAAGAATTAAATGAGAGCCAAACAGAGGACAAATGGAATACATCAGTGTTAAGAAAACCAGAGTGGAGCCCCTGGAATCTACTACAATAGAGTTGGAAAGCGTAATCCAATTGGGATTTCTTCTGGCTGAGAATGGGGGCTTGGGCTCTTATGGGTGGAGGGAGAGTGTGGAGAACCTGGTTGGAGTGGGCATTTTCTTGCCTTCTATTCAGCCCTGGCCCTGCAATGTCTGGAAGGTGTCACTGTAGACATTGCTAAGACTAGCACCTGCTTTAGCGTCTCAGGTTTGGTTGGAGACTGGCTCTAGTGCCTGAGCCCAGTTGCTGGTGGGTGTCTGGGGTTCTGAGCACAGCCCCAGGCAGCCTGTGGCTGCCCACAGAGCTGGGTGCTTGTATCAGCAGAGGAAGCAATTTAATTCTGGCCTACAATGATCCAGAGGCTGCTACAGCATCCAGAATCCTCACCTTCAGAGTTGCTGTCATGAATGGAGAGCCCCTCCAGAAGGGTTCTGGAACTATATAAGAATATTAAAAAATGTCACAAATAAAAGGAACCATAGAGATAGTGTTTAGCATCCATCTTGTTTTTCAGAAAAGGAAACCAAGGACCTTTTTTCCTAATACATTTTGTTGTTTCTAGATGATAAACTATTTTTATTACTAAATTGCCTCACCCTCGATGTTTTGGGATAATTAGAGAATTCTGTTCCACTGACTTGGCCTAGTGAACATGTTACTGGGTGCTAAGTAATGCCTGGCCCAGTGGCAGGTGCTGGGTGACAGGGATCAGTACAGCTTCATCTCCCTGTCTGGGAGCCCAGCCTGGTGGGAGGACAGAGAAGATGAGTGATGACCTTATGAGAGTTTTCAAAGGAAGTTCAAGTATCAAGTCTGGTAACTGGAGACATGGAGTTGCATATGTAATAGCCAAGGAGCTGTGTAGAAATAATAAAGTAAAGAAACAACCAGTTCATTTCCTTCTTGGGGAAAAAAAGTAGATGAGGTTCAAGGTGTATGTAGAACTGGAGACCTGGGTTTCGACCTGTATGAATAAACCATCTAGGTGACATGATGAAACACTAGCTTTTCAAGCCATATTGTCTTTGCCTGCACAATGAACAAGTTAGGCAAACACCAAGAGTTCTCCTAGCTCTACAGATCCGTAATAAATGAATGCATGTAAGTTGTAGTTTCCAGCAGTAGAAAAAGGGGAAAAAATTCTGCAGGCTTTGATTACCCTTTATAAATAGGAGTAGAGGCAGTAAAATCTTATGCCTTAGTAAGTTTGGGAATCAAAGCATTGATGTCATACAGAACTGTTTGTATGTGACTGGTGTCAGTGACTGGCACTAGGCTGACTTGACAAACAGAGGCTAACAAAATAGGGAAGGGGCCGCACAAGGAGAAATGAGAGAAGCTTTTTGGTCAAAGCCGAAAGACTTGTAGACCTGTGATACACGCATGTGCTTCTTTCTAAAGTTGGTCCACTTATGGGGAGTGTTGGTCACTTTCCTCAAAGTTTTAATGACTTCACTGGTATAACTAAAAGAAACAAAACAAGAAGTCAGGATGGAGTTTTATTCTCAATATTTATATGTTTCTATGGTAATGAAACATGGGTCCTTGGTAATATGGGAAGGAAAGGCAGACATATTGTTAATGAGTGACCCACTAGAAATTTTTGGTGATAATTGGCTAATATCAATACAGAAGAGTTTTAATTATGTTGAGGAATTTTTAAATAGAATTTATTAGGGTGACACTGGTTAACAAAGTTATACAGGTTTCAGGTGCACAGTTCAACACTCCTAGAGTGGACCAACTTTAGAAAGAAGCACATGAATGTTCAATATTCAATATTTCCTAGATTGAGGTGATCCTTAGTACCAAATTTTCCTGATAGCAGAACTGATGCAGCTCTGGTGATCAGGGGCCAAAACTGAGAAAAGGCGTGCCTGTGTCTCCCTTTGATTCTTACAGTGATCCTAGCTCTTCTCTGTTCCTCGTCCTTAACTCCAACATAATCAAATGCCTTGGGGCCAAGGAAAGTCTCTCTTTTGATCTCTACTCTTTAGTTCTTTGAATGCAGGTCTGTATATATACTGAGCACTTCAGTTTATGCTGTTGGTTGGATGACTGACCAAGTCCCTATTGAGTGGCTCACAAACAAGGAGTTGCTGGGTCAAGGTCAATGGAAGAATTCAAGAGCCCCCAGTTACAACCAGTGAGAAAAAGGCAGGGGAGGATCCCAGGGCAGTTCTGGCTGCTCTAAGGGATTTGGGCTGCATCCTCTCAGTCTCCTCCTAACCTTCCCAGTGGGGCACTCACCGAAGCTGTGTGTTCATCTCATGCACAGAACCTATTTTGGATGGGAGACAACACATCTCTCAGGTAGTCCTGGAAGCCGTTGTCGATCCTCTTCCTGGGAATGGAGCTTTTTCTTTGTGAGCTTAGCTGATACTTTTCAGAACTTAAGAATCCCCAGAGGGCAATTACTTGCTCTTGGTGTGTTTCTTTACTCATGCTCTACCCTCCGCCCCCTACCTCCTTCTTGGTAACTATCACAGTTCCTCACCCTTCCAATTTCCCAAGGGGATCCACATTCTGAAAATGTTTCTATCTCAACTTTTAATTATTCTTCTAGGTGCCAGGCTAATGAGCCCTTCCATGAGTCTTTGCGGTCTTTCAGTGCCCTGCAAGGCTATGGGGTTGCTGGAGACTTTTGGCAGGAGTGAGGAGACAGGAGTGAAGTCTAAGAGCTCAATCTCTCTCTCATGGGAGGAAAATGAGTGCATCTTCTCCCCTCCTTCCATGTATCTAGTTTTAGTGACCAGGGAGTGGTGAGCTTTGCACAGCAGAAGCATTATGTTCATGGGCTGGAAACCATTGAGAAATCCCAAGTTCACAATCATTAAAATATTTTTCCAGGCTCCTTGATGGTCTCCCATATCACATTTCTGTTGAATTTGGTTTCCTTCCATATCTTCATACCACCAGAAACTTTTCCATCTTTTACTGATTGGATCTCCCAGTTCTGGATCACTTGCCCCAAAGTTTTAATGACTTCACTGGAGTAACTAAAAGAAACAAACAAAAGAAGAAGTCAGGATGGAGTTTTATTCTCAATATTTATATGTTTCTATAGTAATGAAACATGGGTCCTTGGTAATATGGGAAGGAAAAGCAGACATATTGTTAATGAGTGACCCACTAGAATTTTTTGGTGGTAATTGGCCAATATCAATAAGGAAGAGTCTTAATTATGTTGAAGAATTTTCAAATAGAATTTATTGGGGTGACACTGGTTAACAAAGTTAAACAGGTTTCAGGTGCACAATTCAACAACACATCATCTATACACTATACTGTGTGCTCAGCACCCGTGAAGTCTCCATCCATCGCCATTGACCCTCGTATGCCCTCCTCGTTATTCTAATCACAACAGACCGGGGGTTGTTAGTCTCAGTCCATACTCTTCCCTTTGTGCAGTAGGTGGAGCACCCAGTTCCCCTCTGCTCCCTTCACTGTGTAGCCAAACCTGAAGGACCTGAAGCTCTCCCAACCTCAAAGTCCATCAGAAGAAAAAACTGATGGGGCTTTCTGACTTAGAACTGGAACCAAGGGCAGGAAGGGCAGAGGTGAAAAGAAATCCCCAAGGGTATGATGAGGGAGAAGAGGAAGAGAAATGGACACCTGAGAGCTGGGGTTCCTGAGGTTCATCAAAGGTATGGCTGGGCACCATCTTTCAGATGACACAGTACACAATCTTCTAATAAAAATATTTTCTGTGGTAAAACGAAAATTCAGCTTTCCTATTTTTCCAAACACAGGGTAGACATGATATATAACTGAATGAAAAAAAGTTTAGACAATAGTAGCTTCAGTATGATCCTAAATTGTAAGAAATAATATTCATACAATTGGATATATGTAAAGACTGAAACAGAAAAAAAAAACTGAAAGAATGATCATGAAACATCAGTTGGCTAATTCTGGTACGAGGTGGGCTTTTTGGTAATAGGTTTCTAGGTATTTTATTTTCTTCTTTTTGCTCACCTCTATTTTGAAAAAAATGCCTACAACATTCACATTACTTTTCTAATATAAATCCACATGCAAATTAAAAAATATTTTTTCTATAGATATATCATACTGAGATAGGGATGTCGAGAAATCAACTTGCTGGCTTCATGTTGGCATGAGTGACTTGTGCTGCTACTTGGTCAAAGTCTCAGTGGCCATATCCAGAGGCTGTAAGTTTGGATTTAGGTGCTTCAGGACAAGTAGAAATTTGGAATCAAGAAAGACAAAATGATATTGATCTAATATTCCCTAAGGATTAACCTTGGACCTACTGATGTCTGTACGGTGTCCATCTTGCATGGGGGACTGGCCATCTCCTCTCTCCTCTATTCACTTCGTCACACTTGCCCCACTGGACAGGCAGGACCTTCAGTTTCAGTCCCACGAAATTCCAATGAGGGAATTCTCAGAGTTCTTCCCTCCAGTGGTTCCTGTATTCTCTGTGCTCTGTATGGGTCCCAGCCCTGATCTACATCCAGCTTCTTCTTCTTGGCCTTTGTCTGGGTTGCTGGTCATGCTGTTCCATTCTCCCACAGATGCCTCTGACTGGGACTGCACACCCATGTGGGGTGGGGAGGGAGTGAAGAGCCCAGCCATGATGGGTCTGACTGCAGGACCACGCTGCTATGTGACAGTCAGATTGTGGCCATGAAGTTTAAAGCACATGAGATAGTTTGCTAAAACATGCTGCTTGGTTCTTTCTGAGTCCTTAGCTTGGTGTGAGCTTGGCTATAAAGGAAGACCTGGATGTGCGCCCTGTCCCGGGGAGTGACGAGGACATTATTCAGAACAACTGTACAATGTAGGCACAGACTCAGCCAGAGCCAGACTGTTGGCAAAGAGCCAGCTGAGATGAACATCAGGGTCTTACTGATGTGGGTACCTCTTCATGTTCTGACACTCAGAATTCTCTACAGAGGTGAGCAGGGGGGAAGCAATCTGTTTTCCCTGCCACAATTAAGGAAAATGATGTTTCTTAAAATCCCAAAAAGCAGAGTAAAGGGGTTCTGGCTGGGTGTTTCCTGCTATTCTTAGATAAAATTGGCTTCTTGGCCTTTAGAGAAGGAAGCTGACTTGTTCTTTTCTCTAGAGCCTTCTTGCTCACTCCCAGGCCTACACATCTGCCTGAGTTTTGCCCGAACATTTTGGCTCTGTGGTAGGCTGACTCATGTCCCACCCCCATAAGTTCACACCCTAAGCCCTGGAATCTGAGAATTTTGATCACACCTTGCAGATGTGATCACACAAAGGATTTTGAGATGGGGAGATTATGGTGGATGGTCCAGAGGAGCCCAGTGTGCCCAGTGTGGACGTATGGATCTGTGTTAGAGGGGAGGGGTTGGAAGACCAGAGTCAGAAAGAGAAGATGTGGTGCCCTCAGCAAGAGTTTGAAGTGATGGGGCCACAAGCCAAGGAAAGCTGGTGGCCACTGCAAGTTGGAAATTTAAGGAAGAGTGTTCTTCTCTGAAGCCAAGACCTTGACCCAGGCCCAGTAGAACTGAACTTGGACTTCTGACCTCCAGGACTGTGTGAGAATAAATGTGCATTGTTTTCAGCCACCAAATCTGTGGTACTTTGTTACAGCAGCAGTGAGATGCCAATGCAGCTTCTAATCTCTTAATCTCTGCCCTCTGCTCCTTTTGGCATTACATCATCCCACTTTCTTCTCCCCTTTCTTGCCATGTCTTCCTGCTTCTGACCTTTTTCTCCCTCTCCATCTCTGTCTCTCAACTTGCAGACTCTTTTTAAAAACGCCTGATCATCAGCTGTCTCTGGGGCATTGCCAGTGAGATGCCTTTCCTTGAAATGGGCGAATCCTCTGCCGTCCTCGAGTTCCGAGGTGGGGGCGCCTCTTTTCAGCCCAGTGTAGAGGGGCCTCTCCTGTGGTGAGTGTGGGACTATCTGTGCCCGAGTCCCTTGACCCCTTTGTTCTCAGGCTGGGCTGTCTTAGGACACCATTCACAACAGCCCAGGGACTACTGGCGGTCCAGGTCCCAGGGGCATTCTAGGTCATGACAGCCCCTTCAGTGTTTGTCACTGTAACCAGGAGAACTTGACCCCCCAGCCACTCCCTTCTGTTTCTCCAGAGGCTCTGCAACTGGCTCAAAGGTACTAGAATGGATTCTGCCTCAGTCCTGTCTGTGTGTGGGAGCCATCAGATTAATGCCTCACACCCACACCTTCCAAAGTGAAGTGCTCACTTACTGTACTCTTGAAGAGTCTTCAGAGAGGGTTTCTAAAACCAGTTATGTACTCTCGTCCTATCCCCCAGCCTGTATGAAAGGGTTGAAGTTGAAGAGCAGGGAAAAGGGAGTGGAGAGAAGACTTTTTTGGAAGGAGTTGATGTTCTTTGGTGTTTGTCCTGCCTCACCTCCATGCATGAGGGATGATGAAAAAGTTAACTTATACTGAAAAACCTTCAACTTATCTTGAAGCTCCAGATTTTGACTTTACATTGGACTGGCTGTTTTTAATACTAAAACAATAAAAAGTAACTGGAAACTTTTTCTACTTCCCAATGGGAACCAGGACATTATGCTACATGTTATGGATTCAGTCTGAGGGAGAGGCAGGAGCTGTCCCCATAGAGCAGGTTTGAGCGCATGCGAGTCAGAAGGAACATAGTTGCTTTCTGCTTGTACCTTGAGAATTCAGCGTTCTATGAGCTGGTTCCTCTTAGCTCCCAGAACATGAGACATTTGAGATCTGGTGGCCTGGTGCCTGGCCATCGCATCCTGGCTCTGACCTTTTCCCAAGACTTTCAAATCTCGTCCAGCCCCAGGTACTTCGTGTGTTGTAGAAGAGGCCTTTTCATTTACTCAGACTGCATGCAGCTCAGGACAGCCAAGCCTGGTAGCTAAGGGTGGACGTTCCCCACTCTGGATGCCCACATCTGAATCTTGACTCCCAGCCTGCGCATTCATGACACCGGGCAAGTTAAAGTCTCTACTGCCTCAGTTTCTTCAAATGTGAAATGGGGAGAATTAGAATATCTGTCTCATGGGGCCCCTGTGAAGATGAAATGAAACCATCTATGTAAAGTGCTTAACCTTTGATGAATGTTAGGGATTTTCATGTTTGAAATCCTTTGCACACTGCAGAAGAAAGATGCTAGTCAAGCCAATGCTACAAATAGAGCTATTCTGCCCCTCCCACATTTACTTCTATCCCATTGGACTTTGTGAACTCAAAATTTTCTTATTTTCTCGTTTGCAAAATACAAGCTGATTCAACAGTTCCTTGCATCAAACCAAAGTGCCTTATGCCTCTTGGAATTTTGTGAGCCATGTTCGGAAATACCTTGTTAATAGCTTTTCTGGTCAGAGTTGCTCCTTAAGTTTTGTATCATGTGCAGAAAACTTGAAGCTCCCGGCCAGTGGGGCTGCAGAGGGCAGCAGGGGCCCATCAGAGGTAGAGAGTACAATCCAGCCAGGGAAACCTTCTGACAACTGCAGTGGGCGGTGGGCGTGGGGACACAGCAGCCAGGAGGAGGCCAAAGAGGACCGTGGCTGTGAGCTGGTGGCTGGGAATGGCTGCCCAAGAGCAAACATGGGTCTGGAAGCTGTACATGGAGGCCACAGGGCCCGCCCCCCCAATCTTGCCTGTGTCCCCGGCGATACTGAACTGACTGCCAGTGTCCTGAAGAACCACTGGACAGCGGGCTGCTGCCTGAGGAACTGCCGCCCACTTCCCTCTCTTCACCTGTCTCCCAGTCCACTGGAAAAAGCCCACAAATGCACCCAGCTCCCATAGGAAAGATAACTCTCCAGCTCTGATCTTGCCAGATGGGGGTTCCACTTCTCCTGAGAGAGGAAAGAAATTTTACATTTGTATTGTGCTTATTTACTTCCAGGGAATTTCATGGGCACTGTCTCATTTGAGGAAGTTGAAAATGGAGGCTGGGTTAGGTTCCACATGATCTGCCTGATGTCAAGTATTTCCAAGGGTTCTGACTCCAGGGCTTGGAGGGGGTTGGCTCTAAAAAATTGGGGTGGGAAAAGCACTATAATCATTACTAGTAGCACAACAGTGAGACATATATCTAAAATCTTACTCTACCACCCTGAGGTAGCAGTAAGGTAAGTGGGATGGCTTTGAAGGCTTCTGCTTATAAAAGAGATGTTTATTCAGAGAAAAAGAAGATAATCTATTTCAAATGTCATTGAAAAAGGATTTTAAGGTGTTTGGGTTGTCCAAATATTTACTCTAGAAGGCTTCAAAAGTCCACACAACTGTTTATTAAATATTATTAAAACTAGCATAGACGTCCATTGTCTTTGGGACCTGTCGACTGCGGCAGTCTCCCTTCCTAGCCATGGGACAGCATTTTCCTGTTTATTGGCAAAGCTGTCACCATTAATTGGTACCAGATTCTGATTTGCACAAGTAACCTTCCTAAAAAAAAAAAAAAACCTAGCATAGGTCTTTAAAAGTGAAGTTTGTATATCAAGTTACATTTTTATGATCTGTGTGTGTGTTGTTTAGGGTCTTATCACTGTTTATTAGGCATTGGGGTATTTTACTACTTTAAGTTATTTTAAAAGTTTATAATAGCTTTATAATGTATATTTTTGCCATGTAGAGGATTAATTTAATACTAGTTTTTAGTTGGAAAACCAGCCTGTTATTTACAACATATATTATTGTAAACAGCCTGCTGTTTGGCTGCCAGAGCTTTGCCCGTGGTTTGCTGAGGCTGGCACAGCTGAATGTGGTGCTGTTTGGGCTGGACGAGGCCTCTGTAACACCACCTCTGGCTCCAGCATCATATGATTCTGGAAATGGTAGTATCCTTTGGTGCTGTCAATCACTCCATCCTTTCCTTGATTTCTGTGATGCCATGTCATCTTGGATTTTCTCTGATTTTTCTGATTGCTCTTAAGAAAAAAAACAACAACCTCTCTTCCTCTGCTTAACTTTTATGTTTGTTTTGTAAGTATTTATTGAGTAAGTGACACATATATGTATATAAAGAAAGTACTCAATGAAAGTAAAGGTCTGTCCCGCCTCTGTCCCTCAGTTCCTTAGACTCTGATTTCGGTTACCCGTGTGTGTGTGTGTAAATCATGTAGGACAGATATGAGTGCACACGGCATGCACACACACTGCATTCTATGTGTTTATATGTACAAATGCTACCGTACCACAACACTGAGTTACTCACTGCTTCACTCACCACTGAGCAGGTGGTGCATACCAGACTCTGTTTGGGACAGGGAATGAAGTAGATGAATTTCACAGAGTTCATATTCTGTAGGACGAACAGGCAACTAAACCATTAAAAAAGAAGGTCAGATAATTTCCAATAACGAGAGATGCCTGAGAATTAAAGCATGGTAATGTGAGAGGGCAGAGCAGTGATATTATATAGGGCGACCAGTGCAGGTCTCTTCTGTGAGGAGTCAGCCTTTAAGTTCAGGTGGCGTGTGAATGACAGGGAGCCAGCCCAGGAGGATCCGAGGGCGGAGCCATCCGGGAGTGGACATAGCAAGTGACAAGGCCAGAGTCAAGGATGACGCCTTAATACATACTGCTAGGCATCTCGCCGTTTCATTTAACATGTATGAGAGATGCTTCCATGTCTGATCAAACTTTTCCACCTCGTCCGCCTCTTCCTTCTCCTTCTCTTTGGCAGCTGCATAGGATTCCATTATGGAGATGAACCACAATGTGCTTAGTCCGTCCCATGTTGAAATGTAAACAATTTGTAACCTTTTCTGAGTTGAGCAGTGCTGAAAAACACATGTTTGGGCACCTGTGTTGTCCTGCGTGTGAGGTCCCTGTGGCCATGTGTTGGGCTCCCTGCATCACTGCAAGCCCACCACCCTACAGGCCCCAGGGCGTGGGAAGAACTCAGCAGGTGCTCCTGGGAGCACGGGAGGTGGGTGTCGGGGTCTGTGTGGCACTGTCTTTGGTTCTTCCTTCTGGGACAGTGGAGGATGGGGCACCTGCTGGGAGGCTCCCCTTCTGTGGACATGTCTCTAGGTTCTCTTTGCTGAGTTCGGTCCTTGAGTCCCCCCTGGTGGCATTGCTGATGCTGACACCTCCTGGTGCAGAGAACTGTACCCAGCAGAGGTGTCCACTCTGGCCTAGCCCTGCCTGCTCTCAGGGTTCACGCAGACTCCGTGCTGGTGGCTGGCCTGGCCACCACCGCCCTAGCACCCTGTGGATGGCAGCAGTGATCTCCCGGTTGCGCAGGCTGTAGATGAGTGGGTAGAGCAGGGGTGTGACGTTGGTGTAGACGAGAGCCAGCGTGCGGTCCTGCCTCGGGGAGTAGCTGGCCTTGGGCCGCACATACATGAAGGTGGCACAGCCATAGTGCAGGAAGGTGACAGCCAGGTGCGAGGCGCAGGTGGAGGCGGCCTTGTGCCTGCCTGTGGAGGAGTGTAGACGACGCAGGGCAGTGACAATGGCAACGTAAGAGGCCAGGATGAGCGTGGAGGGTAGCAGCAGCAGCACCAGACAGGCACCCAGCAGGGGCAGCTCATCCACATAGCTCCGTGTGCAGGCTAGGTGCAACAGCGCCGTGATGTCGCAGAAGAAATGCACCAGCAGGCGGGAGCCACAGAAAGGCAAGTGGAAAACTGCCACTGTGAGCCCCACAGACACGGTCAGTCCCCCAAGACAGCAGGCCAGGGCCAGTCGCATGCACAGCCCGGGGGTCACCACAGCTGCATAGCTCAGAGGGTGGCAGATGGCCACATAGCGGTCATAGGCCATGGCAGCCAGCAGGAAGCACTCGGCCCCACCCAGCGCCACAAACATCTGCATCTGGACAGCACAGCCCAGGAAGGAGATGGGGCTGCCTCTACCCTGGCCTGGTGAGGCCAGGTCAGCCAGGGATCTGGGCACCACCACCAGAGTGTAGCAGAGCTCAATGGCTGACAGCTGGCATAAGAACAGCAGCATGGGTGGCCGGCTGGGCACAGAGGCCACAGCCACCAGGATGAGCAGGTTCCCGGTCAGGGTGGCCAGGTGCACAGCCAGCAGCAGTAGGAAGAGCACAGGCCTCAAGTGGGGGAACTCAGAGAAGCCCTGAAGGAGAAAGCCAAGGGGCACAGTGGCGTTGCTGGGGCTCTCCATGCACTTGCTCTCCCTCAGGCACCTGTGGGAGAGAAAGGACAGAAGGGAGAGCTTGTGGGGTGCAGCCCCTCTGCCCTGCTGGTGGAGAGGGTCAGGGGGAAGTTAGAGGGTGGGAGGGGCATCTTTTTAAGGGATACATTGCAGATTTTCAGACCTCTGGGAGTAGAATTCGTACAGTTGCTTTCTCAGCATGCTCTGTCCAAAAATGCCTTGATTTTAGGCCCTTGCCTTACAGTGCATGGCTCAGGGCCTCCATCTAGAAAGAACTCCCTGCCACCAAACTCCAGTTACCATTCTGAGGGCCTGTACACCCAGGAGGAGGGTGCCACCCAGTTAGGGCACACACCTAGATTGTGGGTTGGTCCCCAGTCTGGGTGCTTACTGGAGGCAACCGATCAATGTTTCTCTCACATCCATGCTTCTCTCCCTCCCCTCTCCCTGTCCATTTCTTCTCCATTTCCCTCTTTCCTTCTCCCTGTCTC